>NC_141363.1:0-347500 GCF_057382095.1 Aulonocara sp. 'chitande type north' Nkhata Bay | reverse complement strand
GTGATCACAGGGCATTTGGTCCTAGCGGTATAATACTCTGTGGAAACCATGACCTTGAACTACATGTAACGTCATAAAGAAAGAAGTATCTTCTTTCTCAAATATCAAAACTACTAGAGGTTAGTTCTTGTATTGTGACTCCTGGATGGTTTGGGTTTAATGCCATATAGTTATCCTGCTTTTAAAGTGCTTTCCAAACCCTGGATTTCATGAGATGTGCTAAGAGCTAAGATTGCCTTTCAAATGTTTTGTGCAGCCTCTTGCTCTCAAGTTTTGAAGTAAACTTTTTCATGTTTGTGTGCACTACCAAACGTCTGATGCTAAAGATTTTATTCTGCACTTGGGGATTTGTTACTGGGGTTGTTGCTGGGATGTTCTTCAAGGTGATGTAAAAGCCAATGGTGCTACGTAACTAAGCAGTTACTATGAAATGATGATATAAAGTATTTCTCTCTTTTCAGTCATCAGCTGCACCAGTGGTATGGACATTGCTCAGCAGGCTTGTGTGATTTGTAAAGGTTGAAACAAAATTCAATACATGCTCCCCACACCTCCTGAGGAAGCACCACGACGCCTTCACCATCTATCAGTCTCAACATAGCTTCAGGGAATCTCATGTAGATCTCGGACATATTACAGGATTCCAAATCTAAATTCCAAGTTGGTGCACCTGCCACAAACTTGACAGGGTTTCTGTGGGACACAGGAGAGCTTAGCTAGTCTGTTTAGTCTTTTGGCAGTGTGGCTTTGCCCTGGACTATACTGTAAAAAATGTCTGTGAAGCTACAGCAAACAACTGGCAGCTTGATTTGCATGAAACTGCTATTTCACAGTTACAACAACAGTTTCTCACTACACAAATATTGCAATACAAGATGTAATTTTTACAATATACCACAATTAATTGTAAATAATTAATTAATAATTAATTAAACTTTAGTCAATTATGTCAATTACTCTTAAACAATGAAAGTTTCTGTTAATCAATAGTAATAACTGTTGTTATTACAACAATTTGTCTTATTTACATTATTATTGACAAGTTTTATAAACATGAGCTACAACTTTAAAATAGCTGTTCAAATAAGTGACAACAAAAAATTATCCAAGGAGTCAGTTCATTATTATATGTCTTTAATTTAGTAATTAGAGATATATTGATAAACTGTTGACTCGTCCTGAGTGTACCCTGCTACCCTGCCTCTATGAAGTCCACAAAACACATATAGACTAACAGGCAAAATACCATTCGCCATCCAATATCCACAAGAGCTGATCTATGATCCACAGTGTCATTGTTCCTCCTGAATCTAAGGTTCGACCAGCAGGAGAACTCTCCTCACCGGTATCCAAATACAGACCTTCTCACCGTGAAGTGTGATCACCCTGAAATTAGAATAAACTCTCTAGTCTTCCTTCTGAAAAAGAACAACTACCACCCGAGTCTGCCAATCCAGAAACTCTGTCCTTGACTTCAGAGAAACATTTTAGAGGCATATCAGCCAAGACAGTGCCAGAACAACCAAAGTCTAAAGAAAATTGGGGCGACTCTCGTCCACCCTGCCAGGAGTTGTTTATCTACCCGAGTGACTTCATCCCAGTGATGGGCAGGTCATCCCCTTTGTCTGTTTCCTCTACAGGAGGCAAGTCAGTGTGATATATCCTCAGCTGAAGTCAGCAGCAGCCAATTACAGTGCACAGTGCGAAAAGCACCGCTTCCTCCTCCTGAGTCACCTGAGTTTGCCAGAATCATTTAAAGACCGATCAAAAGTCTTGCTCCATGGCCTCATGGAAACCACCCACAACCAGGTGCCCTACATGGGCTAAGGCCTGCTCACCAGATGATCTACCCTTCACTTTGCAGGTAATTTAAACAGCTGGTTTAAAATGCCTTCCCTAAACACGAGTTGTTCAATATAAGTGACATTTAAAATGAAAAAAACAAAATGAAATAAGGTGCCAAATCGTAAGTAATTAAAAAAGCCATGTTTTGGGTTTTTTGGTATTATTTATGTTGTAATGCGTCTGAGACATACTTAGCTATAATGCTATACAGTCCTTAACATCTGCAACAGTCTGTGAAGAAAGCATACTGATGACCTGATCCCCTGAGAAAATTACATCATGCTACTGTGCTGCCGTTCTGTGGGGAGAGTCTGTGTTTCTGCTTGAGTTTCTGTGAAAGTCAGCATATGTCTAGAATATCAACAACCTTTTTACACCTCTGATTGCTCTGCCCTGAGGATTTGAGTGATGAAAGACAAAAGCAGGAGTCAGAGGTGAATTTCAGGGCTTTTCTGTCAGCATGCCCAACCGAGGCTGAAAAAGATTTTCCAGCCTGCTTGCCTACTGCATACTTAGTGCTCTTACATAACACAGACATGAGCCAAGTGGACTTAACTTTAAAAAAAGTTCAATTTTTGCATCTGCTCATTATGTAAACCTGTCTTTGTGTAAACTACTTAATCTTTTGTGTATAAAAATATTAGTTTGCAAGCAGTGCATTTCGTTAGTCATTTTTTGACTGTTTGATCTACTTTAATGCTTCACATATCTGTTTCTAAGAGTCACAGTCTATTTCTACCTATTTCTAAGGGTCTACCTTAAGTGGCACACCGTGACTACAGTAATATGTGTGTATCCCCACTACTTTTGTGAGTAAAAAACTATAAAAGTGTCAAATTAAATAACTTACATTTAAATGGAAAATTTTCACATTAAGTTTGTATTTCATGATATTATAGCATCAAGCATGAAGACAGAAGTTTTACTTCAAAGCTGTCACACCTCCGCTGATCAAACATGAAGCCAAATAACAGAAAGCAGATTTCCTTATACATAGAGATTATGCACAACTTTTTACTTGACATCCATAATATTTTCTTCAGCAAATGGAAAATTTCCCATCCCTCACCCAGGTCATTGTAATATTAATGAGCAACTGCAAATGATAGCAGACAAAAATGTCTTTTATTGTGTTTTCCACAAGACTTCTGGGAGTTTGTGCCAGTAACATTGTGGTTGTAAAAATACAATTTTTAGTAGGTGAAACAGAGAGAAAATAACCCAGAGCCAGCATTGCCTCCAACTTCACAATTATATTGAAATAGAGTCGATTATAAAATATTCATGATTTTTGTTTGTTTGGTTTTGTACCTAAGAACATTATTTGGGATTAGGTTTAATAAGATGCAGTGAATATATCATAGTATATTATAATATATTGTGTTATAGTAAATATACTAATATAATAGTATAGTATTTACTATTATTATAGTAAATATATTTATTGCTAAAATCTCACCTGTAACTGTAAAATGCTTTAGACTACAAGCCACATTTAGCCAGTGGTTCATACAGTGCTTTATTTTCATACATTTTTAAGCACTCCATTCACCTTACAGTTAATAGTAACCACCTAAATTAACCCAACATGCATGTTTTTGGAAGAAGAAGTGGGAAGAAGCCAGAGTACCAGGAGAGACTCCATGAACGAACAGGAATAGCATGCAAACTGCACACAGGAAGATCCCAGCTGACCAGAAGATTCAATCCAGGAACCTTTTAGTTGTGAGGCAACATTGCTGCTCTATAAAACCTTAACACTGAAGCTAATCAAAAGTTCATTTGAAGTAGTAAATGGAGCATGCTCCATAGCAAAACTGTGCCCTGGTTTCAGTTTGGGCACAAGTAGACAAAATGTTGCATTTTACAGGTTTGGAAGGGTGGATGTGCTGTCTTAGTCCCTTTGTGTGCTGGACAGGGGCCAAGAGCACATCTATAACCTTCTTTGTGCCAATGACTGCCTTCCTGAACAGTAGACAGAGAGGTTGCCAAGTCAGTGTTTGGCAGACCAAGGATAAACTCCACCACAGTCGTAGACTTAATCCCCCAAGGAAGATTTCAGATACCTAATGGGGATTAGAGAAACTAAGAAGGCAGGTTGTGGGGAATTTATGAATAGTGAATAAGTGAGTTCAAGGAAGCCAGCAAACAAACAAATGTGCAACAAGGGAAATGTCAAAACAAAAACCTTGGAATTTAGTCATGTGAAAAAGGTGCATACAAGGAAAATAGAGGTTGTGCATCTGAATATGCAGCTGTTGTTGTTTGGTTTTTTTGCTGAGTACTGTCTGAATGTGTGTGACAGCGCAGCTCTGTCTCTGTCCCTGCCAGTCTGTGTGTGTGTGTGTGTGTGTGTGTGTGTGTGTGTGTGTGTGTGTGTGTGTGTGTGTGTGTGTGTGTGTGTGTGTGTGCGTTACTATCACAGCCTTGAGGTGGCCAATAGGAGTCATGAGTCAGAAGTATTATCAAGGTAACAGCAGTGAGCTAGGCAGAGGAAATCGTCACCTTTACCTTAGATTTTCTATCGAAACCCGTCAGATCAGAGATGTTTGCCAAGTCTGTTGTGTGTGTGTGAAAGACCCATTAAGTACTGTCTTTTAATAGGGAGGTTATGATACCAGTCCACACGTGGACGGTTTATAGCAGACATAAAATGACATATGCCCTATGTCTGTATGGTTTATTAACTTATGCTGCTTATCCAGTGTGCAAATGATGCTTCTATGAAAGCTTCTATTCCTCAAAAAATTATTGTTGATTGTTTGTGTAGCCTAGATTCATAATCAATTACTTTCATATATTCTTAAAATGAGAAAGCTAAAAGCAAGCAAGCAAAAATGGGGGGAAATGGAAAAAAACTCCCTAACAGCAAATTTTAAAGGTCAGTATCTATTAATAATTTAAACCATCTAAATCCATATATCTATCTCCAAGAAAGAAAACAATGTTATTTCCAAAATGTCAAATCAATGTTTTACCAGTGATCTACTTAAGGGAAACAAAACTTTATATAGTTACTCTTCATAACTTTTCCAAGGTCATCTAGGTGACTGATCTGTTGTCTGGTTGGATAATAATTTCTCATAGACTGGGATGACTTTGGACTGATAGCATCCTTTCTTCTGCTACTAAACAAACCCGTTTACTCTTATAACCCACAAAGGTTTGCCACTAAAACACAGCTAGTTTGTTTGTTGAATAGAATAGAATAGAATAGAATAGAATAGAATTCAACTTTATTGTCATTGCACATGCACAGGTAGAGGGCAACGAAATGCAGTTTGCATCCATCCAGAAGTGCTTTAGTGATATAGATATATTACAATATATATTAGCAATAATATAGATATGTGAGTATATTACAGAAATGGGTCTATTATGGGATGTTATAATGTACACGGTATGAAGTATGTTGTGAATATTCTATAACTATAAGTATGTACAGGCTATGAACAGGATATAAATATGAAAAACTATACAGAATATGAAATAAATAACTTTACAGAATCTGAGATATACAGCTATACAGAAATGGGAACTATGCAAGTTGTAAACAGTTGTAGGATTAAAGATTATCGAATGTACAGAATGATTATTTACACAGCCTTGCAAGGAAGAGAGGATTTAGAATTTTAATGCCCGTGTAGTGTCTTCAGATAATTACAGAGGGCAGTTGACCATGAAATTCAACCCACCTTGTTATTCAGTGACATTTGAATTATTGGAATCGCTCACAGACTCATTGGTTGAAAAGGCCAGCCTCCTGCAGCATGTGTGTTTAGCTGTTCGAGCACTGATGTGTGTGTGTCTGTGTGTGAGCCTGTGTGCATTTTCTTGAACTTGTCTTCTTCTCAGAGCTAGCTTGAGTTTAAGGAGTGGGGATACTTTTCACAAGGTGAGGTCATTTTGGCTATTCTGTTGTTTTACCAAGGGGGCAGTTTACGGCCAGGGACTTAATTGAGCCAACAAAAGGTGCTTCTAAAGATAGCTACACAAGGGCAGAAAGGCATAAAGAAGTGTGTGTGGGTGTGCAGCTGTACGTCTAAATATTAATCATCAGCGATTTATCATTTTCGAACAAGGGTCTATGGAACTCACAGGGTGACTTTATGGTAAATAATATGATGTAATGTATTTTTTTTTCATATTTTGCTTACATACTGTACATCCCTGACTGCAACAAGATACCAAGTGTTTTCCAATCTGTGTATGAGCTCTTGCCTCCACTAATATCCGAAGCCCTCTGTATCCAAACAATATTTCTGTTGACACAGTTGGGAATGCATATGCTCAGCAAAGCATTAACTAATGTAGGTACACATGCAATGACACACTGACTCTGAACATAAATAAACATAACATCGTTTTAGCATCAGTTTATGTGCTACAGCCTATTTACGTGGCTGACATGGTTTCTGAAATTATTAAAACGTCAAAATAGATTCTGACTCATATACGTCAGTCAGAATAACAACAAACCCAGAAGAGAAATCACTGCTATCTGCTTGAAGGAATAAGGTGCACAGAATATCCACTAACCAATGCAGTTTTGGTTCTCACTATTGTTTGCTGTCAACAGCAGGGGATACAGTGAGTTGTCCTGAGAAATAATCTTTGGTATATCCTGCACCTACTTGTTTTCAGGGCAGAGCTTTTCCACTGGAGCCCCTTTGTTTGTCTTTTCTTTCATGAGTAAAGTTACATGTAGAGATGATTGCCAGAGTCTGTAGACACCCAGACCCACAGAAAAGAATGCAAACAGAAAAGGGCCGAGGTATACGTCACAGTAGCTCAAAGCTTGTAGGTTTAAAATTGTAGCCAAATATTTACCTATGTCCTTTTATTTTTTAGGTTTATGATTAATTTTATAAACATTGCCATCTTTGCTGACTTCAAAATATCTGCATTAGTGCTGTGAAGTATTTTATTCAGGTATGTTACTAGATGTGTGTGGGATCCATTTGGGGTCTAGAGTAAAGGTCCCCTTGGGTCCACTTGGGTCTTGAGACCACAGAACAATAACTTTACAGCTTTATCGTATTCAAAAAGAAGAATAGGACAGGAGAAGGAATGTGCTGATGTTAAGGAATGTTATCTAACACTTCTGGATTAGTTCATATACGATAGAAATACAATACTGTGCAACAGTCTCAAGCTGCCCCTTAGTTATGCTGCAATAGACGTAGGCTGCCGGGGATTCCCATGATGCATTGAGTTTTTCCTTTCCAGTCACCTTCCTCACTCACTATGTATTAACAGACCTCTCTGCATTGAATCGCGTCTGTTATTAACCTCTGTCTCTCTTCCACAGCATGTCTTTATCCTGTCTTCCTTCTCTCACCCCAACCAATCACAGCAGATGGCCCCGCCCCTCCTTGAGCCTGGTTCTGCTGGAGGTTTCTTCCTGTTAAAAGGGAGTTTTTCCTTCCCACTGTCGCCAAAGTGCTTGCTCATAGGGGGTCATATGATTGCTGGCTTTTTCTCTGTATCCATTATTGTAGGATCTACTGTGCAATATAAAGCGCCTTGAGGCGACTGTTGTTGTTATTTGACGCTATATAAATAAAATTGAATTGAATTTCTTTTTATTTTTCTTATTGGTTTGGAGGTCTTGCAAAGTTTTAACACTGGCTGTTTTGTCACTCATTTTCAGTCCAGTCCTTGTACCTGAACACTTACAGAACAATAGTTTTCTTGTTTGTTAAGCCTCTTAACACTTGACTATGAATCGTCCTGGGACAAAAAGGCACCATGCTTTTAACCAGTGTTGTGTCTACACATAACAAACAAATTTTTAATTGTGTCTTTAAGGTCTTTGGAAACAGAAGTTTACTAGAAACTCAGATTTTTCTCCATTTCTTAAGCTCAATCTATGAAACATTCAAAAGACAGCAAAGTTTAATAGACATAAAATAGTATTCCTGCACCAACAAACGGTTTTGCTGATTTTTAAAAAAAAATATATATATATAAAAATAAATGAACTGGACAATTAGAGATCAAAATAAATACTTTTTTTGTTTTTAATGATCTACAGCAGATTGTAGACAGTATCTGAAAGTCAAGTCTTGAAGAAATAGGAAAGAAAATCCAGCAAAGAGCTGACACAGGACACGAGACATGCATCTAGACCTTCAGTTGATCCATCGACTGTTCGCTGAAACCTCATCAGAAATGATCTCAGTGCAAGGGTAGCTGTCACAAAGCCATTCTTTAGGAAGGGGAAAATGTGCAGAAGCTGAGGTATACAAAATTACACAATAACTTGACTGAAAATCAGTGGCAACAGGTCTTACAGAGTGATGGATTCAAATTTTAAAATTCAATATGTACGGAAGAGGTCAGGAGAGAGGTACAACAGTGAGTGGCTAAAGTAATCTGTCAAACACAGCGGAGGGTCTGTCATATTGTAGGGCTCCTTTTCAGCCAGCGATGTCGGGAATCTTGTCAGAACTGATGGATTATGAACACTGAAAGCCCCATCAGACTTTGATCCGCCATACAATGCCAACTGCAAAGTATCTGATTGGCAGTTGCTCCATTTTCAGCATGACAATGCAGCAAAAGCATGCCTGGATGGAAAACTCTAAAATGAAAAACTATCATTCATGGATTGGCCTCGCCAGAACCTGTGAGTTCAATATTACTGAAGCAGGACGGGATCACCTTGACAGAGAACAAAACCAAAGGCAGCCAACATCCAAAAAGGAGCTCTGAATGTCCCTCAAAAAAGAGAAAAACACGAAGAACAGTGTTGAAGAATAAACACGATCAAACTCGTTTTTCTCACTTGCAAAATGTGAAGAAATGAAGGGTGACTCAAGACTTTTGCACAGTACTATATGTGACGTAATAAGGCAACTATTTACCAGCTGGTTTTCCACTTAAACGGTGACATCGTATCGATGTTTCCAGCTTGTTTGTGCGAAGAATAGTAATAGTCCTCTGGTGCTTTAATTAAAGACAAAGTTGATCCATTGCGCTCTTTTCTGGCCTCCTGTGGATTCTTATATGCCTCTGCTGGGATGAATCCTGTGGATAACTCAGCTGATAGCACTTGCCTTTAGTGCTGTGTGTGGGGAATAACATTGGTTCAGCAGAGCACACGCACACTGTACAATAAGAACAGCATTCGTGTAAGGAGAAGAAAGCGGTCTGACGTTTATATATTTATTTTCTGCGCATGGTTCTAAATCCTGATCCAGCTTCCCTTAAATGCAGTTTTGGTTCACAATCCGCCCTGCGCAGAGAGAGAGAGAGGGAGAGCGAGAGAAAGAGCGCTCCTCCTCCTCCTTCGTTCCTCTTCCCAATACTCATCCCGAAAGCCAAGGTAATACGGTCCTCACGGCGGAGTCCTCTCATCATTTCTCCCCTCGCATAATGGAAACTGAATGAAAGCAGCTGTGGTACGTCCGTCACCGGTACTTTTCCGCTTCCCCCATCAGCTGTAGTGTGTGTCTCCTGTGGTTCTCCTCTTCGCAGAATAACTTCTTTCCTGGTATTTTTCTTTTCTTCTTCTTATTTATTTATTTATTTATTTATTTTTTCCAGACACGCTCTGAGAAATAACCAAAACCTACGACTTGCCATTAAACTGCCCTGGAAGAAGGTCGTGTTTGTGTGGATGGAGAATTTTGAGTCGGTGAGTTCTACATTAATCAACCACTACATTCAGCACGAAGCTGCGAATACAAGCCTGCGATGTTTGCTCTCTTTCTTTCTCTCTCTTTCTTTTTTTTAGTTCTCGGGCAGTTCGGGAAATCATTCCGCTTTAACATATTGCGTCTTCGGTTAGCCATGAAGACTGATTGGTTCATCAGCGCTATTGATACGGTGGTGAATTTGATCTGAGCGATCATGAAGTAGTTTGACTCATCTTGAGTAAAATAAAGATTTTTTTCTACTTGAAACTCAACAGGTCTCGACTATCCTGGATCACTTTTAAGGCGACCAAACCCACGCTTAAAAAAATGGAGCAGTTTAGGCTGTTTTGCGATGTTATTTTTTGCCTGTTTTTAGTTTGTAACCTGTAAGATGCAGTAAACTGTCAACAGAAGGCTGCTGCTTAACCAGTACCTCTACAGAGGGTGAGGAATTTAGCCTTGAGAAAGACCATGCTTATTGCAGTCAGTGATCACATTAAAGCTCAGTATATGAAATAGAAATACATTTTGTACAAATGTATAAATGAGTGCGATGTTTAATTTAATTTTCATTTTATCAAGATATCTTTTGTTTCCTCTGCTTGCCTGCCTTGTTACAATTAGTTGTGCTGTTTATTTTGTATACATTGTTTTGTTATGTTCACATCTTTTTATTTCACTAGCTCACCATTTGTCCTTTTCCCCTACATTCTTAAGATTCAAGTGTCTCATATTTTCTTCCTTTTTTCTGTTTTCTGATCTACTGATCTCACTCTCCTTGCCTGTGAGGATTAAAACAGCACCCATGTGCTACCTATCCTCATACACTCCCTCCCTTTCTTCTCTTTAGCTGGTAAATGAGCTGAAGTCAAGCTGGTTGTGAAGGTGCTCGACTTCTTCCCCCCTACGCCCCAAGCCGGACACAGCATGGCGGCGGGAGTAGCGGCATGGCTTCCCTTTGCCCGGGCAGCAGCCATAGGCTGGATGCCTGTGGCCAATTTGCCCATGCCAGTAGCACCTGCTGAAAAGAACAAGAGGCAGGATGAGCTCATCATTCTTAATGTGAGTGGACGCCGTTTCCAGACCTGGAGGAACACTCTGGACCGCTATCCAGACACACTGCTGGGCAGCTCAGAGAAGGAATTCTTCTACAACGAGGAGACCAAAGAATACTTCTTTGACCGGGACCCCGACGTGTTCCGTAGTGTGCTCAACTTCTACCGTACAGGCAAGCTCCATTATCCACGGTACGAGTGCATATCTTCCTATGATGAGGAGCTGGCTTTCTTTGGCATTGTCCCAGAGATCATCGGTGACTGCTGCTACGAAGAGTACAAGGACAGGAAGAGGGAGAATGCAGAGCGTTTGATGGATGACCAGGAGGACAACAAGGATGCCAAGCTGCCCAATATGACCTTCAGGGAGACTATGTGGCGGGCTTTTGAAAACCCTCACACTTCAACCATGGCCCTTGTCTTCTATTATGTCACTGGTTTCTTCATTGCTGTCTCTGTCATTACCAATGTGGTAGAGACGGTGCCCTGTGGCTCAGCGCCCAACCAGAAGGAAGTGCCATGTGGCGAGCGCTACACCGTGGCCTTTTTCTGCATGGACACGGCCTGTGTTATGATCTTCACCGTGGAGTACCTGATGCGCTTGTTTGCTGCACCCAGCCGCTACCGCTTCATGAGATCCGTCATGAGCATCATCGATGTGGTGGCCATCTTACCATACTACATTGGCCTGGTGATGACTGACAACGAGGACGTGAGCGGTGCTTTCGTGACACTCCGTGTTTTCCGCGTGTTCCGTATCTTCAAGTTCTCCCGTCACTCGCAGGGCCTTCGCATCCTGGGCTACACACTGAAGAGCTGTGCCTCGGAGCTGGGCTTCCTCCTCTTCTCCCTCACTATGGCCATAATTATCTTTGCTACCGTCATGTTCTACGCAGAGAAGGGTTCAAGCTCCAGCAAATTCACCAGCATCCCAGCCTCCTTCTGGTACACCATCGTTACTATGACAACACTCGGGTAAGAGCAGAACAGACACCTCTTTTATCTGGTTGTGAGAGCTGTGTGTGTGTGTGCGTGTGTGTGTGTGTGTGTGTGTAAGGGCACACTCGTAAATGCAAGTACCCGTGAATTTGCAAGTTTGTCTTCGTGTCTATTTGCACCCGTGTCAGTAAATGTTTGATTATCATTTGACTTGAAATGTCTGCTTGACTTTGTGGCCCAGAAATCTATAACTGCTTTCAAAGTCTGAGTCACCCTTTCCAAGATATCCTTTGCAAACTTTATGCACGATGATAAGAAACTACAGAGAAAGGACACTTTTCAGTAGACTTGTCCACTGTACTTTTACTGATGGTATTCTTCTGGGGAAAGAGCAGCCATCAAGATGTTCTCTCTCCATTATGGCTGTGCCATTGCTTGCCTTTTATACGTCACTGATAAGAGGGAGAGAGAGAAAGAGCAAGAAATGCAGAGAGATGGGGAAAGTTGAAAGCAGCAAGACAAAGTATTAGATGGGAAATATGGCAAACCATTACCGACCTCTCCAACTTGCCCTGTGGTTAGCATCAATGCACTTTCAGAATTAAATGAAACAATGAGAGCCTTCCTTCTCCGCTCTTTGTAAGTTACTAGATGTAGGTCTCGAAGTGCTTTGTGGTTCAAAGACTCTGATGTAAAACATCCGAATGCTTTCTCGTTCTAAGAGTCAAACTAGTGTTTAGGTAACAGGCAGAGATAATTGTTGGTATTAACAAATAATTTTAAAAGCCATGCACGTTTCCAGTGTTGGCTGAATGGCTAATTAACCTGCAGTACAGAGTTGTTGTTACTGTATACACTCAATCATGAATTAGTTTTGATTGATCGAGGTGAACATGCAGTGCACTAGGATGTATTTGTTGGTTTTTGTCACCGTGTATTTCCACCAGTCATTTTAATGGCAGTTAGAGGAACTACACATATATCGTTAATTTTACAGAGCACAAACGCACAGAGGCACACACACAGAGTAATGTGATGCAGCACTATTAGGCCTAATGGTAATGTGTTTTATGAGTGTCCCCTGTTGTGGATGTGTGAGTCAGACTGAGAGGCTGACAAATTGCAGCATCCTGCTAAATGTCAGAGTCATGGAGGCCATAAATGGCTCTGAGCTCATTGCTATAACACACTTGGCACCCTGTCATTGTGCCTTGCCATTCACAATCGGCCCAGAAGATCTGCTGTTGAGCAGATATTTGATTCTGAATCGGATATTTGGTCTACAGACAGACTGCATTCTAGAAAATAGAATTACATTTTATCATTATAATTTTATTTCCTGACAAACTGTAGGACGTTGTTTGCTGTCACAACCTCTACCCTCGTGCAGTGAGTGCCTGTAGCTTTCTACTTAATGCCAAAGTGTTCTCCTGTACAGCCACTCCCACACATACTCCCATACACTGCAGCCCCAAAAGCTAGTGTCCAAGCCCCCTAATACGCAGTACGTGCAATGTCCAGTTGAGCCTGTGTGCAGGTAACCGTATGAAAAATTCACAGCGAGCAAGTGGGCATCAAGTCTCTTGCTTCCTACCCAACACTCTGTTGTGTGCTACATGTGCGAAGAGGCAACTTTGGACAACAACAAGCCCTGAATGTCCTGACGCAGTTTTGGAGTTCAAATGTGAAAACAACTTGGAAGTTATGTGTGTGTCTGTGTCTGTGTGTTTAGACTGGGGGTAGATATTGAGCTTGGCCTCATCAATAAAACAGGGGCCAGAAGTGGGTGTCAGAGTGACTAATGATGTGGCCCACTGCATCTGCTGACTAATGTAAACCTGCCTGACATTCTAGTCTCTGCTCACAGTTCACGTCATAAAAACACAGTCACAGACACAGATGTACACTAACCTTACACACAAAGGGAAAGATTTGTCTTTATCTATTTGACCATTTCTAAATGTATGCAAGCATGTTTTATGACAGAGTTTACTTTTTTCAGAGCTTAATACAGATAGATAGATCTACTCCACTTACTTCCACTTACTTGCATTGGAATCTATCGAAAAGTATCAACTGTCCGCTGTACAGCAATTTATACTCATCTAACTTAATAAGATGAGCACCAGTTACCACAGACACTACTTTCCTTGACTTCTTGGCTTCCTGTCTCGGAGCCTCGGGGCTGAGAGTTGTGCTGTTGAGTGTTTCCTTGTACATTTGTCAGATTGTGCTATGACACACTGCAACAAGGGTGCCCTCCCTGTGTCACTAAGTATATGCTCCCTTTGACCGCTGTGGCTTTTTGATTGTTTTGTTTATCTGACAATAATCCGGCCTCAATCAGAATCCATAATCCCGCTTCAGCGATGTGCAATGAAATACCAGGTGAATAGTGTTCTGCTATTTTTGCTTGTGCATCTTTCTTCTTAGACAATGCAATTTCTTCAATAACAACCACATGCCAGAGGTGAAGAGAAATAGAGACCAAGCTGTGAAGAGTGGGCCAAAATTAGAAATGGAGAAAATACACAAGCATGCATCTATTTTTTGTAGTTAACTGTTTTAACTGTATCAAAAGCAGACTGCAGAGAAGAAACTTGCAGGGGGCATACTTTTGTATGAACTACTTTTAGTACAAGCAAAGAACATATGATTTTCAACTGTAGACCTAAAAGGCCTCCTGTTCCTTTTGACCGACTGGACAAAAAGCGGTTTAACAACTCAAGTGAGTTAGCAAGCCACCAACTGCCATAGAGCTCTCATATCACTTTATAGCAGGGCTAAAAGGCTTAGCTCAAATCCTGCAAATGAGGCAGACAAGGATGCAAGCAAGCAGGCACACAGTGCTGAGGCTTTAGTTAAATCAGGGACATTTAGGCAATAGGACCTGTGAGGGATTTTGTTCTCTGGGTTGTTAATCAAATTGATTTTGACCTTAGGGTGGTTATAAAATTGAGCATTTGTCATATTTGGTTGAACCTGTATTATAAACTGGAGGAGGCTGAGAGTGCGTTGGTGTGTGTTTGTGAGGGAAACGCTGCAAACCTCAGCTCATCATCACTCATCCATCCACACCAACAGAAACCGTAGTGTCCTGGATAAGAATAAAGAAAGAAAACTGAACTTCATAATCTCAGTGTAATTTCTGACAGGACAGACAGGACCTGAGACTGATGTTTATTCTTGTGACTAAGTGCTTTAAAGGCTGGTACGGCTTGAATTTTAATCACAGTAAATTATGTATCGCAGTCGAACCTCTAATAAACGAATAATACAGACGAAGCTCACATGATTTCAAGCTAATGAAATCATTTGAATAAAGTGAAAAACTCATCAACTACTTAATAAAAGATTTTTTTGTCTATGATTATGTTCTTTTATTTTAAATTAATATTTTAACCAATGAAAAAGAATGTATGAAAATCTGATAGTGAAGATGCTCGCTGATGTGTTGAGTCTTCTGAGCTTAACACAAACGTCTCACTCAGCCTTTAAACGTCTAGAGTAAAAACTGGCTTCCATGTTTCTTTCAAATTACAGCACATGAACATAAGTGAAGTGAAAAATATTACTTCTTTGCAATGGCACCTGTCAAAAGGTGTGAAGTGCAGTATTACACAGCATTTGAACAGCTAGTTGTTGACGTTGATATGATGGAAGCAGTCACAATGCATAGTGATAGGATTGGGTGTGATCACCACCAAAACAAAACTTTACCAAAGTGGTCCAGTGAAGGACTCATACACTGGTGATGAGGTGATGAACACCTATTCCTCACAGGTGTATGTAGAGACCCGATAAGTGCAAAAGTGCTTGTTGCTGCATATTAATGACCAGCACTGCAGCAGCAATGACTGCTTTTTGGTACAGTAGGTAAAACAAAGGAGTGAGAAGGTAAGCAGGGCACGCACCCATGCAGTCTCTGTGTAGATTTCCTGTAATGAAATATCAAACAAATATCAGGTATACATTTAAATATTCATACACCAAATGTAACAATAAACCAAACAAGACATCAGCACATACATGTGGCGTACGCAGCCAACAGTTTCAGCTAATTTTCTTCACCCAAAACATTTTATTACAGACTGTAGATTGTGATGTGATAAGTAGAGCACAATGCCATCAGTGAACATAGTCTTTGATTAAAGATGTTACTTTCTGTCTATATTCTTGAGGTTTTATGTGATCTCTAGGTTTTGCACAACTGTAAAAAGACTGGAACAAGATTTTGATATAGTACCGTTTATCAACTGCTTATCAAAAATGATGGTATAATCACGCCTCCTTACTTACATGGTGGATGTCGCCCCTACTAAGATCATGTACATGTCTACATTCAAATGTTTACACTGTAACTGATGTGTTTTTTCCCCTTGAATGAAGACTTATGTTCAGCATAGTTTGTTCTGTAACTGAGTACACCTTTATAAAGTAATTATGTGCTGCCACGTTTAGTTTTACATCTACGCTGCTGAATTGTGGACTTATTGTAAAGGTAGAAAAATCAGAAGCAATTTTCCAGGGCTGTGGTTTCCAAGTAGGTTACACAGCAATAACGTGCAGAAGTTTCATGTTTCTGCTCATTGTAGTGATATAACTTACAACCGTCTCAATTATCAGCAGAGAGACGGTGTCCACAGTGGAGTACCAAAGCACAGAAAAAGAGACCACAAATGAAAATGATGAGTTTCACCCTGCGGGATCTTCATAATCACTAACTATAATGTCAAGCAACATTCCTCCTGTATAAATATTCAAATAGCTCAGGTTGAGTCATGAAAAAAAAATCAATTACTTGCTTTTACCGTACAAACAGCAACAGTAATGGGGGGGGGGGGGAAGGACCCCCCGGGATTAAATGCAGCATCTGCTGCTTAATACATAACAGTACCATGTGTAATGGGTAACATTTATGGGGGTGTTTCACCCCAGAGACGGAGCTCTTTTGGTGTGACAACATCAGTTTTTGAATGATGCCCAAAGTCTAAACCAAGTCAAGTTCCAACAAATAGGATATATATTTAATCAATAGTATGAGTCAAGAAACCATTAGTTTATAAAAGGAGTCACAGAATTTTAATATAGGATTATTCTTTAATTATAAAAACTGTTAATAATTATTTTATTCAACAGCATTATCTTATTTACAAAAAGGGGCTTGAACTGTTAGAGGATGTATATATTGCTCTTTAAAACATATTTTACATGTTTTGCCTCTGTTAAGAGGACTGTTGTGCAAAACAACAGTCTATAGCCATTCTGTGAACTTGAGCCAAATGCTATAGTGTGGTGACATGCAATAACCCAAAGAATGTTTAAATAATACTCTGTTAATGAGGCTATACATTTTATAAAGTGTAGGTCACTATTGTTATTTCGATTCATCCTCTAGAGGCCTTGAATGTGCAAATGTATTCTTAATACATTAAAATATAGAATAATAGAGCCCAGCTGTCAAACATACATTGATATTGCCATGCACACTAGCAAAATTGCAAGCTTGCCATCTATCTGAAGTTGCAACAGGAGCAAAAAATGTACTTTTTTGTTGGGAACAGTTGATCCAAAAACCTCAATAGAGCTCTAAAGGTCATCATAAACTTCATATAGGAATAAATAAGAACAGAGTAAACTGTTCAAAAAGAGCAATACACTGGTTAGTGGTGTGTGGGTACCTGCTGCTTGTATTGTGTGTCTGAGGTCACATAGGTCAATGCTATCCTGGAGTCTTAAAAAAGTGGAAGTGATTCCTCTCAGCCTGCCTGGATTCCTGCTCAGATTCTCCTTTCTTTTTGGCATCAATTTCACCCTCTTTTCATACAGAGGTCTGGATGGTTGCCCATTTTTTGAAAAGTGATATTGAGCACCAAGCCTTTCTAGCTTTTTCAGAAATCCATTTACCTGGCCACCTGTCAGCTAGGGGGCGGTGAATGTTGTGGCCAATGTGACTGTGAAGGGTAATTTACAGGGAGGGTCTTTCAGCAAGGTATTTTATGCATGTACTCTAGTTTGCTGCCGTCTTTTCATCCTTGGCATGCTGTGCATGAAAATGCTTCGCTGTCATAGGACGCTGTGTCCTGACTAACTTAATCTCGACTAACTGGGCAAAAGTGATTGGAGTGATGCTCGTGGTGTCGAAGCAGGAAAACCGTACGTCACACGTGTGAACATTTAATTATAGGAACGGTCTCTCTCCCTCCTTTCCTGTCTCTCTCTCACTGTCTGTCACAGCTGATTGCCTTCAGCAATGGTCCTTCCAAACCTACAACACTTGTGCCCACTCCAATTCAATTACCAGCAGGCTCTCCATGAGGAGCCTGAAAATGAGTTGGTGATTATCAGTTTCCAGGGTGTTTAGCAGCATCCTGGACAGCTGATGGCTGCTTCCCACACCAAGCTCTGAGACTCTTCTTATCACTTCCTGAAACATTAAGACTTCTCTTTGTGATGAGCGAGGGACTGCCTGATACATACAAACTGTCGGGTAGATTGTTTGCCTGTTTCTAACCCCGGCAGTAACACAGCTTTTGGTGACTCCTATGACTTTGGTCCAGACTAAAATAACTGTTGGATGGATTGCCATTCATAGTTTATGGTCCCTAGGCAATGAACTGAAGTCACTTTATTATCCTTCAACTTTTCATCTCATTAAATATCTTCCTGAGATCTCACATTTCATCAGGCTCAGTTGTAATAGCGGTTAGCATACTAACATCTTAATTCTAGCTGTAGAAATTATGGGAAAAATAACACTTAAAGACCTTTTAATTCATCCAAATTATACTTTGACACATGTGACCCACTGAAAAATCATTCCTAATGCGTGTTTTGATAGCAATCGCCTCCCCCAGCAGGATACTCCATCCTGCTACAGCAAAGTAGATAAATTTATTTTTTTTTTTAAATAAGCTCCAAAGTGACTTCAACAATGCAACAAAGAGCCCAAGGTGTTTATCCTGCTTCCTGACCTCCCATATCCCAATTCAATTAAGCATCCACGGGATGTGCCAGACTAAATCCCTGCCACACGACAACCCAAAGGACCTGAAGGATCTGCCATCCGTCTGCCCCAAAGGTCATGTGTGCTGAGTAATCAATAAAATCAGATCTTCCTCACATAGGTCCCAGCTGGCTTAGTGGCACGAGTGGGACCTGACAAATAAAAGGAAAATGGTATTGATGTGGTGGATAGATGTAAACACGCTCTTCTCCTTGGTTTCACTGCACTGCATTAAACAGATTTAAGAAGACAATCACTTGGCTAAGCATTGCTTCTGTTGTTTTATTGGCCCTGTTGGCTGTGAGCAAACACTGAATGTAAACAATTATGGATTAGACTGTATTGTGTCTGTTGGTCAGGCGTACTTATTACTGAGTGGATAATAAGTGCTTAAATGATTGTGAGTGATAGTTCTCCATATATGTAGCCAAGTTATAGAAATAAATCACTTCTCATTTCCCTGTAGAGATAATGATAAACCAGGTGTGAATACCTCTGAATAATCCTCCCAGGCTTTTGAACAGGTAGACATCATTGTTCCAGTTTTTTCCTGGGTTTTTGTGCTCTCACTCTTGCACTGGCGTATATGAATTTGCTCTCATTCACACACTCCCATTTCTATGTCTTTCTGGGTTTACTGTAATTCATAAACTGTGTTCTGTGCTGATTATCCAGGGTGACAAACGCAATTGTTCTGCTACACTAAATCTGTGGGGATTAATGCTCGTCTCTGGAGCCATTCCCTCTGGTTTCCTGTATGTGTGTCTCTGTGTGGGTTGTCTTCTTCTCTCTACTTACTTCATTCGTTGCCATTTAATTTGGTGAGTTCATTTATTTAAAAAAAATAAATAAAAAGGTAGCACTCAGTTAACAATTGTATTTGACCTCTGCTGCGTGCTGCTGTTCTTATGTCAGTACATGGATGCAGGATGTGTCCTTCACAAAGCTATGAAACAACTTTTTTCCCCCATCCAGATGTCTTTGGGGGATTACACATGCTAAGGGATTAATCCTGCCGTGTGCCATATGACAGCACCAAGCACTGAGAGGAGCACAAAAGTCAAGTCATGGACTAACACCACTAATAGATTTCAGTAAGCCTTTTTTTGCCTTCAGAGGTTGACTAGTGGCTATATTAATTCAATTCCCAAACCCCTCTTGTAAGTAACCCATCCTCTACCTCTCGCTCTGTGAGGAGCAAGGCCATGGTCTACTGGCACTCAATAAGAAGTCTCCTCAAAGGATTTTGACTAGCCTCGTTTCACAGGAGACAATGTGCATTATGTTTTAATCTTATTAGCATTGAATTAACACCGCATCAATGACCTGCTCAAAACAGAGTGCAGTTAAGTCCATCCAGCTTTCAGCTGTTATGCAAAACAGATTTAGAAGCACTTCTGAAGGAAAGAGAATCATCAAAGGTATTCGTTACCTCTGGACAACCTACCATGTTGAATGCATCATAAGGAAGCCGCTTTAGCTTTTAAGGGGAGATGGTCCGTAACCTTGGTATCGCACACAAGAACAATATACTTCAATCTTTCACATGAGGGACAATTGAACATGTGCGGTGTGTGCAAATTGATTTTGTTTCTGTGCAGAGGCTCGGTGGATAGGACATAACCTCTTTGTCCAGATGAAGTGTGCTGTGCAGAAGTGGTTCATTCTGGAAATGGGACATAGGAGAGGCCATCTGAGTATGAGGAAAAGTAATCTGCATGTACACCATGCGTATTTGTTAAAAGTTACATGATGTCATAGCATAAAATCAATCCACTGATGAATCATTGAGAATCTAATCTGCAGAAGTGTCCATTTAGAAACTCGAAACGTAATTTATTTTGTTTTGTATAAATCTGGGTATCTTTTTGAAATAATTTTGTAACATAAATCATTTTAGCAAAGATGTTATTTATCTTTATCTGTAAATTTAATTTTACAGGCGAATACTAAAAAGCTCAGTTTCATACTTAATCTTAAATCTTATCAGGCTTTATTGTTCGGCTGTATTACTGCTTCCCCTTCTCTTTGCCTCTTCATAACACATCTCAAGTCTTTTACTCATCCTATTGCCGTGTCTGTCTCTCTCCGCCTCTCATATTTCATTTCTTTCCACCTACTAGGTAATATTGATATTGTGAAAACTAATTATAAGAAGTCCTCAGACCTCAATTTGTTTTTAAAAGTGGAATATTTCCTTATCGAGTTGTGCATTGCAGTGCCCCACAGTCCATGTGGAGCTTGCATATACTCTCCCTTATTTTCTGTCTCCCTCCCCCCCTCTTCAGCACACACACACACTTTGAACCTGCATTGCTGCAGTGTACAAGCATCCACTCAAACCAGGCTATATTACAATTAATTTGTCAGAGTTTTTGCTCAATGCTCTATAGCCTCAGGCATGTGCAGACACAGCAGGGGAATCATATCTCCCCAGCATGTTTATGAGGTGAAAGAGAAAACTATCCGCTGTTCATTATTAATATTACAAAAACCAAAGGGATGCTGGGAAGAGGGCTGAAGTATAAGGACAAATACAGCCCACTGGTTTGATCTTTGCTCCTGTACATGCGAACAGCTAGTGCACAAGATAATCACATTTCAGAGAGTATTCTTGATAATGAGTGGAAAAACACTTGCTGGAGTCTGTACTTCAATAAAGTTAATGCAGAAAATGTCCTTTGCTGCTCTGGTTGTTGGGAAAAACAAAACTGTATATCTTTATGGAGGCTCTTAAAAAATAACACAGCAGGGAAAGGACACATCCAGTGTATTTAAATTTTTTCTGACACTCTGTATTACTCTGGGCAGACTTAGGATTCAGTGGGATGAAAGGATAGAAGTGAACTAGTGAACTATGAAAAGATGGCAGCAGAACTTGACTCGGTGTGGCTGCTGAAGAACTGCTGTGACCAACATGGGCCACAGAAAAATAATACATTAATATTACTATTACTTTTGCTAGCAAGTCCATAAGAATGAATATACAGGCTCAAAAAATGTGCTTGATGTAAGGGCTGCGTTATCGACCCACGAAAAACAAAAGAATGAATCAATTTTATGACCAACAAAATCTGTCACGATGTTTGATAAACTAAGCTCAGCAGTCAGTCTCAGCCTCCATGCTGTGAAGCTGCGTTCACATGTCTTTAACAAAATATCACAGTCAAAATTACTAACAAACCAATGTTTCATAGAAAGTGTTGCACTGCCTGCAGTCTCTGTGTATGTTCATGCACACAGACAGTTGACAGGCGCTATGATAGTTTACAGCTCTGCTAGGAATTTAAACATGAATTGATTACCAAAGCTGCGTATGGTGGAGCTGACACTCGCTGCGTTGTAACGACGCTGATCATCATTTTAATTTATTTTATTTTGTTTTTTAATGGCTGCCTCCTGCAGGATATCATGCCATATCGTATGTCAAAGCTCAAATCATCTCAAACTGGTTTCTTGAACATCATGATGAATTCACTGCACTCACACGGCCTTCACAGTCACCCGATCTTAATCCCACAGAGCACCTTCGACATGTGGTGGAATGGGAGATTCACATTGTGGACAGGCAGTCAACAATGATGCTATCATGTAAATAAGGACCAAAATCTATGATGAATGCTTCCAACACCTTGTTGAATCTATGAAGAATTCTGGCAATTGGGAGGGTTGACCTGTAGAAAACTGGACCCTTATAAACTATCGGGCGAGTGCAAACTACCAGTTTGAAAATGAAATCTGCATAAATATGAACAGTTCAAACTCTGAGTTCTGGACATAGATGGCGAACACTTTACAGTGGAGAGATTCCCTGAAGATGATGTATGAATTATACCGTCAGAGATAGTTTGTTTAATAAAAGTATGAATACATACTAAACTTGATTTAGATCAAAAAGCAATTTTCTTATTATTGAATACTGAATAAATGTCACTTTTTATTTTTTATTTATCAAGCACTCTAAATGATAGCATTTGTTAGGGATTATATTATCCCTGTGATATACAGGGATAATATAATAATCCCCAAAATTAATATTTTCACATTATGCACTGATTTCTAGTGATATTGCAAAGCCACAAGGGAATTAACTGCAAAACATGTCAGCAACTGTGCTGTCTATAAAACACAACCCATAAAAATGGACCAATGTTACTTTCAAAAACATTTTTTTGCACAAACTTTATCTATATGTGCTTAACCCTGGAGAACCCATGGGGTCGGCTCTGACCCCATGGGTTCTCCAGGGTTAAAATTGCTCCCTAAAAGTTTTCCCACTGGCATCCAGAATGAAATAGGGTTGTATATAACTTTATGAAACTGTAACACTAATAACACTACATTTATGAATAGTAAAACTGGAAACATCCAGATAAACATGGAGTATTTAGGCCTGCTGTTTCTGGAAGATATGCCTGCCGCTCTGCTGTGTTACAAATTAAAAATGTTCTCAAAGTGCTTTACAGAAATTTATTTGGCCACTAAATCAGCATCAAGTGGTTACAAAAAATGCAAACTCTAGTGTCCATTAACTGCTCAAGATAATAAATCCTTTTATTTCCTGTTTATGCAACACTCTATATCTCTCTTTTATAACCTTCTATCCATTTAAAGTGATTGGTCTGCATGAGTAAAACCCCACTGCTGCCCTAAAGTATTTATCTATGCATTCCAAGTTCCTATCTACCCACCTAATCAGTTCCTAATGACTAGTGGATGGTGGTGTTAGCTCCAGCCTAATGTGTGGATATAGATCAGACTTTGGTGATGGATGTCGTAGTCTGGGCCGTAATGAATGCTTCCAGACCAGGCAGACTAGGCTTGCAGCAGGTGGCTGTAAGTGGAGCAACAGCTTTCCAATAACTCCTCTTAACTGGGCACACTGTGTCCAGACAGTGCTCTGGACACACTCACCTCTCCGCCTCCACCAGCGGCATTCTTTTCACACAAGATTAGACAAATTGGGTGCAAATAAGAGCCAAACACTTAAAAACAAAGTACTGAGTAAAAAGAGTAATATAGGGCTTGTGTGATTAATGTAATAAGAAACAATAGATATCACACCAGAAGCTTGGGGACTGTGTGTCTAGCTGTACTGTAGGGGAGCTGTGACTTTTAAACAGATGCAGATGAGTCTGGGCTGCTATAATTAGCAGCGAGTTGGGTTGTGAATTTCAACTTTCACTTTCTTAAAAGCTGTATCCTTTCCACAGTCTTTGCAGATGATTTATCCACGATTACTCAGTGTTAGGCTTGTTTGTTTTTACCGTTGCTGTTCATTACCAGTGCTTCTGACCACTGTGCCCACAAACTGCTTTCACCTGCTCCCTTATTCATGAGAGGTCACCACTGATTCGGCGTAACCTCAGAGGAATTTGTCTCCTACCAGGATTGAACCGGAGAGCTTTTGCTTATCAGGTGAATGTGTAATTCACTATGGAGCCACCTTCTGACTGCTGTCCCCACGAAGGTCTGAGAAACAGACGACATGAAGGTCTGAGAAACCAGTCATTGTTAACCACTTTGTTTTAAGGGAGCTTGGAATCTCTTTGAAAAGACATGCGTGTTATAAAAATGTGACGTGAGATACAAAATAATACATTTAAACTTTTACAGTTTCCGAGTGAAATATGAGAATGTAGCTTCATACTTTTGGAGCTTGATCCATTCAAAGAGCACTTAAACCTCATTCACAGAGCACCTGTGAAAAAAGGGTAAAACTACCCATATGGAAAAGAAATAGTAAAAACTTATATGTGATTACTCGTGAAAGTGGCCACTTTCTCATTACTTTCATATATTGTTTTAGTAAGTATCCAAAACATACAAGTTTCATTATATAATTTTTCAAGGGATCTTATATGCTTTTCATACAAGTTTCACACAAGACAGATACAAACTTTATAAGATTTATATATATCTTTTCCATATGGGTAATGTCACAGTGTCCTGTGACCTGACACTGTAAGTACTGTATTTAAATGCAGAGAGCAGAGGTGACTATACTATGGGCTCTCAGATTTCTAGGAGAGTAGACAATTTGTTCAATAGGCCCTTATAAATAAACACTGTGATAAAAGGAGACATGATTTGTTTTGGTACACAAATTCAATTTCTACCTTCAGTTTTCATTTCATCATGTTTCATTGGTCTTAAAAGTGAGTCTGGTTTGCTAAGTACACAGAACAGAGAACAGCCCCTATTTTAAGACATTAAACTGTCAGCAATACAGATTAGGAGCTGATAATAACCAGGACCATTATAAACCAAATGAGTGTTTTGTGGCTTTCACCTGTTTTTGTTTGTGACACAGATCTTATTTTCAGCTCGCTGTGAGTCTGCTGTTGTCATTAACAGTTGCTCTGGCTTAGCCTTCTGTGCAGTCACCGTAAGTGCACCTCGTCATGTATGCACATCACATGGAGCGGAGCTGACAAGAGACCATAAGTGCAATCAAAGTCCTAACAAGTGTTGAAGAAGGAAAGAGAGAGGACAGTTGGGGAAAGCGGTTTTCAGATGTGTCAACTCACTTGACCCCAGTTTGCAGTTAAGTCAAAAACTAATCCAAACATACAAAGCTGTTGGCATCATACTTGTTAAATACCTCCAAAGTACTGGCCCTTTGCTGTTAGCTTCTTCCTAAGCTAGCTTTCCACCAGCAGGTGCGCTGCTGCGGACAAAAGGTGTTGTAAACACGTCTACACGCTGTCGCCCAGTTTAGCCTTTAAGTCCAGATTTGACAGCTATCAAACCAAAATATTGCATCCTTAAATCTGAAAGGTATCAAAAAAATGTAATCTTTATTATCCATATATGTACGTATACATAGCTACAAATGCAAACATTATATATAAATTGTACATTTGAGTTTTTGTGGCAGATATCACTCTGTTCACGTATGCAAGGAGTAAAGACTACAAATGGATCCCCGTGGCACACCTGTAGTAACATAAAAGACGAGTCTACTATCTAAGATCTAAGTTTACACAAGCATATTTGCACATTCGCTGTCTAATGCTCATACAACTGATCTAGCATTACATAGCTTATTAAAGCTCAGATTTAGATTGTATCTGTTTTATTAACCACTCCAGTTTACTTTCATAGGGAAAAAGGTTGCTAACTGATCACCAGAGCGCGAGAAAGCTTCACCTCATTTTGCTGTTTTATTTTTAAAAAATTGAGCTTGTGCTCACATGTTAACTCTGTAAGCTGCACATATTCTACAAACATCCATGCATCCTCGCACTTGAACAGTGGGGGGCTGGAGGCGGGGTAGACCCTGGACAAGATGCCGGTCCTTCACAGAACTCGCAGACAAACGACATGCTTCGAACCACATCAAAAAGTGCCATAAACAATTACAACCCAATGCACTCAAAGAAAAAAAAAAACTAGCCACAATTACGAAAGTGTAAATATTGGAGAGCATTGTGTACAGTGCAACAGAGACATTTTTCTCAAGGTGCAAAAGTAGATCAATGAGCTCACCACACACTGGGACAGTTGGAGGTGCCGACTGTGACTGCAGAATCTCATCAACACATTTCAATTTGTTTGGCAGCTTTTGCGTAAGATCATGCTTTACAACTAGCTGCACAAGAGGATTTAAGGGGGGGGACACTTCCTAAATCATAATGAAAGATGTCAGTCAGTGTCCTCCTCATTTGTACTAGTTAGACACATTACTGCAGACGCATTATACTACTAGTAAGCGAGCTTGGTCCTTACTGCAGTCAGACATTAAGATTTGAATTTTATCGTAACGCTGACACTGCACACACAGAGAGATGATCAGGGAACAAAATATATTGTTTTAAGAAGGGGAGAGCAGTGATTGCCAAGTGTGTCTGTGTGTATACGTGTGTCTCTTCTTTTCCCGTGGAGAACCTCTTAGTTGTAAACTTGGCCTGTGCTCCAGACTCCAGCTGTGAGGTCATTGATGTGTGTTCTATACAGAAGCCATGCTGGGAAATGCTAACAGATTTGAGCCAGGTCCCATGGAAAAGCAGACACACCAAGACCCTGGCCAAATGTTATTAGAAATTCACAGATGGCCTCTTTTGAGGATTTATCATCTCAAATATATGTTTTTTCTGTATGTGTACCTATGTCTGTGCACGTGTGTATGCAGGGATTCATATGTAGGTTTATGGATTAAAACAATGATATTGTTCAAAAGAGCTTTGTATCCTTTGCAGCTCTGCCTGTTTTAGGATTTTGGAATAAAGCGTGTTTGAGTTTCAGACATCACGGTGTGCAGAGGCGTGTTGGCCTAACTAGTCAAATTGTTTGCATGCCATCACAGGCTATCAAATAGTCTGTGTTTCTCCTAAAATATCAGATGATGTTTGTGTTGTTTGATGGAAAAGCTCATTTTTCTCAATTTTATTTTATTTGCTAACATCCAACACTTTGTTCACAATCAAATAAAGTAAATCAGCTTGTTAATCTTCTATTCCCCTTAACAGTGTTTGTCATTTCTTTTTGGACAGCAGCTATTATGATTGGTGGTTGCTGCTATTTTTAGCTTCCTTTGCCATGAATGCTCCGCAATCTTCTTGTGTTCCCTGCAGGTGTGGAGACTAAATAGAAGAAAACAAGGCTGTGGTGATTATATTAGAAGTCTGCAACTCAGCCAAAAAAGCTAACAAGACCTCAGGGTGCGATGAAGAATGAGGCTAATATTAATATGCATCCTCAGGTTCACACTTGAAATACAATTATTGCTATTTTTCCACACCAGCTGCGTGGGATGACGCTGTTGATACCAGTCATTTTGTGACCACCTCGACCCAGAATTATGTCTCCTACTAGTAATTGATTACTATGGAATTAGCTGACTTTCTCTAAAGGCACAGAAGATTAGCAAACAGTAAAGCCAAGCATGTTGGTACTTACCTCACACTGATGTGAGTGAGTGCAGAGTCTTTAGAGCGGCTCTTAAATAGCATAGTGCTGCTGCTGCTGCTACTTTAAATGTTAAATTTGCATGAGTGCATTAGTTACAGTGCAGACCGATACAGTACTATTTTCTGATCAAATCTTATGTCTCTGCCAGTTGGACCTGTTTTGTTGTTTTTGCTTGACCTGTCCAGAGAATGATTCAGAAAGACGGAGACAGAAAGGGACGAGAAGCGGTATCCATTGGAGACTGATGCAATTACGATTAGACCAAAGTCAGAGGACGGTGCTATTCATCAGGCCATTTATGAGGGGATCATCAGATAAATGCTTTAGTAAGTGGAGGCCAGTCACAGCACGGGGTGATTGATGTGATAGCCATATAATCCAATAAGTGGCTGTGGTCCCTGCACTGCAACATTACAAAGATGTATAGCAAAACTAGAAATCACATTTGAAATTGTTTGGTAATTTGGCCACGGTAGATCTGACTCGCTCTGAGTGTCCATTCTGTAAGCGCATTTATTGTGTTTAGTACGATGCTTGAGAAATTGTCCGGATCTGTTACTGTTGGAATGGTTTGATGTTGCTAAACAATGGGGACTTATTGATCGATGTCCCTTAATCCATCTCTTTGATGTGCGTGTCTGTGTGTGTATATCCATGCATCTTTTCGCCCAAAGCCCAATCATTTTGGGATTAACAAGTTATCGAATGGCCTTATGAATATAATCCTGATTTGATTTCTTCATGGTATCATTTTTTCTCCTGCTGCTGTTTCCTTAGTGCATTCAATTTAATATCAGCACATTCAATTTGCTGGGTTTTATGGAGGCTTTCGGCACCTTTGCTTCCTGGCAGGGAAAGAAAATATTGGGGCCAACAGTTATCTTCAGTCACTCATCTGAAAAATAGACTGTAATTATTGTAGTTGCGCTATCCGCACCGAAATTCAATGTTACCACTGAAAGTTAGGACTTCGTACTTACCGTTCAAATGTGAAAATACACTCGGTGCATCACAGTCTGCAGAAGTCTCTCTTGCTCTGGGGTTTGAACACCTATTGGCATATATCACACATGCAGGATAAAAATAGAAACCATCTACACTCCCATCATCAGCCGCCTCCTCCTCTCTAACACCACCTTCCCTCCCTCCTATTATCTCCTCTATCTCAACACATATCTCTCTCTCTCTCCTTCGGTCTCCTCCCCACCCCATTCACATTCATGCTACACAGCTCTCACACACCACTGTGCAGAATGCACTGTATATATGTTCCAACAGTCATGGTTGCGTGCATGCTAGTTCAGACGAGGTATAATCTTTCTTTTCTTTTCCTTTTTTTAGGTGTCATATTTTTAAACTTGTCATCTGCTGCTTGGCTGTTTGTGTTTCCGTGGTAACCCTAGGCTGTAAATGAGAATTATCTGTTGAGTGCATAATTATAACGCACGCGCACATTCAGAGCAGCCGCAGCAGAGATTCCCACCTAAGAGCATCAGTGGTAGAGAGTTAAGAACCTCACTGTATTCTTGCTCCAAATGTGTGCACCTCCATCTGTTTCGTTATCGCCATTTCTTCGTCTCGATTTCTCGTTCATAACCACAGCTATATGTTTAATTACAGAGATGATAAAATACCGTCGTGAGAGCGTCTTTCTCTCCATTACGCCCTCTTTTTCCCCCTCTGTCAAACTATTCTTCTTTCTGCACCGCGTGTGCGGTTAATACACTGACTCATTGTGCGTGCCCCCATCTACAGCTACACCTGTTGTGGCTCTAATTGTATAGTGTGACTGTTAATCACGATCAGATTGTCGTCCACATGGCTGTATGCGACTGCGCCTTTGTGAAACTCGGGCAGGAACCAGCTGTTACCGTGAATAGCTCTTGGCTTTCACGAGGACCGTTTGCCAGCTTTTGGTTGAGGTTCGGGTTGGTGCATGTGTGAAATAAATTGAACATCTACTCCTTGGCCCATTAGTTCTGAGATTCCATTTCGTTTTCCTGGTATCTTTGTCTTGTGCCTCCTCTCTGTCTTTATAAAGAAGTGTACGCGCGTGTTTATGTGTGAATGCCTCCCTACAGGCTCCTTGCTGCTGATGATTGCACTGGCCATTTCCCTCTGAGGCTCTCCCTGGATGACAAATTCACACATCTGTTATCAGCCTCCTCTTTTCCACAAAATCAATAGTCCCTCCTCAGTTTTCTCTGTATGTAGGGGAGGGTGTTGCTGCACTGTCTTCTTTTCACCACTGTAAATGCCCACGACTAACCACACACACGAAGAAAACCATGTCAAATTTAAGTGAGACCACGTAACGGTTGTTGAACACCAGGTACAAAAGCCACAAGTAGAGATGATACTAGTGGTTAATGTGAGACTGTAGCATGAGAAGAGCACCAGTAGAGAAGTGCCATTAAGTCTGCTTAGTTACACAACAGATTCTTTTTAAAGTTCAGCCAGCATGAGTTACTGAATGTGTCACGCCAAGTAAAATATACTGAGGAAAAACCTGTGTTACTGTGTTATTTCATCTTTCAAACTTGCATGATTTAGCACAGATAAATAAAAGAACAGGCAGAAGTACACAGGTTTATGTCTCTGTGTTATTATATTTGTGTGGAGCAAAGAAGGGAGAAGAGAAGGGGAGGAATGTGTAGTCGGCTACTTAATTAGGTACACCTGTTCAACTGTTTGTTCGCTCAAGGATCTGATTAGCCTATCCCATGCCAGAAACTTTGACTGTGGCGTGGTTGTTGGCACCAGAGAGTCTGGTATGAGTATTTCAGAAACTGCTGGGACTTCCCCACACCACCATCTCAACGGTTTACAGAGAATGGTCTGAAAAAAACAAAAAATCTCCAGTGAGCAGCAGTTGTGTGGGAGAAAATGTGTCATTAATGCCGCAGGTCAGGGAAAAATAACCAGAATTCTGATACGAAGGCAACCAAGGCATGGAGATGAACTTCTCTGAATGTCCAACACTTCACATTTTAAAGCAGAGTTATAGCTTCAAAAGAACAACACCAGGTGTCCCTCCTGTCAGCAAAGAAGAAGAAACTGAAGCTACAGTTTATATGGTCTCGTGAAAACTGGGCAACAGAAGACTGGAAAACGTTGATCTGGTGTGATGAGTCTTCATTTCTACCTAGACATTCAGATAGTTGGTTCAAAATTAGCCATAGACATCATGAAAGCATGAATGAATCCTACCTTGTATCAGTTATTCGGGCTGCTGGTGGTGTGAAGGTGCAGGAGATGTTTCCTTATTCCACTTTGAGCCCCTTAATACCATTTACAACAAGGCTGATGTCCATCCCTCTGTGATCACCATGTACCCATCTTCTGATCTATGCTTCCAGCAGGAAAACACATCATGTCCCAAAGGTCATAGCATCTCAAAACGGTTTCTTGAATCTAACAAGGAAATCACTGTACTCATATTGCATCCAAAGTCACAGGATCACAGTCTATTAGAAGACCTTTGGGATGTGATGGAACATGAGATTTACATCAGGGATGTGCAGCCAACAAATCTGCAACAACTGTGTGATGCTATCATCTATGCTACATGTATGTGCATGTAAAGGATCGACAGCATGTTGACTGAGTAGCATTACTGCTGTGAGCAGCAGATAAGGAGGGCGAAACCTCTAACATGAAAAGAAAACTCATCTATCAGCACAACGTCTTTACTGTACTGTTAACCTCTATTATTCATCAGCACAGACAACAGGAGCAGCTGATATATGTTCTGTTGTTGTGTCCAATAAGGTGTGCACGCCAAAGATGACCTTAAAAGATGAAAATATAGAGTACATGACATACATGTTATGGATCAACTTAATAATCAACTAACTAAAATCAGATCCTTCAGTAAAATAAGTCCTGTTGATGACCTTCCGCAGAAGGAAAAAGTGTCTATTTGTGATGCATCTGTGTTGTTTTGCATTCTGGGTTGTTACCAATGAAACCAGCTCCTTTCTTGTTTTACTTAGTTACCCAAGTCTCACAGCAGAACTAATTAATTTCACACCAATCATATTGAGGAAGACGGGGATAATGTCCCGAAGCTGGCTTGCTTAGTGTGAACATTAACATGATCACAACATGGAACCAAAGACTGATTACTTCTGTTTTTCTAATTTTCCGGCGGGTATGGTAACCTAAAGCCACATGGATCCCAGCAGTCCGTCACTGTAGTGTACAAAGCAATTACCCTCCGAGTCGATGATGAAAAGAATCTTGAAATGTTCACAAATAATAACTATAACTCGGAGAAATCAGGGTGCATTATTCAAACATGCATGCCGTTCCAGATCAGGGGTGACAATTTTGGAACAGCAGTAGGTAGCAAAGAAAAAGACTGATGATAAGAGCTCTTAAACTACACCCACCCAGCCACCCACATTTCATATTTAGCAAAGCATTTAGCTTTGTCTTCTTGTCCTTCCTCTCTTTCCTTTGGTCCCGCCACATGTCCTCTCCTTTCACCTGTGCTCAGTCCACCTGTTCTCTGTTTTCTGCCAGTTCATTCATTCTTCTTTCACAGCGCATCGAGACCGGCTTGGGTAGCTTATCCTCCTCATTTCACACCGGCTTTTTTTTCTCCTCACCTCACTTGCCACCCATTCTGCCATTTCTCCACTTCTCAAAGGGCGCTTGTGTTATTTACCAAAAATGCAATGAAGGTCGAAGGCCTCTCCATCAGGAAGAGAGTGCAAGAAAAGGCAAGGAGAAAGATGAGGGGGCATACGTGATCAGACAAGGCTGTATAATGACCTAGAGGCAGGCTATGTAATCAGTCTGTCTGTCTCTTTCCTTTCACCGTAGCACCAGGTAGCTTGTGGGGTCACGAGAACAGTGTTTGATTGGTACAAGGCTGACAAGGCACAGTCATTTTGAGGGCCAGCATTGGAAGAGGAGTCACTGCAGGCAACCTGCTGACAGAATCTTCCAGATTGATGAGGGCTGACTTTCACCCCCTTGACCCCTTTTCTTTTGAGCCCTTGTCCCGATTAAGCAGGTGGGAGACGGAAGGAGCTATTTTTGGTATATGGGTTGTCTTCGTGTTGAAAAGACCCTGTAAATGAGTTGATCTGTGGAGGAGGGAAGAGCAACATCTGTGGGATTGGATTGGAGGACAAAAGAGCAGTGAAGGCACAAGCAGTATGAAAAGTTTGTCACATATATCTCACGGTTTCAGAGAGAATCAGCTGAACAGAAATTCACCAGTTGTGGCCGAACAAACTTATTGCAGGTCCTGCACAGGCATGTGCATTTGACTCAGTGAGTTACTCACAGGCTCTGGTGCTGCTTATTACTCATAAGTAGCAGACAGCTATATATATTGGGTGTTAGAGTATAGCTCTGTTTCGCTCTCTTCCCTCACTTGGCTTCATGATTCTTGGACATGAAAGATGCGGAGTGCTGTAGGTGGGAGAGTTGTGTAAGTGAGGAGGCACAGAAAGAGATGGTAGGTCAAGTAGCCCTGATTATGTAAAAAGAATCAGAGTGCTGGGAACACATGCTACTGTACCTTTTGGAAAGATTAGATTGTGGGAAGATCACACTGAATGGGATGCTCCCAGTCTGCTGATTAAACGAGACATGTCATATGCATTGGCCTTTTAAAATAATAATAATAACAATAATTATGATTCTGGCCTGACTATCTCGTTCTCAACCTAATTCTTTCCTTTTCAAATGTCTCCCACTCTGTACGTGAGCATACATGTGACCCATCTCTTGTCCTTTTAAAAGCTGCATCATTTAATTTTTCTTTTAAGATGAGTTCATGTGGGCAGCTGAGCCCTGAGGTGGAGGCTGTCTGAACATCAGCTCTGACAGAAGTTCCTCCCTCGGGGACCACACTATGGACACACAGACAAGCTGTCTGACACAGATATAGAAATACACTGCAGTTCATCACCCTCTCTCACTTCATTTTACATCAGGATTCATAACTCCAGTTCACTGCTTTTTCTTGACTTTTAAACACTTTTCATCGTGGACATGTTCTGCATTTGCATTTTTATTTCCCCACCCATACCGAGGCTCCGTGTGTATGTCTACATTTATAGACAAGTGTCGGGCCATTATCAGTGTTTTGTTTGATTATCGGGTTATGCCTAGCCTGTTATGTGTCCTTGGTAAAACAGTGAAAGAGCAGACATGCAACTGCCACTTTTCATGACTATTTCCACATCTTTTTATTCATTGCTTCCCTGCGGCGTTCTGCCCTGCTGAGAGCACAGATATGGAGTATAAAGAAAATGGAATTACCACACTCTTAAATCTATACTTTTATTCCCCCTCCCTCCCCCACGTCAATGAACGCAAGACATCAGATCTGAGTGGGGAATTAGCCTATATAACGGAAATGGGATCCATATTTACAATAGCTGACTGTATGTGCGTGTCAGTGTTTGTGTTGCTTGTGTGTATATGTGGGCATGAGTCTTAGTCAGACTCTTGAGTGGGCAGTTGCAGGTGTTTGTGTGTGTATGTGTTAATAGGGGGCGGTAGGGGAAGCATATAAGCCATCAGCTTGCACGCCTGTGGCTAACCCACCTTATTCATGTCTTTGATCCAGTGCTTAAAAGAGCACCAAGCTGAGGAAAAATGGGAAAGTAAATAAATATAAAGAAGGATGATAAAGTCGCATGGAGGAAAACAGGATGTTTCAACTGGCTCGTTGACCCGTAAAGACGGGATTCTGATGGATAATTTTTTGATTGATTGTGAATTTCACAATCTGTCTCAAAAGGATAAGAGGAATGGACAAATGATGGGGAAGGGTTAAAGGTGTGAGGACGTGCTGAGAGAAAGGATGTGCTGTGATTTCCCAGGAGAGACCTGCAGAGACCGAGCAAGATGAATGAAGAAGAGATTGTGGATGGAGGAGACAGTAAAGGGGAAATGAGAAGACTTAATTAAATGCTTTTAGGTTGAAAAATATTATAACTGTATTTACCTAAGGGGCAACTTTCAGCATCTAATGGTAACCCATGAGCTCAACCCTGAACCGCATTCCCATATTCACACCTGTACCATAATAATTATCCTACTATCCATCATTCTTTAATCTATAAAGTGTCATGAAATACAACCCCATTTTAAAAAATGGTGATGCTGTGGAAAACATTAATAAAAACTGAATGCAATCATGCAATGAATCCATAAAAAATCCATATTTTATTCACAACAGAACATAGAACATAGATTTGACGCTAGCAGCACTTCTCAAAATAGTTGGGACAGCGATGTCGATGTCTGTGTAGCATCCCCTCGTCATGTCTGTAAACATCTGGGAACTGAGGACCCAACTGCTAGACTTGTGGGAGAGGAATGTCCCATTCTTCCCTTGCTGCTCTTTGGTCTGTTTTTCTTTTCAATATGTGCCAAATGTTTTCAGTTGGTCAAAGGTCTGGACTGCAAGCAGCCCAGTACAGCACCCAGTCTCTTCTATTACAGAGTCATGCTATTGTAACAGATACAGTGTGCGGTTTGTCTTGCTGAAGGCCTTCACTAAAAACAGCATCATCTGGATGGGAGTTTATGTTGCACTAAATCTTGTATAACTTTCAGCACTGATGATGCCTTTCCAGATGTGCAAGTTACTTATATAGCCACAAATGCAGCCCCATACCATCAGACATGCAGGTTTTTGAACTGCCTACTGATAACAAGCTGGACGGCCCCTCTCCTCTTTAGTCTGGAAGCTGCAGAGTCCATGTTTTCCAAAAAAAATTTCAAATTTGGATTCAAATCTGACCACGACACAGTTTTCGCCTCAGTCCAATTTAAATGAGGCTTGACCCAGAGAGGATGGCAGTCTGTCTTTAACCTGCATTTATTGATGGCATGGTGAACTGTGTCCACAGACAGTGGTTTCTGTAAGTGGCCCTGAGCCAGTGCAATGATTTTCATGACAGAATTGTGCCTCTTTTTTAATATAGTGCCATCTAAGAAAGATTACAAGCATCCAATAGTGATTTTCAGCCCTTGCACACAGTTCTTTGAGACTTATTGAACTTTTTATGGACTACACTAAGAGTCCTCACTAAGACCAAAAAGTGGACCACATCAGTCCAGCTCTGAGGTCTTTACACTGGCTGCCTGTCCGTCAGAGGATAGACTTTAAAGTTCTGATGCTGGCCTATAAAGCTCTGAATGGTTTAGGACCAAAATACATCAGTGACCTCCTGACCCAGTATGAACCATCCAGATCCCTCAGGTCATCTGGATCCGGTCTTTTATCAGTTCCCAGAGTCAGAACCAGACACGGAGAAGCTGCATTCAGCTTTTATGCTCCTTATATCTGGAACAAACTCCCAGAAAGCCTCAGATCAGCTGAAACACTCAGTTTATTTAAATCCAGGTTGAAGACTCACCTATTCTCAGCTGCATTTGAATAAAGCACCAAATCCACACTTTTAAGCTTAAATTTCAAAACTTACACTAACTACTGATCTTATCTATTTCTGATTTTATCTGTTTTGATTTTATATACTGTTTTGTTTGTTTGTTTGTTTGTTAAGTGGGTTTAGAGCTCTGGGTAGCTCCCCAACTGGGTCTAGACTGGGTCTAGAGAGTATTTTAAATTCAGGGAATTTAAAATAGAAAGTAGCTCGTCCACAGAAGGACTGGTAGCTCCCCTTACGATAAGGGTTCAGATCGCGCGAACAGGTGTGAAATGTGTGTGTTTAGTTAGTTAGTTTGTTTGCTTGTTTTAATCAATTTTAAATCATGCTTTTTATTTGTTTTTGTTTCTAATGTCTCTGTAAAGCACTTTGAATCACCTTGTTGTTGAATTGTGCTATACAAATAAACTTGCCTTGCCTTGCCTTGCCTTGCCTTGCCTTGCCTTGCCTTACAGATTGTGAGATATTTAATGCGTTCACAATTTTTTTGTCAAGGAACTATAACATTATACATTATAGTTGTTCTGCAAATTGTATACTCAGATACACCTGTCTTTACTTCTGAGAAACTCTGCCTCTCGAAGATGCACTTTTTATACCCTAAACTGTTGCCAATAAACCTAACTAGCTGCAAAATATTATTACAGCTGTTTTTAATAGAATCACTTATTTTCCTAGAATTTTGTTGCCACGTCCCAACTTTTTTTAAGAACTTGTTGTTGCAATCAAATTTAAGATAATGTAATATTTTTCACGTATCAGTAAAATGTCTGAGTTTAAACATTTGATACTTTTTCTCTGCTGTAACGTGAATTTTTAAAAAAGCCTTCTTTTATTGACATTTTACATTGTGACCCAACTTTTTTGAAATTGGGATTGTGTATTCATAGTTTGACATTTTGTTAAATTACTTGTTTTTCTTGCTGAGAGTTAGTGGAGAAGATTAATGCAACTCTCAGATTCCATTAAGCTAAAGCCAGGAGACAGTTGGATTGAGCAACAAGGGAAATGGCTAGCCTGACTTTGTCCAAAAGTAAAAAAAATGCCCGCTAGCAGCTCTAAAGCTGACTGCACATTTGGTCTCAGTTGTTTGATGGCTGGGCATTGCAACTTAAAGCTTGTTTGCTCTGCTTACAGCCTTTATGCTAAGCTAAAATAGCCGTTTTCTTTGCCTTTGCATTTAACATACAGCATGAGTGTGGCCTGCTGGTCAATGTTCTGATCTTTCTAATCTTTCTCTGCACCAATGTGGATTTATTTTAGAAGTATTATGCAGGAAAGATGCAAAGGCACCTTGATGCCGCACTCAAGATGAGTAACTGTGAGTCACCCTGTGTTGCTTCATCTCTATTCTCTTGTCTTCAGATGCATGAATGGCATGCCTTGGGTTGAGAGTAGTAACTTGGCTAACAGCTGGAGCCTTAATCAAAGAACTGAGTTAGCCCCACAAGCACATTCGGTGAGGTCTTATTAACCTTGGAGCAACTGCAAAATAGCCTCATTCATCTGGCAGCAACCTCCAGCTGATCCAGACCTGCTTTGAACCATTAAACGTATCTTATTTGATGTCTTTATCTAAACCCATTTTTTAAGACGCTGTCAAGTTCATGGCTAGAGCATCGAGTCTGCTGCTATATCAGCCCTTCATCTCAGTCTTTTTCCAGGAAAACATCGTTGTTGTTGTTTTCTTTGTTTGTTTTTTTAGCTATATAGTTGTATTGTTGTACTAGCTATAGGCAAATAAGAAGGCTAAGCTCATGAGGCTCAAATCCATTAAAATATATATTTTGATCTATTTTAACCACATTAGTACAAATAGCAAAACAAAATCAGTACAACTAGGTTAATGTAATGTAGAGGGAGACATGAAAGCACTGTAAAAGCGAGGTCAAGAGGAAAAAGTGGTGCGGATGGATGGATTTTGAATCTTGCTTCCAATTCTCTTCTCAGTGGAAAACAGTGAGGAGGTGTCCAAGCCTGCTTGAGCTTAGATTAGATGACTGCGCTCTCACAGTGGGCTCCTTGGCATAACACAGCACTCCACATATGCTTGCAAATCCATGCAACACACAGACATGTACACCCACACAATCCAAACACAATATGCCTAAAATACAGATGAACTTAGCTACAGATTGGCACCTTTATTTCAGTGTATTGTTGTTTTTAACAGTTATAGTGCCGAAGTGTTTAACCGTTTAATCATTTTACAAGATTGTATTTACCAGTTATTAGTGTGGGGTCAGCTGCACGTTTGTTTGAATTGGAATCACTAATCATGAGTTGTTTATGGTTTTTAAGGGAGTAACTAATTAGTCATACAGAGACACATATCAACAACAATCACTCGAGTACTCCAGTGCATGGTCTATTAGACTTACAGGAGCTGCTTAGCCACTGAAATCCATGCTATGAAGCTTACGATGTGCAATTTCTGTGCTGATGTTAATGCGGAGAGCAGGTTTGGAGCTCTGCAGCTTTTATGCACTGTGCACTTCAGTACTTTGTAAACCCTGCTTTGCAACTTCACATGGCCTGCACTTTGTGGCTGAGTTGCTTCGATTCCTTAATGCTTCCTCTTTGTAGTAATTCCACTTACAGTTGATTGAGTAATATCTAGAAGAGAAGAAAGTTAATGAACTCAATTGTTGCAACTGTGGCATCCTGTTAGAGGTGTGACCATATAGTGTAATTACTATACTAGTTTTCTAATTGTGTTTCCAGAACTGAAAACTATTTTGAATAAAGAAAAAATCAATTTCACCAAGTGAGTGTCAGCCTCTGTGATCCTATTATAGTCTCAATATAAACAGGAGAGAGAACCTTTTGACTCATCAAAAACACCTGTTCAAATAACTGAAGACTGTTTAATACAGGAAGTGCTGAAAAATATTTCATACAAAATGTGTACCACTCCCTTTACAGCATAGTACAAATTGCCTATAGCACATTTAAAAAGAGAAATAGGGGTGCAGGAGTGGGAGTCCAGTGCAGAACTGAGCAAGAGGACATATCACAGTCCCTAGTTTAAAAGAAGATAGCTCACAGGCCCTCAGCTGACAAATTCAGTGGTACTCATGAAACACCAGTCTTAATGTCAGCAAGGATGTTGACCTTCTGGGCAGAGTTGTAACGAAAAAAGCCTGCAAATCTAAAACTGGCCAATAAAAGGAAATAATCAGGTGCAGACATCGAATAGAGGGAGCTCGGCAGATTGCTGCAAATTCACAAAATCTTTGACAGAAGCAGCATTTGAAGGACAAAATTCTTTATTTAAGCAAAATATGTATTTTTTTCTAACCCTATGAATATTTTGACTATATTTATGTTCACTCTGGAACTGATTTGATCAATAAAATGACATTTTGTGGGGGGAATAAAATTATTTTGAGCAGTATTCAATTCAATTTATTTTGGTTTACATAGAGCCAGACCGGAGAAACAGAAACCTCAAGGAAATTTATATTGCAAGGTAAAGACCTTATATTAGGGAGAACACTCCAACAGGTGGATGATCTCCTATGAACAAGCATTTGTCAAAAGTGTAAAGGAAGAACTCCCTTTTAAGTTAAATCCTAGTAATGATGTGTGCTGTGCTTCGTTTGCGGCTAGGTGTCCTGATTTCATGTTTAATCATCGAGATCACTGATAATTTGAGTCTTCGTTGTTCTGTACTCAGTGATCGGTACATGTGGTCCTGGCGAGCTCTGCTGTAACAGATGGACAGCAGACTTGACACTGTCCTGGGAGGTGTGAACCACTGACTTTTAGCAGTGGGGTTCATGAAAGGGGAGGATTGGATCACCCCGGGAGGGACTCGGAGCAAAACAGGAGAGGCTAGACTCACACTAAGACACATAATGAACACGGTTGAGGTGTCTGTCTCTAAGGATCAAGGGTGTAGGACGGGTAAGGAGAGGAGAGGAGAAGGAGGGAATGGAAAGGGAAAGAAGCAGGGAGGAGGTCGAGCAAGAGTAATGGAAAGAAAAAGTGGAAGTCAACATGCTTGCATGATGGCATCAACATAGATGCTGGGATGCAGGTGGGTGGCTTGCTTGGCTGTAGCATCAGGTCACGGCTCTGCTTTAATCTCTTTAGCTGGGCGATGTATGTCTTCTTGCCTTTTTGTGGCTCTCTCCTATTAAATGTGGGCACCGATGTGAACAAAGAACAAAAGTACAATGTAAAAACAAAAAGCACTGACTCAGTGGTGTTCATAACTCTTACCTTAGCTGACGCTTCATCACCATATTTTCTTTTGTAGAAAAAAAGCTGAGTACATAAGTTAGCCTGACACCACTCCAGATCCCTGTTGTTTACTGTTTACTTATTTATAGCCTAAAGCAGAGATGGAAAGGTTGTGTAAGCCAGGACCTTTCCCTTCATCTCACAGTGCTTGTTTTCATTTTAATAACTGTTTACTTATGTCGCCTGTCAAACCTGATGTTAAATCCACCAGATCTTTGCCTGATGGAAATATGAAACTGTTTGGATTGAGAGAGAGAGAGAGAGAGAGAGAGAGAGAGGAGGGGTGAGGGACGGAGTGAGAGAGAGAGAAGCCTTGCAAAGCGTTCACTGTCAAAGACTAATGTTGGGCCCAGTGATGTGGGCTAATATGTCAGTGCTAACAGATTGTGTGATAGGGTAAATAGGGCTTGTTGTGGTGGCTGGCTGGTCGCCTGCATCTTTCTTTCTCTCCTCACTCTCTTTGGTATTCATGGCCTGTGGAATAATGAATATGATGACTTATCCAGAATCTGTCGCCTGTGGTTTTGGGTCGTAGCACAGCAGCTGGACGGGGCCATCTCTCTCACTTGCTTTCTCTTGCACACACCGAAATGTTCTCATGCGAGCACGCACATTAAACCCGACAGATTAACCCTCTATCCAGAGGCCTTTCAGACAATGCTTTTGACACATCGGGGATTTTTATCTCGTCTTATTGGTATTCAGCACTTTTGTTTATGCACATTTGTGCGTCTCTGCCTGGTTGCGTGTGTGGGGCTGTGTGCACACTTTCATACACTTAATGGCCTCTACTTTTGAGATTCGCTGCATAAAACCTTCTGTTTCCTCTTTTTGTTTTTCATCAGTTGAAGATCTTTGGTTAAAGCGAGGAACATGAATGAACATTAAGCTTATTCATGAGGCTCTGCATGTCCCTGCCCTCCGCTGACAAAAGTGGCAGGGAGGAACAAGATCTGTGATGAACAACTGTCATTTTAAACAGAATACTTTCTATTTGAAATAGGATGTCACATTTTGGCTTCCAGGCTCTTTTGTACTATGCTGCTATTTGTATCGGGTCATTTTGTGACAAAGAATGTCTCATTCTTTCTTTCATTATGTTGTTCACAAAGTGTTTCAGCCCTGCAGAGAGAAGTCATTACTGTTCTTCAAAGAGAGAAAAGAAATAGGAGTATGTGAAGGAAAGTACTTTGTTTGCAGATAAGCTGACATTTCGTGAATTACAACATATGTAACGCAGTGTTTTGTTGAATGAGAGCATTATACGTCCTTAAAATGTATGTTTTCATCCACTAAAAATTAAAATTTGTTTCTGTATTATTAGGATTCCACTATCATCATGAACTTGCCTCCTTTTTCCTAAATTAACATTAATTATGCAAATTCTTGGTCTTCAAAATATACTTCGTTTTGAAGAATAATCCGGCTTTTTCTTTTCGCAACGTTCACGATCTCATGCTTTGTAATGTTTAGTGATCTTGAGATAACACTGCATAGCTTAAAAATAGCAGAAGCCATCAGTGGAAAGATCCAGTTAAGCAGATTCTAGGATCTCTTCTATGGAAATACGTCTTGGCCTCGGGCTTCAGATGGAGAGAAAGCTGCAAATAAGTGGTTCTCTGGGATGACACACAACAAGGGATTTTTAGTTAAGACTGATTTGCAGTTTTTGCTTGTGGGGAAATGTAGCACGCCTTAACAGACTTCAGCAACCATGTTCCTCTCTAACAGTGTATGACATTGCCTGGGCAGGCTGGTTATTTGTTACGTGGGTATATGACTATATGTCCCCCCATTACCGGCACCACATTGCGTGAAGATGCACCACTTTGCAGCATGAGGTAGAATAAAACTTGTATCTTTCTTTCTGGAAGCAACTTTCAAATTAAACACAGCACACTACAAATAGGACAAGGATGGCTGCATTATATGGGTGGGGGGGTGGGGCACCCTTCAACCATGTCAGTGGGTGTTGATGTTGTAAAGTTTGTCCACAAGAGGGCACTCTGCAAATCCTGTTGACAAATTGTGTTTGGAGTCTCACAGAGCATAATCGACTTGTTGTGAAAGTAAAGCTTTTAAAGCGCATTGGTGTATTATATCAACAAAGGCTCATAACTACATATAATGAATATCAATGAATTCTGTTTATGTTCATATGTCTGAAAGAAAAAAAACCTCAGCAAAATGTCTCTTATTTTGAAATCACCAAACATCGATGTTCGCGGCAGACTTAAAAATCCGGTATTGGTTGTGCTAATTATCCCATTTATACCACTGTGATTATGTAATGAGAGTTTTTCTTCTCATCATATAATCACAAAACGTCACGTGTGAACATCATGTGTGAAAAAGCTGCAGCATCAGCAATTCAAACAGTGAGTGGATGATGCGTGTCCCGTGTGACGTTTGTTTGTGCAAACACAAAAGAAGGTCAGTGTGGATGGAAGAGAGAGCCAGTGAGCAAATAGGCAGCAGTCCCATTAACGGACCCTCCCATCTTCAGCCATTGCTCTCCACGGTAGGAGACACTGAGAGGGGGCACATAACAGCTGCAGGTTGTGGTCTCACAAGAGCGTTTGAACTCCAGGCAGAGGATGTTGGTCAGTATTTCATGTTGGTCACAAGCCTGACCAAATATTGAAGGTTACAAAGCTAAAGTAGACTCCTTTTTAGCTTACTGAAACATACGGTTGACTGTTGAGTCACCCCCGCTCTTGCATAAAGTTGCCTTGCTCTTCACAGTCTTGACCTGATGTTTTCTGCCGTGCCTCTTTATCTTGCACAGGCTGACCTCTCTCTGTTTGCACATGCACTCTGTACTTGCTAATATACTATAAACAGATACACTCTCATACAAAAACACCATCCTACACTACCACTTCCCCCATGACAGCTTTTATCATATTACCGTGCAGGGACTCTGTATTTCTCGTGTGTTATCAAACCCTTTGCGTCTCGTACAAACACAAGCATGTTTGTCATATCATATTAAAGAAATCTAACCACTTGGGTTCAGGACCTCTATTATAATTCTGCTTCAACTGAGGTGCTAAATTGAATATTTGCTTGTTAACCCATGGGTCAAACAACAAAATCATTTCATTCACATACATACAAAAAAACCAGCATTGCTTATTGCGCACACACAGACATTGATAAATTACTCTTGAGAAATATGAGTTGCTATGAGTTTTTCCTTTTTATTTTTTAAGCTGATTTATTTTGCGGCTCTGAACAGATTGCCTGTTTAATTGTGATTCAAAAGAAGTCACAACTCAGCACTTTTGATCCAGGGAACAGTCCTGTTTGGGTGGAAGTGTGTCATGTTGGACAGAGCGTTCGTAGAATCTGGATTTGCGATCTCCCGTCAGCCCTGAGCAATTTATCATTCTGCGTCTGCCTCTAATGTGAGCATAGTTAAACAGGAGGTCTGATGCCGGCTGCATTTTTAATATTTGAGCCAATCAATAAAAAAGGCTGCCTTACTTAATAGCTTTGGCCCTCAGTGCTGTTTGACCCTGTTTAGGTTACTTTCCGCTTTCCTGTGTAAACATAAATTAGCTGTAATTGAACAAACAGTCGCATTTGCACGGCTGAATGCGTGCTACTGCGTGCTGTATGCAGCCAGGCCTGACTCAGTGATCAACACTTTTCTCTCTCACGCTCACGCTCTCCCTGTCATCATCTCATACCTCTACCTCACTGATCTGCGTCGTTCTTTCATTAGAATTAATTACTCATTTTAATTAATTACCTGCCTGCTTTAACATAATGGAATCACCCCCGTACAGTTGGTTTATGGAAGTGAAGGCAGTCATTATTAGCCTCTAGTCTCTTTATAGCATTTAGCCTGTCTTTCTTTAGAACTCATCTGAAGCATGTTGTTTCTATACACATTGTTAAAACTGTGTACGCTCTACTTCGTTTAAATAGTGTTTATCCACCCATTTTATTAACCATTTATTCCACTTTGGGTTCATGGGCCAATATTCACAGTCGCTCATTCACACCTACAGCTAATTTAGAAACACCAACGTGTTTGTTTTTGGAGTGTTGGGGGAAGAAAGCGTACCTAGAGAACTCGTTTCACACTGAGAACCACATCCTACCCACTTTGATCTTAAGTGGGATAGACGAGTGAAACTTTTAGCCAGTATAAAGACATTCATACAGTTGCCATATCTATTTAATAAATTCCAATTTGTTCATGTTAATGGAGAGCCCTCTTCACACAGCAAGGTTAATCCACAGGGTTCTGTGCTTGGACCAGTTCTGTTTACATTGAACATGCTTCCCTTAAACAGTATCATTAGAAGCCATAGATATATTTTCTTCACTGCACTTCAATGCAGATGATATCCAACTGTATCTATTTATGAGGCTAGAGAAGCTAGAGAAGCCTGCAGTTTAACTAATTAGTCAAACTGCAGGAATGTCCTAAAGACATAAAGCTCTGGATGACCTCCAATCTTCTGTTTCTAAATTAAGATAAAACTGAGGTTATTGTTAGTGTGTGTGTGTGTGTGTGTGTGTGTGTGTGTGTGTGTGTGTGTGTGTGTGTGTGTGTGTGTGTGTGTGTGTGTGTGTGTGTGTGTGTGTGTGTGTGTGTGTGGCCCCGACAGCTAACTATGTCGGTTAATATAGTGCATCTATTTTTGCCAAAAAGTGATTACCCTTTGTAAATCCTGTTCACTGAAGTCTGTTCACATAGATAAGAAAAGCCATTACATGTCACAAACACGTAGAAATATTGGAAAGTATCAATTGGTGTCACTTTTTGGCATAACACCGGTGCACAGCAACCTTTCATTCCAGTCCATCAGCCCAAAAGTGCATCGGCCCACCAGGAAAATGCCCGCGATGCCAGATTACCAGTCCAGCCCTGCTGTGAGGAAGTTTTTGACCAGGCTACGCCCTTCAATGCGCATATCAAACAAATATGTTGGACTGCTTTCTTCCATTTGTACAATATCTCTAAAATTAGAAACATCCTGAGTGATGCTGAAAAACTAGTTCATGCATTCATTACTTCTAGACTAGACTGCTCTAATTCATTAATATCAGGATGTCCTAAAAGCTCTCTGAAAATCTTTCAGTTGATCTAAAATGCTGCAGCAAGAGTCCTGACAGGGACTAGCCAGAAAGCCAGAGCATATTTTGCCCATACTGGGTTCTCTTCATTGGCTCCCTGTTAAATCCAGAATCAAATTTGGAATACTTCTCAACATCATCATCTTAATAACCTTATAGTATCGTATTACCCCAATAGAGCACTTTCAGACTGCTGGTTTAGTTGTGGTTCCTAGAGTATTTAAAAGTAGAATGGGAGGCAGAGCCTTCAGTTTTCAGGCCCCTCTTCTGTGGAACCAGCTTCCAGTTTGGATTCAGGAGACAGACACTATCTCTACTTTCAAGATTAGGCTTCAAACTTTCCTTTTTGCTAAAGCATATAGTTAGGGCTGGACCAGGTGACCCTGAATCCTCCCTTAGTTATGCTGCAATAGGGTTAGGCTGCTGAGGGCTTCCCTTGATGCACTCAGTTGTCAATTGTTTGTCCATTAACTACTTTGCTGTAGTACAAATGGCTGAGCAGGAGGTCTTTCTCAACAGGAAAAGCTGTAAAACATAAAAATACAGTTAAAAATAACATTTTAAAAAATTAATGCCTTCCTTTATATATTCCAAAGTCATCCAGTCGGGTCGATTCTGGTCCCCAGGCCTTATGTTTGACACCTTCCACCTAGAGAGAACCTATACAGACTCGAGGAGAACATGCACACTTTACATGGAAAGGCCCATCCACCCATCGGATTCAAAACTAGGACCTTTCTGCAGGGAGGTGACAGTGCTTTCCCTGGATGGTTTTACTGAATTTTTGAGATGAGGCTTCTTGTTTATTTAACAGGATTATATTTACTTCTTCATTTTAAGAAAGATAATTGTGCTACTCTGATTGCTTAAAAGCACAGAAACTTAATAGCACCTTATTAAAATTCCTGAGAGGAATCCTGCTCAAGTGAGACGCTCACTCCAGGAGACCAAATCCTATTTTTATTCTTCCAAACTAATTCTTGTACTCCTGCTGTGTGTTGGTGACTCCTTATTATGTGTGTCTCTCACTGTATGTGTCCTTCTAAGTGCCCACTGTTGTCGGTACTACGCAGGGTCGGCCCTGCCCAGGTGTGTGTATGGTGTAATTATCAGAGAGCAGGGAGCTTGTATCCATTCATTTTTAATGCGCAATGAGGCTGAGTTGCCTCCATTAATAGAGAATTAGACCGTCCATCAGCCACCGTGGCACATAAAAGCCTTGTTCTCTGCATTTGGGGTGCAGACTGTACTGTGCGAGTCAGTTAGTGATGCGACATGGCCCCCTGTCTGTGCTGACAATAACTCAAAGAGCTGGAGATGGACAGAATGAAGCAAGGAGGGAGAGAAGGGAAGAGCAAGGGTAGGAGGGACAACACCAGGGAGCCCTTCAGCTCTCACAACAGTGTCAGTGTGAGGCAATGAGGCTTAACTGCAAGTGCTGGGGTTTCAGTGGGATTCATTAGCATGAGACTTCAAAGTAAAACTTTTAAGTGTTATGGTAAAACATCTTTGTATTCATCTCTGTGTGTTTGACCATGTGTTTAAGGAAAACGTAGTGTTTTTTTAAATTCATTTTACTGCTTTGGCCTTGGTTTTCAACTGGGTGTGACAACAGCTTTTTACCCAGGGAATTGATGCAGCCTGCAGTTGCTGATATTAAAACATTAAATGGCCATAAGCAGTCACACAGGTTGGAAATGAACCCCACTGTGGTTACTTTGCAGGTTGCAGTTGAGGTAAACATGAATAATAACTGTAAATTTTCTTTTGTGTTACAAAAAGTAAATAGCAGAAACGTCTCTGTTGATGTTGCTCACCCACTTGAGTTCCTGTGTGTAATTTTTGTTTTAGCAATTCCATCTCAAATCAGCCGGTTTTGAAAAACCGTGATCCAAAGTTTGGATATATATATAATGAACTTATTTAAGTTCATATTTTAACTAGACAGTACAGTTTTGATGTATCTGTTCCAAATTACGGATTCTGTTTCCGTTAGATGGTAAGAAAAGCCAGTGAAAATTTCAGGCTTTTATCTTTAATAGTCTTTGACATATTCATGTTCAGATATTGCCTCAGAATCCAGTGTGTCGAAAAAAATGGTCTGAAATTTTTCAAAAAACTATATTTTTAGAACTATTTGATATATGAAGATAAAATTTCACAGCAATCATTGTAAATGTTGAGATTTTCTGCCGTATAACTTTTATGCAAATCGAGCAGAAGGCTTGGTTGATATGACGCAAAACGACACAGTAGAGAGCTGCTCAAGTGTTAAACTTCTCTGAGAACTGTTGCTGCTCCATAACTAACATTTTAGGGAAATTTATGTTTTAAGCTTTTAGTTTAAGTGCAAAAACCTTGGGATGGCCACTTTATTCTCTCTTGCTTTACAGACTGAATAATTAATCAGTTCAAAGAGGAAATAATTTGTAGATTCATTAGTTATAAAAAAAATAGCTGCAGCCCTAAATAGCACCATGTTCTTGTTTGTCACAGGTAATGTTGACAGGAGAAATGCTCACAGCTGTTATTACATATTAAGGTGGTTTGTGTGTGTTCGTGTCGGCCAGTCGACTACCTGGACTGTCTGGCACAACGCCCTGTTTAAGCTCTGCTCTCTCTTGAACACGATATTAAAGAGGAGAGGCAATTTATTACCACAATATTAAATCATGTCCCTTTGTATAGTAATGAAAAATGAATAGTTTTTTCTCAGAAGCTAAGATCGTAGCCTAACAGCCATAACACACATGCACTCACACATAAGTACACACACATACACAGTCCATTTCCTGAGAGACTGAACCGAGTGCTGCAGCTTGACCATCATTCATTTGGGAAATCGCATCAGCCGAGTGATTCGTCAGGCTTCCTTTTTTGTAACCGCAATAACTTAACCTGCATCGAGCCAACCGCTGGGCGTTCTCGGTGATCGGCATCGTGAGCGTGATGAGGCTTATGCCAAATCTTCAGCCGAGCTCTGTGTTGCTGCTGTCTGCGATGGGTAATGAGGAACCATTGAACCCTCAACTCAATTTCGAGTACATGACAATGACAAAGAGGGTATGTTGCATTGGCGGGAGGGCCAAAAGCTGTGTAACACCTCGGCAATATCTGATACTCACTACAATGGAACAGCAGGCGGTGTGCTTGCTGTCCTGCTGCTGCCTGAAGTGATGTATGCCATATCACTCTTCCTGTCACAGAATAAAACAGGATTTATCATGAGCCTTGCAAAGCAGTAGCATGTGACTATTAGTCTGACATTAGGGTATTGGTAGTGCCCTCATCTGTAATGTATTTAATTTGATCCAAATTTCTACCTGAGACCCTGTGTGTTGGAGAAACTGCCTCTGTCTGTGTGCTTCTTGACGCGGGGAAGTAGGGATGTAACAGCAGCCGTGTTCTTCCTGAACTGTTTGGTATGTAACATTTGGATTAATTCGAGACAGCCAAACAAGTTCTCCCAGAGGACTGTTTATATCCAGGTACTTCTGTTCCCGGAAGCATGAGTTCCACCCAGACTGGTTTGGCAGTGCACCAGTGGCTGCCCGTCAGCATAGTTAACAGGGATATATTCACCAGGAACTAGCCAACCCCCTGCACCCTTCCTTTGTAGCTTTATAGATTGAACTCCTCATTTTCATTTTTTATTTTGAAAGCATAAATTATTTCGCCCAAAGGCCATTATTTATCCTGGTCTTACTGTGGACTTAGATGTAGTCAGTTGTCCTCTATTAGAGTCTCTCTCTTTGTTTGGTAATTCATACAGTTGACCTACAATACTGCCCTCCATCACTGTTGATATGTTAATAATAGTTTTGGCTTCTGTGTAATTTTTCTTTTATTGTTTATAGATTTTAACTTGTTGTGTCTATACTATCTGCGGTAGCTGCCTATCAGAGACCTCTGTATTTCCAGGGTGATGCCCTTAAAGAATAAATACATGTTGTACTCGGCATTGCCCCTAAAGGCTAAGGAAAATATTTCATATAATTAGCATAACTATGGTGCCATGGTGGATTCTCACAGGGTACAGGGTACACACTAACTGTACATGTTAACTGAATTCACTGTAACTGTTAACTCTGTGTACCATCCTGTCGTAAGTGCAGTGACACACAGAATTGTTGGAATGAAATCATCCTCTGTGCCTGTGCGTCATTGTCACAAAAGTCTCTGTGGGATCTCCATTCCTGCACTCTTAGCATTCACCCTAATTACAGGCAGCTGAGACCAATGAGGACATCCACAACATGCTGACGCACTTAGATCCAATACACACAAACATACTCCCAGGCCGCACTTATGCACACGTTATGTAATCCATTTTTTGTTTTTTTAGTGTTGTTTTTTTACAGGACATTGCAGTTTATGCACAATTTATTCAGGTAGTTGTGTCTGTGACCCTCTTTGTCCGAAAAACGTGTTTTAAAACATGAATAAATCCAACTTGGATTGCTGTTTACCTTTTGCCCTTGAGCATTTTTCTCTGGAGTATTTCTTTTCAAAGAGGATTTGGGGCTTAAATATGCACCAGTATTTTCAAAATGTATTTTTAGGTATACTGCTGTCACTGGGTTGCTTTTTACCATGTTTGTCACGCATGTGGGCATAATGACAGATGTGTCATGCTGATGTTGTGTCTTTAGGCAGTCACACAGACATAGCACACTTGACGGGCAGATCAATAACAGCTCTTAAAAGACTTCTACACAGAAACAAATCATTAGTTGAAATCATTCATGGCAGAATCAGCACCAAGTGAGTCAACACCATTGAACCTGAGTACTAATGTGCATGGCATTATGCTACAGGATATGAGTGCATGAATGTTTGGTGGAGCCAATGGAGATTTTCAAGCTCTGTAGGGCACGAGGGAGCATATCTGCATATCTGCCCAGACATCGTTTCACAGTCTTAGGTTACATTCTGGTTGCATCTGTTTGTTTGTTTGTTTTTTCTATAAGTGATGTTTGTGAGAATGGCGGCTTCTCGTTTGCAGACTGCAAATTAGCTGCGTTACTCTGACCCAGAAATTCTCTCAGCCCAAAGTTGCTACAAATGCCAAGAAACATGCGTGGATGTGGGTGACTCTGTGTGAGCGTTTGTGCAAGTGTGTCTGTGCATGTCCGCTCCACTGACTCACATTAGAGCCCAGCCTTTCTGAGTGCCCACTTTTGCAGGCACCGAGAGTGATCTGGCCTGGCTAATACAGTAGCGCAGTGGCTATCTGGAGGCCACAAATGATCACAACAGTGCTTGTAGCCTGGCATAGCGTTTTTTTAAAGAACTTGCTTTATTATTCTCTGCCTGGAATGTGTTTATTTGCTGAGCTGTCCAGAGAGATCAAGAAAAGGAGAAATGTGGTCATAAATAAATGGCTGTACCAGGACATATATGGTATCAACTTAAATAGCACAGCATGGTTTGGGATTTTTTTTTTTTGTTTAGTTTTTTTTTTTATCACTGTGATAATTTTCTCTTTTGTACAGTCAGGCAGAAAAATGTTGTCACCCACCATTTAGTCAAGAGTCCTGCTGTGTTCTGTCTCTGCTTCAGCAACATAGATTCTGTTTTTAAGGAATGATGCAAATGGAAGGTCTTTAGGCTTCAAATCTTTACCTCTTCCCTCATGTGAAATATAGCAGGCCGTTCTCACTCCCGAGGCGTAACATGCCTACGTTCTGTCACGCCCCGCGGCGTTCCTGAGTAACGCGAAAGGAGATCGTCGGCGTTCTTATGGTACGCGGCGGGTTATGGCTGAAATCCAGTGCAAGGACGTTCCAGCCCTGTATTCCAGCCCTAACCCTATCCTTATCCCTAGCCCTAACCATAACCTTTTTCCTGATCTTAACCAGGACTTTAATGATGTTAAATAGCGTGTTTCTAAGCAGAAAAAGGGCGAAATTGCGTAGATTGAGTCCATACGGTTGTCATATTTCCTCATTTTTCCGAGGTCGTCATTTAGGAACGTGGTGGGTAGCCGAAAACGTAATATGTTGACGATTTGTCACCTAGCGTAAAATGTTACGTTTTGGGAACGTGTTGAGTATAGATGGGTTACGTTGGAGATGCCGGGTCTGTGGACATATATTACAGAAAAAAAAGATAGTAATGACTGTGCAGTATTATGCAAAGAGCTAAAAGTAAAGCATGGTGTTTCCCAGAACTGCCACTCAACGTAAAGTCCAACAAGCACAGAAAAAGTAACAGTAAATTACAGCATCAGTAGAAGTAAACTTGCACACAGACATGTGTCATGTATCCTGGAGAACCTGCACCAGTTCTTTTGTAGATTTAAACAGTTTCAGCTGTTTTTGTGTCTTCATGAAATCTGAGACAGACTTGATGATGAGGGCTCTGTGTGTGCAAGACTCCTGGCTGTTTTTGTTGCTGAAGGTAGCTCAGCTGTCTGGTTGCATGTTTTGTGTTCTCACGCAGCAGAGTGACTTTGAAACAGATCCTCCCTCGTAGTACTTCATGGCAGATAAAAACATAAACATCTTGGCTGCCTGCTTGTCTTGCAGTGTACTGTATATATGTGTGTTTCCTTGCAGACTTTTGTGCTTTCTGGGTTAATGACTTATTGATTCTTAAGGTGCAAATGCATTGACCCTAACTGAGTTAAGTATTGATTTCCTTCGGGGGATCTGCAATGAAATTAGTGGGTTTGAACTGTCCATACCACAAGGTAGAAACAATCTGCTATTAACATGTTGTTCCAGAGGCTGTTGACCACCGAGACCCAAGCTTCCCTAAGACCAGCTCTAGAAGAATAATGAGGTCAAATATCTGTCAGGGGTTATTTTGCTTGTTATGGTGGTTAGAATTCTTTCATTCAGCCCCAAGCTCAGAGGTTAATGAAATATAGTAAACCACATTTGTCTTTCCTTATATGTAAACCTGAATGTTTATCTCATTAAATTAACACAGAGTATTAAAAACAGTAAGGTCAAATGTTTAAAAGTTTAGGGAAAAAACCCACATCAGACCTCAACAGGTGATTGCTCGCACACAAATGCACAATGATATGAATATATGCACAGATATAGTTCATGCTGCAGGGTACTCGTGGGAGAAGTTTTTCTCATTCACCTGCTGTAGACAATTTCATCTATCATAGGTCTCACTCTGATGCACACCAGTACATGTGAGTCACACGAGGGCACACAGAGTCTCTCAGCTGTGCATATGCATGCGCACAGAACAAAAAAATCCCAGCTGCTCAATAAAGCTATTTTTGTTTGTCCATTTTGATTACAAATCTTGTTTTGCAAATGGTCCAATAAGCGTGTACGCAAACATGCCCAGTCCAAACGCACGACGAGCAACAAACACACAGGCACGCAGACGTACATAAATTCTCCCATTCAGCTGAGCCATTTCTGAAACCTGGGCTAATATTTGTATGGATTATTGGCCTTTGTGCTTATCGGCTGCACCATATTGCTGGACTAAAACCTTATTACCAGCCTATTGAAAGAGAAAAAAGGTTTTTGACAAGCACACATTGTCGCACAGTCACAATCCAGATTCAGAAAGACACGCAAACATTTGTCCGGCATACAACAAAAGCACACATTTTAAAGCTGAAATACGCTGTTGCACGGTGGAAAGAAAAAAGCTCTTGGCCAAGCTAGACAGAAGTTTGAGGCAGGTTCTGCCTCATTCGCTCTGAGAGCTGCTGTAATAATTAGTTGTTTTTTTTCCCCTTTAGAGAAAATAAACAAATTCTGCTAAATTGCTTCTGATTATAGATGGAGTCAAACATCCTTTATCTTTTCACCAATTTGGATGTGTAATGTGATTATATGAAATGTATTTAAAAATAATGGCAATTTCAGCTTCACAGATGCTTATTTGGCACGAGAGAGCCTTTGCTTCCTGTCCTCCGTTTGTGATCTCATCTGGTCACTGCTGCTCCTCCTTCTCTATTGATCAGATGTCCTCTGCCCAGTTGCATGCCTGCCCGTGTGCTCAGGTTTGACTTCACTCCCTTACCTCTTCGTGTTTTATCGTTTGCGTGCATGCAAAGGTGGGGGCGATGGTTGAGTACAAGTATTAAAGGATGGAGGAGAGAGATGTAGAAGTCTTACCGCTGGGCTTCAGTGAGTAATGACTGGCCTTATTGCTGGCAAATCAGGTAGGCTTTCCTCAGACAGAGATGAACAGCCTCTGCGCCCCCTCCTCCTTAACTTCTCCTGTCTGCTCAGCCCTCTTTGTGTTTTCTCCTCTTTGTTTTTGACAGTGGAATACAGATGACATATCCCACTCTTGCTCCCCCCTTTCTTTAGAGCTACCTCCTCATCATTCATATATTGCTGTTTCCTTGCCAGTCACTTATGGCTCTGCAAATAGAGTTCCCATAGCAACTTTTTAGAGACTGAAGACTATAATGATAACACGAGGGCAGGGAAAATTACAATTTCAATTAAATAACGATGAAGCAGCCTTAACTCCCAAATTAAGTGTTTCGTTTTTACTCTCATGCAACCCCAAAAAATTCTACCTGTAAACTATATAATAGACCTGTCACCACATCTCCAGCAGAGTTTGTGTTCCAGTGTCAACAAAGTGACAGATATGTTTCTCAGTGGAGGAGATTGGTGCTCTGTGTCAGAGTGAGCTATTAGTAGCTGGGTATTGACATCATACCAGGTGCCAAGTCTGTCTGTGGGTTCATTCCTCTTCCTGGCAGCTAATGAAAAACCTGTTTTTGATATGTCACTTTCACTCCCTGCTGGTACATATATAGCAGGGATTATACAGAGACGTGTGTGTGTGTGTGTGTGTGTGATTGTGTAAGAGACACACAAGAGAATTGACAAGTGGAAGAGGAAAGAGGAGCGACTCAACAAGAAGACAAGAAAGAGCAGGAGGAGGAGGAAAGCACATCTAGCAGAAAACACAGAAAGACATTGGCTAGGTCTCCATGTTCAAATGTCAGGCCCCAGGTTATTTATAGCCACTCTAATTAAACCATGCACAGTGCCTCTCCTGCTCTCTCTCTTTCTGTTTCTCCCTCTAATTCTCCAGTGACCCTCTTTTGCACCCTTTGTTCCCGCCATATTTTCAACTCATTTCCCCCTGTCTTGAGTTTCTACAACACTATCATCTATAGACCAGTTACTGGCGTGGAAATCTTTTAAATCCCGTTTGATTGTGATCCTGCTTTTGTCTGATGATAAACATAGACACACTCAATCTGCTGAGATTAAACTCTGTCTCGCCCTGTTAGCCTGTTGACAGCAACACGCGCAAAACACACTCGCACACGTATCATTTCAGAACTTGATTGTCAGCTGGCCTACTCTTGGGAAATGGTTACCATGACAACTCCAGATGTAGCATCTGAGGGTCTTGTTGTTGTATTTTGAGTTGCATGCGTCATTCCCTTGTGATACTCTACCCCTCTATCCATCAAAGCACAGCCACGCAGAGGGGCCTTAACCCAGATTATCCATTAATGCCTAATTATACATCCATTACGTCTTCCCTTGAAGACATCACTTTTCACAGGATGTTATAGTCCCCCTTGTGTCTCTCAGGGCCATTCTCTGCTTTTATGAAAGGAGTATCAATCCAGGCATATGAATTATTCACAAAACCTTTTTTTAAAAATGTCCTTATTTGTTTTCATATGTCATGTTATATTGTTGATATGCATTTTCCATAAAGAGCTGTGCATTTGTAGACCACAAAAGTCTGATAATAATTTAGTGTCTACTGCATTAATCTGCAGATGGCACGTGAAAGATCAGCGTAGCGACCGTGTCTTTTGAAGCCTCAGCTTTATTTTTAGCGCTGGCCATGTTGGCTTTCAGGTGCCAGGAGAGAATGCATGAGACGGAATCAGCTAATGCTCAGTAAACAGGATAAAGTTTCATTGTACAGACACTGACCACTAATTAGTGATGCATGAAATACAGTTTTATTCACAGGACATTACACTGTGATAAAATGCTCTAAAAGACCCCACAACCCAAAATGGAGAGGTCCAGTTCAGTGACTAAGATGAGTCGAGGTAAAGGCTACAGTAGCACACAGCTAGCAGTCTGGCTGGCACTTACTCATGCTTCAACGTGACCACAATTTACAGTAAACTTGGGGGGGGGGGGGGGGGTAAATTCACTCCCTGTGCTGTTGATACAAATTAAGAACTGTCATTTGAGACCAAAACCACATTTTCCTCCCAGCTGTATACTGGATAATGTTGGAAATATCAGGATATGAGTAAATGGGGTTTAACTCCCTTCACTGAACTGCCGATTTGCACTTGTATGTTGGCTTCATTTTTGAGCCCAGTGGGTTTCTGCTTAAATTAAATTCATTAACGGGCCAGAGACCTTTGATCTGTCAAAATCTGGCCCACTTCCTGCTGTCATCACTTACCTTCTGCCCTTTCTAAAGTAGAACCGCCAATACATAATTTGGGGGGTTAAATATGCACTCTGTGTTGTTGTGCCAAACCTTTTTGTCCACCAAATGTTTCATTCTAAGTCACAGCCTCACCATCAGAATGGAAAATAAAAAATAGGTTAATGGCAGTAAATCAGGCTTTAGTCTTGCTCAGTGCATTGCATAGAGACGAGTTTGATGCTTCGGGACTGAGTGACTTATCCTGAGTTGATTCTCCATCTGAATCTACATGAAAGTGTGGAGCAGCACTGGCTTTTACTTTGAAACAGTTTTGCAACACATATAGTATCTTACACATTTCCATTACGCTGCAGAGATCCACCTAGAGCTGATTAAAACTGCTGTGTTCAGCACTGACGTGTCTGATTTATCTAAACGTGTTTATTACCCTGCTGTCCACCTTGTCGGCTATCTATTAGACCATGTTTGCTCTTTGTGGTAACACTACTACATGCTTGTGGGCAAGACACACTTCTGCAATGCTAAATATTCATACCGCTCTCTGTTTGTGTAGGTGGGTGTCTTTGAATGCACTTGTGTGTACGTGCATGTGGCTGTTACTATTTATATGCTTCCTCATCCATATATGGTTCATCTTTTCCACATCGATAAACAGCAAAAGCTATGCTGAAAAAAGAGAGGCCGACTGTGAGGTTTGCGCTGTTTGAGTACAAACATCCTTGTACGTGTGTGTGTGTGTGTGTGTGTGTGTGTGTGTGTGTGTGCTCCACGATGAGCCTTCCAGTCTGAGTGCCATATGCCAGTCTATGTGTCTCCTGTGTCCAGCATGTGAGATCTTGCCTCCTCAGACCAATTAGAACACTGTTGCAGTGACACTTGCACATCAGGCGGGGGCATTGTATATCAGATGCTCCTTGTTTCTGTTGTCCTCTCATCTCTGAGTACCTCAGCTGTCTTGTTTACAATAAAATCTCTGGAGTAACTTTCCACTCATGCTTTCTGTGTGCCTTCCTACCACATTACAATAACTAGTGTGGAAATAAAATGTTCTCTAATGGAACCGCTGGCAAATACTGCAATTAGCCCTATCCAGAGGGAGTAGTAGGTCTCTGTGCATCCCCAATAGCACCCAAGTGGAGGCAGGAAATAGCATGACTCTATTTCTATTATCACTTAGCTTTGCATGCAGCACACTCAGTTACTGCTCTCTGTAAACTGATTTTTTTGTCCAACACTAACTACTCATCATGCATAGGGCTCATTAGCAGGGCTCAGAGCCAGCTAGTGCCATACTTACTCCTAGGCAAAAAAAAATGCATTTCTGCGTCACACCATCACAGTCATCAGCAAATTCATCTAAGAGCTTGCTCACGGTCGCTAGGGCTAGAGGCTGTTTCATATTCACAGTCACAGTCAATCAAAGGATCAGTAAGTCAGTAATTATAAATGAGTCTGGACACTTTCACACCCACTAGCAGGTATTAGCCGTGAGCATGCAGAGCACGTCTGCTACATTAATGGGCACTATTTGGCAATGCCACACTGTGCCAGCTGTGGCTTTTTAGAAGAGGTTAAGGGAGGGGTGGGTGGGAGATGAAAGATGTGAGAAGTGAGAAGAAGTAAATGTGAAAAGTCATTACTTTTCTGCTGAGTGGTCATATGTTCTGAATTAATCCAAAATAGTTGCCTACTGGAAGGTGCGATTGTGTTTATATATGAACATGCATACACACAAATACATATGCTTTGTACTGCATTAATGCAACATTTTTGCAGCCTCTGACTCTCTGATAATATAAAAAATTATACATATTTTATACTGATGCAGCACACTTTCTGTGGCTTTTTGGGGAAATCTGTTTACGTACATGTATAGAAACACTGACCAGATACATGTCATCAGTGCCCTTTACCCTGTCTTGCTTTTAGCTGTATTTTGCTGTCTTTCTTGATCTCTGTCTTTCTCTGTCAACTTAAATATTATCAATAAGACAGACTGATCTCTTTTCTCTCCTCTTTTTTGGCAGCTTCATGTCTATTTTCTCTATTGAACAAATAACCTTTTCTTTAAAGCCAAAAAACAAAGCGCTTAGGAATGGCTTATTCAAGAATCCACAGAGGACACAGGAAAGGCAGAAGACTGATATAGCATGTCTCGGTACTTAGGGTTCATCAACTGGCATATAGGAAGGAGAAAGGTAAGGTAAGAAACCTCTAAAGTGACAGAGTGAGACACGGTGAATGGGCATCCGTCTGTCCTGATAAAGACAATGAGATTCATGGAAACTCAACAGCTCTATTAGTTTCTCGAATAGGAAAGGCTGGCAGAGGAGATGGGGTGGTGACTCAAGTGAGACACCATAATCCCTATGTGGCTCTGAATACAGTATGGCAGGGCACCAGATGACACTTTAATGACAGTTACATCTTTTTTATGGTGACGTACAGTCACTTTACCTTTCAAAGTGCAAAGAGTTATTTGAGTTAAATGAAGCATGTAAAACAACCTACTTGAAATGTTAAAATGAAATATTTGGGTGAAAACCCACGCGGCGAGGACTGAAGCCTCTTTGTATGGAGTGTTTATGTTCTTCTGGGTGTCCTGTCAGTAATAAGCGCCTAACCTCTGCACCAAGTGGGCAGTTATTCTCTCATTCTGCCACCACTGAGAAGCACGACGAAGTCATTTATTTCCTGCGTGATGTGTTTTCACGTTGTAAATCATCATCCATTGCCCTGCCAATTGCCCACAGTACTGGCTGTAGATTTAGCTGATCCCCTGAGTGCCAGAGAGCAACCACAAGTGGATTTATGGGTTTTTTTTTAGAAGTATATTAATTTAGATTAGATTAGATTAGATAGAACTTTATTAATCCCTCGGGTGGGTTCCTCTGGGAAATTCGATTTCCAAAAAAGCACAGCACCGACAGAAGTTACAGAGTTAAATGTAGAAGATAAATTCACCGCAACCCAGCACTCTTCATCTTTCCAGTTGTTTTGTTTTATTATGTTTTTTCTTTTGATTTTTTTATGTTTTGACTTAATAATTTATTTGTGACCATACAGATAAACACTATTACACAGAAATAAGGAAATACAACAGATGTGATAGAGGCGGGGCATTTAGCCGTCAGTTTGCAATTCCCGTCTCCAGATCTGCAGCCTTCCTGCCTATGAAACAAAAATAGTGGATAATATGTTTGTTTGTTTGTTTATTTGGGGAATGTACAGGCAAACCTTTGTGTTGATAGCTTAAAACCAGATTTTAACACAATAGTAGAAAAGCAGGTATTCCTGTGCACTGAGCTGTTTTTCTTGTCTGTCTTCTCACCACCACAGCTAAACATTGATTTATTGAACTGCATTTCATACATAATGACCTCAGGGAAATTAATTTTGGCTTAGGGAGCCTAAAATACTTTACCTTAGAAGTGTTTTCTTTTTTTTCCCAAGGCTTTAACGCATTTTGGTTTTATTGCTCAGTCTCTGTGATTAGTTTATGTTTTTACTTCGTTACACTCATTTAGTCTGTTTTCTCCTAATTTGTCAGATCAGCTTTTTCAATGTTGCATTAAAATAGAAAATGAAAAAAGAAAAAGCAAAGCCTTTACCTGGCATGAGAATGCTTAAGAGAGGAGAAGCGAGAGAAAAATAGAGGTGAGAGAAGAAGTATTCACATTATACTGGCTTATGTAATCTCCAGTTGAGCGCTTTTGTTTGTGTTAGTTTTGCATGCATGCGGCACCATGGATCAAACAGACATACAGAGTCTAATTGGAAAGGAATTTTGTGAGTGTTTCTGTGTGTGCTGACTCGTGCAAGGTTGTGTGTGGAGGAACTTATTTCCCACTTTATCTCTCTCTCTCTCTCACCTCTTTACTTTTTCTTCTTTGCTGTTGAAATCCATTAAATGGCTTTACTGGCATTACCATATATAGATGTACTATTGCCAGAGAATGGTATGAATACTGACATTAATTTACTTTCTATTTCTTCCTCTGTTGCATAATTCATGACTGTACTTGTCACTGTACAACACAAGGGGTGATTTTCTTTATGCCGGTATCATGGTGTAGATCTTAATAATGAAATTTGTTCTTTCACAATATTGAGCATGCTGAACAGGTGCTCTATAGTACTGAAGTAAATATGTTTGCTTTCCTAAATACTGTTAACCCAGATGTTCAGACTCATAGTGATACAAGCAATGAAGGCATGAATATAATTATGCGATACAGTGTTGTAGTTCCTAACTATCCACTGTAAATACTGGCCTTAATTGGGTTTCTCATTATTGTTTTGTTTTGTTTTTTGTTCTTATTATTTTTGGCACAGTATTACTTTATTTTATGATGTGTGTCAAAACAAAGGAAGAAAATTGGGTCCCAAATGGAATAAATGTGGGTTCCAGAAAAAGAAAAAAACATTAACTTTTAAAGGTTGTGTTGCTGGTTTCACGTTATACTAAACTTTGTGTCGCAGCCATCTCAGTAGCATGGCTCCAGCTGCTACTGAATCTCTCTTTTTAGTCGATTCAATTTTCAATTCGGTTCTGTTCAACAAGAATTCCCATCAAGGCGCTTGAGTCAGGAGGACTTATAGACTGCAATGCAAACATTCATCTTCCCCATAGATTTAATTCAAATGGGATTCCCTGACTTTTCTTCTGTCTCTACACTGTTCCAAAAAATAGTAATGCCAAAGTATCTTACTGTATATTTTACAGTTTTGTACTGTCTTTCTAGAATATCATTAAATTTACATAAGTAGATTTTACATGTCAAAGGTAAAATAACAAAACATCACTGTACATATAGTAAAACACAATTTACTTGTTTTTTAAATATATGTTTTTGTACATATGCATATTTAGATTGTAAAGATACATTCACAAATGTATCCTAATTTCACAAATATTTGTCTGTTATGTGAGAGAATGATCTGTTAAATTCAAATGTAATACTATGGAAAAATATATAAAATGATCGAAAATTAATGAGAATAATCAATAATTAAAGGATTATTTGAATTATAATTGTGCTGAAAATTTCATGTCATCTAGGTCTGATTCAATAATTCAGAGGTAACAAGTGAAAATATAATTAATAGGAATAAAAACTTTAAAAAAAACATTTAAACATTGCACGGCCACGCTGTGCTAATTATATATTTGAAAAAATAAATGTAGACATAGGAATTGCAATTAATATAAATCTCAAAGTATTCACAACATTCCTGAACAGAAAGAGGCCTCTGCACCTGGGGTAAGGGTGTGGCCATGAAAACAATGTGACATGCCATTGGATGTTGGGACACATAATAACATGACACTAAGCATCAGCCAATGAATGTGAACTAACAACCACAAGGTCGCGGGTATGGCTGCACTGTAGGAAAATCCTAATATGAAAGTATTTTACTGCATTTCAGTTTTGTTCTGTTCTTCTACAATATCATTAAAGTTACGTAAATAGACTGTGATTTCACATTAGACTAATTACATTTTGTATTTAGTGTCCATTAGAAAAGCATTCTTTTATAGTAAACTAAATGTTGAATATAGTAGGAATTACCACTGGATTCGGATGTGAATATCAGTGCATTTGGATATTTCATATAAAGCATTAGTTGCTATAGTAACTCTAAAATCGTCACATTTTCTTTGATATAAGGGTTCTTTCTGGCAAAAGGCAATCACTATGAAAAAGAGGCATCCTTGCCAAAAACAAAAAAAAAAGAAATCACCTTGGAGATGTGGCACTATATGCTCATTCACATACATTGCTCAAATCATGGCAGCATAAGTATATACACCTGCATGTACTTCTTAAGAAGCCTAGGGTGCACTTCACTGATCCCTTCCATCATTACTTAATGTAGCATGAAAACATACAGAGAATTTTGCAAGAAGAGAGTAAAAGTGACTGCTGCTCAGAGCCACACAGACAAAAAGAGCTGGGCAGCAATGTGGGACACCGAGCAGAGAGAGCAGTGTGTGGCCGCAGGGTCTTGCCCCACACTGGGCGGATAAAGGCATGGTTGTAGTGGTCTCAAGAGGAGAGATGGATGCATTATTAAAGAATTTCACAGCAGTATGGGCTCTGATTTAGAACCCCTGACTAAAGAGCATGACAAATAGCTTGGCAGATCTCTAATTCAGTACAGTTCACATAGTTTATTAGCGTTGCACAACTTTTAAAAGTGAAACTTCAGACTTTAAGAGAGGGCTGTCAGTGAAGGAGTAACACCAGTCAATGTTGGTGTTATGTTACAGTGTAGCTAACTGCAATCTACCACACGAAAGTTTCTAGTTTCTACCCAACACACACTATGGATTCAAAGACTGGTGGTTAAATTAATCGTCCACAAATGCTTTAGGTTACAGTGATACTCAAGACAACTGTCTGCTTTCAGCTTTGCAGCAGTTTGGAAAAGGCTTTTTGTGAGGTAAATTAAATTTGAAGGATTTATTAGGTGAATTTATACCATCTTGAGCTTAGCTGAACATTCATGAGCTGAAACAAATTGTCCTTATTTCCCAGCGTCTCACTGACACTTGCCACAGGAGATGAATTCTCAATTATGTAATTGCTGGCTTGATAAGTAATGAGCGAGAAAGAATTGTGATTATAAATTCATTTTGAGTGTATTTTTGAAGCCACAATGGCAATCACTTAGCACCGCTTGCTGTTTAAATGTTCCCATTTTTGTCTCTGATTGTATCAAAATTACTTTTTTTTTTTTTTTTTTACTTTATTGTCCAACCAATTAATGACAAGAATTTCTGGATTACTGGTTAATGAAAATATAATTTGTTTCTGCCATACTTACCATCATCCGCTAACTGTGGTATGGAAAGGTTTTGTACTTCCACCTGCTTTGTGTAGGCAGTCTTTATGTATTCTTGTGTGTGCATCTGTAGATAAACACTGTTATCTGACTGAAGACGTGCCACTAGGGGCACACACTTTGTGAGCGTTGTGGGTTAACTGTCTGAAGACTAAAAGGCTAAAAATAGCTCAAAGCTCTGAGGTGCGGCTCCACAGGACCTGAAAGAGGTCAGTGTGTTTGCTTCTCTCCTAGTGTGAACATCATGTGTCTGCAAGTCTGTGTTATGGCCTCTCCTCTGCACCTGTTTGTACTGCTGTGCGTGCTCAGCATCCTTCCTTGTGTTTGCATTTGTACAATCTAATTTGTAATACAGACTGTATGTTTGACCTTGCACTCTGCCTGAATCATCTCTCCCTTGCAGCCTCTCTAATGAGAGAGCAACTCTCATTAGGAACAATCTAAGAGAACAGACAAAGTAAGGTTACTTGGATATTGTAATTGTAACCCTCCTAGCCAAGAGCTTAGGAAGGAACTGTAAATCATCACCAGAGTGTTTTCACAAGGTGAGTTTAAAAGGAATAGTTGATAACAGGTGTTCTATTTAGGGAAAGAAAAAAGTGAGTGAGAGATATAAACCATCACGCAAGAACGAGAGCGGGAAAGAAAGAGAGGCATCAGAAACTGGAAGAGCAGGAATTCTCTTTGTTCTTACTTCAAAGGCCACTCATAGTCATCCAGAGCGTTTCAGTCATGGCTCATTTGGGATATCATGCATGAATATAAAAGCATGACTTTGCTCTGTGAACATAAGGTCTTGTATAGAACCTGGGTTGTGACAGAGCATGTAAATAAGCAATACAGTCGTTCATAATGAATTCTGATGAAGTATGAAACAGAGACGTCAGTGACAACATGAGATGCCTGCAGTAATATTGCACTCATCTATTTCTACAGTACTGTGCAAAACTCTTGAGTCAGCCCTTTATATTTTGCTAAGAAAATCTAAATTATGTGCAGTGATTTATTGAGACGTGCTAACATACACGGAAATACCTGTAAGGCAGAAACAGAGTTTGCACAATTTTAATGAACTTGAAAGTCAATATTTAGTAGTAGCACCTTTATTCTTCAACACAACTCTCTTAGGTAAGCTTTCTTACCTTTCTTTCTTAAGAAGCCTTCAGGAATAGTTCTCTAGATATTCTTTGGATGTCTTTTGATCGTTACCGTAATTAACCTCAATAATGTTGGGGTCCGGGCTCTGGGGAGGCCAATCCATGGCTAGTAGTTATCCACTGTGTGTTTGCTATCTTGTGCTTTTATTACATTGTATCTCTTTGGGATCATTGCATTTCTGGACAAAATGAAGCCAGTGCCAACTAGATGCTTTCCAGATGGCATTGCATCGTGAATCAAAAGCTTGGTGGTACTTTTCTGCGATCATAATTTCACCAACTTTGAAATATCCCCAACACTGCTGCCCCAACAGATCCTCCACTGTGTTTTAAATATGGCTATGGTAAATGGTAAATGGCCTGTATTTGTATAGCGCTTTTCTAGTCCCTAAGGACCCCAAAGCACTTCACACATTCAGTCATCCACCCATTCACACACTGGTCATGGCAGCTACATTGTAGCCACAGCCGCCCTGGGGCGCACTGACAGAGGCGCGGCTGCCGGGCACTGGCGCCACCGGGGCCTCTGACCACCACCAGTAGGCAACGGGTGAAGTGTCTTGCCCAAGGACACAACGACCGAGACTGTCGGAGCCGTGGCTCAAACCGGCAACCTTCCAATTACAAGACGAACTCCCAACTCTTGAGCCACGATCTATAGACACTGTTGGACTCTCCTGACCTCCTTCTTACTTACTGATTTCAACCAAAAATTTCAATGTCAATCTACCAAACTTTGAAAGACCTTCAGAAAACCTCAAAAACTATTGTTCAAGAGGACATTAAAATGTGAAGATTGGGCTCATTGAAAGTACATACATTATAAAGAAATCAGCAAAATGACTCAAAACTTTTCCAAAGTACTGTAAGCTGTCTGGCGAATTCCTGATGCATTGTGTGTGTGTGTGTGTGTGTGTGTGTGTGTGTGTGTGTAGCAGTGGCTACAGGTACTAGTGCAACACGATGTAGTTTCAAAGCAGACCTCCCGGGAACAGAGCTGTCTCCACTGGTGTTTTCATTTCTAGGTCCCCACAGGTAGAATCCCTGAAGTTCACTTGTTATCTCACTGCCTGCAGGGCCCAGAGCTTTTCATTCATCTCAGAGTACCATTCTTTGGCTTGGCTTCTCCTCTCAGTAATGCGTTACAGACATGGAATCTATAATAAATCCTTAGTCATCTTTAGGATGATGAATGGCTTTTTGACTTCCACAAAGATCCAAAATATTTGCTGAAAAGTTTATAGAAAAGTTCTGTCTCGACTGTTCAAACATGTCTGGACTCCTTACAGATAGAAGCGCTCATGTTATATCGGGCATCTGGCACACGGTAACAGACAATGCAGCAAGTTTATTTATGAGGCAGGAGATTGTTTACTGCAAGAGCCCCTGAGCTCCCTTTGCTATCTCGTCTTTGGCATAGAGACTTCTCTAATTGCACCGTCAGATTAATATCCAGCCATCTAAACTCAAGCGCTGCAAATATCTGGATGAGTTCTGCAGATTCATTTTCATTCTATGCTTAATTTACATGCTATGTTGTCCTCGAGATGTTATGTTTTGTGTGACTTTTCTGCCAATCTAACTGCTTTTCGTTTTAGAGCTATATGTTATGGAAAACGTCACCGGGCTATATGCTGGGAGTTTGCAAGAGGAAATTGAAGGGAAAAAAATACTCCAAGTCCTTTTTAAATAAACACATACAGCTGGCAGAGAGTTCCAGATTGCTTTGCGAGTCTTAAAGGAGCTTAACTCATACACACTTGAGCACTTGTACAGTCAAGCAGTCAAACACAGCTGTCTGCCATCAGAGCTAAAACTTCTTGAAATGCTGTTTTCTTGGATTAGAGCCACATTAAGATTTTGTTTTAATGTGAAAATGATCTGCAACTAAGTTAGTGTTTCAGAAATTATATCATTATATCTTCACTGACAGCCGTGTAAAAGTAAATCACATGACCGTTCGTTAACCTGAAGCAGAGCGTTAGTTATTTCGAAAGAAAACCAAAGAACAAATTAAATGCAGAAACCTTAGAGCTGTGGTGATGGAAGAGGGGTACGCACATAAGAAGGATGATCGGTTTAATTAAGGTAACCAATCGGACTCAGACAGGAAGCAAACGTGGGCATCGGCATCATAGTTTCCAAAATTCTCTTACTGCAAAACCAGACTCAAACACAACCCCACAGTCTGAAAGTGAAACTGGGTCAGCAGAGTTTTCATCTTAGGGGTCCTTAAATGCTGCAGTAGTGTGGATGCAAAAAGACACAGATGTAGTACAGCGTTACACAGTATAAAACAAAAAGTGTGGATCTACCCTGTGATTTCTCTTTATGGTTAAAGCATGAAGGATCAGACCTCAGATATGATCTAGAGCACGAGTTAAAGAGGAGGGCACTGAAATGAGAGGCTTTGTGAGCCTTAGCCTTTAGGAGCTGTGGGACATCAGCACCAGATCACTCCTATTTGATGGTACGGCACAATCCTGAGCCCTCGTTCTCAGTGGGATAAGATGAATCTGAGTCTCCCTTCAAAGGCATTTCTTTTCCTTTTTTGGGGTGGATTTCTATTTCTGTCTTGCCTTTTTGAATTTGTCTCCCTGTCTCCTACTGCTCGTTCTGCTCAATTACCATTGTCTGTATGTAATATGTATAAAATACAGAACACGTAGACAGTTGTGCCTGAGTGCAAAAACACTTACTTTATGCGCATTTCATGAGGAATTCATGTTCTTCCATAGTAGCTTTGGGAAGCATACAGAAGTTTAGATACAAGGAAAGAGATGAAGGCCTCAGGCAGTGAGCTTAACCGCTCTCTCGTCGGTAGGTACAACAGCCAAGATGAATTATTTGAATCATGTCATCTTTCCCATGAAACATCACATGCTACAAGTTGTGCTGCAAGGCTAAGGCCATACAAGTTCATCATATCAGATGCAGTGCAAGCATACACTCATACGTGGAAAGAATAAATAAGGAGACAAATTAGTCTAAAAGCTTTTGGGTTTTTTTTAGTTTAATTAATCTGGTAAGAGATGTCTGACTTATCTAAACATGGACACCGAATTAGCTTCAATGGCTTTGAAATCTCAGCATCAGCTTTAACAACAACAGAAATTAGCTGGCAACTAAAAGCACAATTTGAGATGAAATGGGGGGGAAAAACGCTGGATGAGCTATTTACTGCTAATCACTGCAATACAGTTAGTCTAATCTGATGTCATTTACATAATAAACGGCAAATTACAATATTTACAGATTTTTATTCTGTATTATGATTGCTCATAATTACTTCACTGTTGCTACATAAAAGAAAATTGTGGGTTTTTTCTTTAGTGAAATGAGTGAGTGTTGTCACGGTAATCTTAATGAAATAATGATCATTTTTCAAATATTTGTGTGTATTTGCTCACACGGCTACATGCAAAGTACTCATGTAGTACTGTCAGGTGACCTCATCCTCATTAAGATGCATGCTTTAGCTCACACAGGCATATGTGCACGCACACGCACCACTTCAAGGAGAATAATAAAACAATATACACTTGTATTTTTGGAGACATTGCTCATCTAAGCACAGTGACATGCTTTATCCTCTGCCTTCTATTCATATGCCCATAAATGAAAACTGTTCTAGCACTTACTGGTAATGAAGATGTCTCCACGTAGCAGTTTTTATACCCGGAGACAAACGTTAGTGTGATAACAAAGAGCATTCATTCTTCACTGTGTTTGCATTTTTCTGCTGCAGCCATCCCGCATCTCTTTCTTTTGATGTAATTGTGGTTCCTCCCTCTTAATTTCCTGCTTTTGTGCGTTTGTGTTCACTCCGCCGCAAGCCTACATAAGCCCTACATACACCTCCCATCAGCCCCTTGAGCTCCACATGAAACACCGCTCGAGTGCCTGCTGCTTTGGAGTCCAAGCAGCGGGCTGACAGTCAGCAAAGCCTTACAAGGCTATTCTCAGCTGCTGCTGTTGTAACTGCTGATGACCCACCAGACCTGTTCTGTGGTATACTGATGTGGTTCGATATGCAGCGTGGGCTGTGTAGGAGTCACAACACTTGTTTAAACACTCACTCGCTCTGGCTCACTGGAACTCACCCTGCATGCTGAATTTAGCTCTCCAGCTTAGCTCTGTCTTACTGCCTTCACACTGCGTAACTGCTCTCTTTCTTGCTGCATTGCATTTTTCAGCTTTGCTTGCATTCAGTCTTGCTCCGTCACTTTGCTTTGTCTTCTGTTTTTTGAACATTATGCCTCACTTTCTCCTGAGACGTTATTTGTTCCGTGCTCTGTCCAAGACAAAAGGATAACCTCCCCGTTATCTTTTTGTCTTGGTTAGTGTATCAAGAGAATTTTATGCTAGGGTCTCTCAAAAAATCTTTATTTTTTTTTTGTGTGTTTTTATTTTTAACTAGTTATACTTGTTTTTTGCTTGTTTGTTTTTTTTATATTAAAAAAGCAAAACTGTCTCTTCTTAAAAAGCCCCCATGGGAGCAAAAATTTATTTCGTTTATGTGTCTTCTTAGTCTACAAATAGCTTTACTGAGATGGGCATCGCCACCACAGCCCCAAGGCAGTCGTTGCCTAAAACCACGCTTGAGGGGGATACAGGTTGAAGGCAGAACAAATTAAATGAGCCAGGAATCATTGGAGCCCAAGGGCACCACATTTTGCCCCAATTAACTGTGTTTATCAGAGCATGAAAGTCCAAGGTCCCCTCTCTGGCAGTAAGATGAGAGGACAGGAAGGTCTGGTAAGGCTCGTTCTCTAGTGCAGTTCCAGACATCTTATTTCTGTCTTTCCCTTCGTGAGGTGTCCCTGCAGCTGGTGATGCTCCAGGTACTCATAGCTTTGGGGACCGGTGAGTTAAAGCAAGTTTAGGTTTTCATCACTTGCCTTTTTAACAGTTAATTTAAAACAAAGTTTACCGCTCCTGGTAAGTTGATTACATTTCAGCCAATTACGGGTGTTTTGGAACAAGGCTTGGATGCTGTGCAATGGAACGCAGCTTTTGGCTGCGAGGGACCTAAGGCGCTCTGGGTTATTGTGAATGTAATTGTGTGGAACTAAACAATGGAGCAGCATCTACACAGACAGCCTGTGATTAGCCCAGTGCAGCCCTCACAGATGTGTTGTTGAGCCTGTTTGTGCTTTTATGCCTAGTTGGAAGGTTTAATTCTCAAGCTGACATGGTCATTAGATTGCAAGCACAGGGGGGAAAGTTGTTAGGTTTTATGCTCCTTTTGTAGTTTGTTGGCTGAATGACAGTGTAGTGTAGAGGTAGCTGCCATGTCTTGCCTTGGGTTAATGTTTTGAATAGAATGAAGTGTAACATCTAATTTGGCTCTTGTAAAGGTCAGAGCACGCACTTTGACTTGGGAGTAAATGTGCAGTTGCTCTGCTGGGAGCCCTTGATGCTTTTTGTTTTGTGGTTTTTGTTTTTTGTTTTTTTTTGGGGGGGGGCGTCAGAGTAAAAACCAAGCTGATGGGGGTGAAATATCCGTTCTGACAGCTTTAACGTCAGTTCTCTTTTAGAGATGAGATGTGAGAGAAAGCAAGTGTTTATCTTGTGTGTTCTGAATATATGAATGCTAATTGCAGATCAAAGGCAACTTTCTTACCCCCAGACATGCAGCAAAGAGGCAAACTTTAGCTTGTTTATTTGGCCAAAGGCTGTTTCTGTGCTCCAGGCCCACACACATTGCATTGCCATGTCTTACAGTGCATGCACACCAGCACACAGTGTCTTGTGTTTACTCATCAGTAAATCGTTTGCGAACTGCAATTGGAAGAGTTAGACCAGGGGGCGGCAACCCTAGACACGCGTGTCTACCTGGCATTTGCTCGATGGGCCGATGATTTTTTTATTTTGTAACGTTATAAACATTGAAAGGTGGTGGATTGGCCAGATGCTGGCCGGTGTGTAAAAATAACTCAGTTGTTTGGTGGAGGCTATGGCGGAGCCTCCACAGATTCAGTAAAATGAACAAGTGGTGGAGGCCCGTTGATGTTACTGATGTTGAACTATATTTAATTCATAAGGTTAGTTAGTAGAGTTGCCAACCGTCCCATTAAAAGACGGAGTCCTCCCGCATTCAGAGAAATTATTGCGCGTTTCGTGTTGAGCTGAGAGGCAACGCAGTTTGTCCCGGACTTCAGCTGCAATGAAAAAGACACAAAGCTGGAGTTATTCTGTCTTTGCTGCACAGCTGCCTCTTCTTCTCTCTTCTTCCGCTCCCTCTCCTGTTGCTACTTTAATCATGAAACTGATCAATGATCAGCTGATCAGCTTTTCTCTCTTGTTTGTTTATCACTTTTTGCCAGAAAGAGGAAACAGCTGATGTTGCGCTAAACAACAGCAGCACGTTTAAGCTTGATCAGCTGTTGTTAGAATTTATTTAATATTAATTTCTAGTATCAGCTGATGTTTGCTGGAGCCACAGCTGTAAAGCTGCTGGTCATGATGTCGGTTTGGATATGTGGTGAGAGGGAAACATGAAGATGAAACCAGGAGATGTCCTTACTGAACCATCAGAGCTGAACAGGTGATGGAGAAACAGGTTTACCTTTTAGGTGACATGAATGAGTTGAAGTTATGAACTGTTTCTGAGAGACAAATAACACCAGGATCCTTTTCTAAGCAGCTGACAGCTGGTAACTGTGCAGGGGCGGGTCTAGGAAAGTTTTGCCAGGGGGGCAGGTAGGGCATAAACAGGGAAGGGGGGCACAAATACTTTCTTATTTTCATTTAAAATGTCTGGCTGTTATTAAATAATTATATATTAAAGAAATCATACATATACCAACAAGACTGTACATCACTGTCACCACAGCGTTTGTTTTCATTCAAAGGCTTTATGGCTTTAATACCTGGGGGGCCAGTCTCTAGTCAAAATGTTTTTTTGTTGTTTTTTTGTCCCAGTCCAGCCCTGGGCACAACACACAGTGAGTTAATCTGAGAAGGTCCATCAAAAAATAAATGGCCGCGCCAGCGGTGCACATCACAAATCAGCTCGCATAGACACATTAGTTGTGCCGCTTCTTAATGATGGTACCTTAGCTAACAACCCCAACTACCAGATGGAACTTGTAATTGGCTAAAAATAACTTAGCCTACCAGTGAGAGGGACGTTGTTAGCTTTCCACATTCCGACACTTCAAAAGCTTCAGCAGCTGTCGGCTCAGCATCAGCACCACGGAGATACACGGATACATCCGTAGACTCGAGACACAATGCGTTTTTGGGACTTTCAGGTGTTTGGACCAATGTTTTCTTTTATGATCAAACCAGAAATCTTTAATGAGCAGCTGGATTTGTCTTGCATTAACTGGCTGGATTAATGCCAGTTAATGCAACATCGAAGCAGCTGGAATCCACAGCCGTGTGTGTTCATGGAGCTGCATGTTCACCTGCTGGACATCACTACCTGACAAGTTTAACTGTCTTCAGAACATTGCAGAGGCCTTATTGACAGTATTTGGCTCTACATGTCTGTGTGAGCAGATTTTCTCTCATATGAGTCCTCAGGTAGCCTCTGAATGCTGGACACTGGGAGACCTGTGTCTCTGAGTGGGAGACCAGAGATCACATTAGCATGTGTGTCTCTGTATTAACAAACATGCCATATTGGCCCAGTTTATTTTTCTTATCATTGTTGTGAGGAGACCATAAATAGCATTTGTATTTTCTGTTGTACAGTTCATTTGCTGTTATGGATAAAAAGTCTTTTTTTTGTTTCCAAAATAGCTGATAACTATTCGCTGACAGCTGCCAACATCTGCCAACAAATATAATTCTAGAAAGTGGTTCTACACAGTGTGTAACTGTTAATATAGAGCGTTATTACATTTATTGCTAATGCAATGATATGGCACACTGACCTCTAAGGAAATGTTAAATGGCACTCGCCATCAGAAAGGTTGCCGACCCCTGAGTTAGACCATCATTCAGTCTGTAGCGCTCCACATAAATTAATGGAATAACATCCCACATCTCAGTGGTGCATCGTACAATAGCCATGACACCCAAGCCTGCTTTATGATCGTAACATTAACATAACATTAACCTAGTCTATACAGACATGTTTTTTCTTAGGTCCTAGGAAATATGAAATACAGTAGAAACGGGTAGTTTTGCACTTAGAAACCCCAAACAAAAGACAGCTTGACAGGTATAAAATAGTATTTCTGAACCAACAAGGTGATTCCTAAAACGCTATTAGACAAGAAACTTGGCATATCGCTGCAAGGTGTGCAGTGTGTTCTTAATAATTTGGGGAAACTTGACAAGTAGAGGATGAAAGAAAAAGTGACAGGCTAAAAAAACTCTCTGCAGCTGATAAACAGTATCTAAAAGTCATGTTCTCAAAAAGAAAATGGAAATAAAACCGGTAAGACTCGACATGAGACCAGAGAGATGCATCTGGTCCTTCAGCTGATCCATCTACTGTTCGCTGGAGTCTCATCAGAAATGGTCTCATTTCTGGAAGGCTGGCTGTGAAGAATTCTTAAGGAAGGGAAACATGGAGGGAAAAGTCTGAGGAATGAACTGGACTAAACGGGTATAGTTAAATGTAATGTAATTGTTAAATGTAATGGACACTATTGCTCCCATTAAGGTGAAGGTTATCTCTGGAAGGAAAAAGTCTCCATGGAGAAACTCCACACTGGTGAAAAATGAAAAAAGAGAGTGTAGGAAAGCTGAGCGCAGATGGAGAAAAACAAACCTCCAGGTTCATTATGACATCTATAAAGAGAAACTTCACAATTATAATTTACAACTGAGGAATGCAAGGAGGTCCTACTTCTCTGACATCATCACTAAAAACAGCCATAATGCTCGGGTCTTATTTTCTACAGTTGACAGGCTAACAAACCCTCCTGTGCCAGTGGCAGCTGAACTTCATTCGACCATGGCCTGCAATGACTTTGCCAAATTCTTCACAGACAAAATCCAAAAAATTAGACAAGCAATTGGTACATCAACAGCAGATCCAGGATATGTACTGTGTCCACCAAAAAACTGTTTAAACACCATGAAACAGTTTCACCCGATTAACAGCAAAGACCTGGAGGACATCTTAGGTCAACTGAACTCCTCCTCTTGCTGTTTAGATGTCCTGCCAACAAGTTTTTTCAAAAAGGTCTCAAAGACTTTGGAGTCAGACCTGTTACAGATCGTCAACTTTTCTTTAATATCAGGTGTGTTTCCAGAATCACTAAAAACTGCTGTAATCAAACCTATACTGAAAAAGGACAATCTTGACAAGACACAAATGAACAACTACAGGCCGATCTCAAATCTCCCATTTTTAAGTAAGATCATTGAAAAAGCAGTTTCTCAACAGCTCAGTTACTTCTTAAAACAGAATAATTGCTACGATGCCTTCCAGTCAGGTTTTAGACAGAACCACAGCACTGAAACCGCTCTGACCAAAGTGTTCAATGACATATGTCTGAATACAGACAGTGGAAAAATGTCAGTCCTAGTTTTACTGGATCTCAGTGCAGCATTTGATACAGTTGACCACAACATATTACTCAAACGACTGGAGAACTGGGCAGGTCTTTCAGGAACTGTACTAAACTGGTTCAAAACATACTTAGAAAACAGGGAATACTTTGTATCAATAGGTAACTTCACATCTGAGCAGACAAGTATCACATGTGGAGTTCCCCAAGGTTCCATCTTGGGACCCCTTCTGTTTAACATTTACATGCTCCCACTGGCACAGATTATAAACAACAACAAAATAAACTATCACAGCTATGCAGATGACACACAAATATATATCACAATGTCACCAGGAGACCGAGGCCCTGTACAGGCTCTTGGTAAATGCATTGAGGAAATCAATGACTGGTTGTGCCACAATTTTCTCCAGCTAAACAAAAACAAAACTGAGGTAATAGTCTTTGGTGCCAAAGAAAAACGATTACAGGTCACCAGAGAACTTCAATCTATACATCTAAAAACCACAAACCAGGCGAGAAATTTGGGTGTAGTGATGGATGCAGACCTAAACTTAGAAAAACACATTAAGACAATAACAAAGTCAGCTTACTATCACCTCAAGAATATATCAAGGATAAAAGATCTGATGTCTCAACAGGACCTGGAAAAACTAGTCCATGCATTCATTTTTAGTAGGCTTGATTACTGTAACAGCATCTTTACAGGTCTACCTAAAAAATCAGTCAGACAACTACAGCTCATTCAGAACTCGGCTGCTCGAGTCCTCACTAAGACCAAAAAAGTGGACCACATCAGTCCAGCTCTGAGGTCTTTACACTGGCTGCCTGTCCGTCAGAGGATAGACTTTAAAGTTCTGATGCTGGTCTATAAAGCTCTGAATGGTTTAGGACCAAAATACATCAGTGACCTCCTGACCCAGTATGAACCTTCCAGATCCCTCAGGTCATCTGGATCTGGTCTTTTATCAGTTCCCAGAGTCAGAACCAGACACGGTCCGGGGCAGCGGCCGTGTGAAGAGTGGAAAGGAGGACTCCGATGCAGCACTTACTCAGATGTGAAGGTGATTTATTGACAATACTGAACATAAAGTGGAGATGGCAAACAGAACTAAGGATGAACTAAACTGGGAGAAACTACACAAAGGGAGTGGCAAACCTGAACATGAAGGGAGAACAGCAGGGAGAGCACGCAGGGGATTCACGGAGAAATGCAGAGTACGCAGGGTAACACAGAGGATGAACACAGACGACGCGACGAGGAGCAGAGGAAAACACACACTATAAGTACACAAAGAGACACTGGGAAATCACACACAGGCGGGAGACACAGCTGGACCTGATTAACCTGACGAGACAGGGGAACACTAACACCAGGGACCAATAGAGGGAGCACAAACCCAAAACCCAGTATCTAAAATCCCAAAACACAAACCATCCCAAAACAGCCCAAGAATAATAAAGAGAATAATAACAATAAGGAACACAAACACAAAGTCACTGAGTCATGGCCGCAGGACCATGACAGAACCAGACACGGAGAAGCTGCATTCAGCTTTTATGCTCCTTATATCTGGAACAAACTCCCAGAAAGCCTCAGATCAGCTGAAACACTCAGTTTATTTAAATCCAGGTTGAAGACTCACCTGTTCTCAGCTGCATTTGAATAAAGCACCAAATCCACACTTTTAAGCTTAAATTTCAAAACTTACATTTAACTACTGATTTTATCTACTGTTCTGATTTTATCTGTTTTGATTTTATATACTGTTTTGTTTGTTTGTTTGTTAATTAGTTAGTTTATTTGCTTGTTTTAATCAATTTTAAATCATGCTTTTTATTTGTTCTTGTTTCTAATGTCTCTGTAAAGCACTTTGAATCACCTTGTTGTTGAATTGTGCTATACAAATAAACTTGCCTTGCCTTGCCTAAAAATCAGAATCAGAATCAGAATCAGAATACTTTATTGATCCCTGGGGGAAATTATTTTTTGTTACAGTGCTCCATTTTAAACCATGCTCCATTTTAAACCAAATCGGTGTCAACAGGTCTTATCCAAACCTGTAACTACTGGTATACCTCTAGCCATAAACCTAAACCTTACCAAATAACACAAAAAAAACTATGCAAATAATTTTCAATTTTTTCTCATTTTCTAGGAAGTAGAAGTTGCTTAAATATTCTGTGATTTATACAAAGACTATTATTAAACACATCAAAATCCCAGTTTTGCCTCAGGATATGAAATATCCTATCCTATTCTGCCTACATCTGTAAAATACAGTCAAGGCTCTATTATTTTGGGGGCAGCCAACATCTAAAGAAGAGCTTTTGAATGTCATTCAACATGCCTAACGAACTATTTCTAAAAGTACTCAAAGAACGCTTGCCTAAGACTGTTGAAGAAGGTGGTCTCCAACAAGGTGGTCATACCAAGTATTGAAGCTTGTTAGAACTGTACAGCTGCAGAACTCAGTTTCTATCTTTTTTGCTGCACCAATTTCCAATTTTCCCAGTAAAATACGAAGAAACAAGGGCTGGATCAAGGCTTTTGCGTATAAGCAAGTGAGAAGCGGGAAATCTTTATGCTTGTATTAAATTATAAGACACGCTAAAATGGAAATGAAATAATAGTCACGTACATTTACGCTGATACAGCTTCATTCTCCTGTCTTGCAGACTTTGCAGAAGCTTTCAGTGCATCCCTAAAGGCTTACCACGCAGAACAGAATGTCCACCTGCACTTTTTCCAAAACCCTGTTAAGTGTTTGTTTTGAAGCTGGTAACTCAATTAACAGATTGTACTGTAAATCTTTACAAACAACAGGGAAATGTGTTTCGCATTTTGCAATTTTTGGTCATTTTCTTGATGAAGATGATACGATTTGTGTCATTTTCTACATTTTAAGTTACAACCTCTCCTCAGAGAAAGTTGATGAGTAGAAATAATAGTTTTCTCTTTGAAGGGCCTACTTTCTCAAGGAAATCTGTCCTAAACTGTTTTTACTTGCTCAAGAGAGTGCACTTAAACTGGATTTTAAATGAATATTTTGCTCTCTGTTGACACCAGTTAGTTAGCAGAACGTTCAGTAAGTGGAAAGTGAGAAATAATTCATTTGATCAGGGTCCCCTTAGGTTAGATGAAAATCTCTTTAGAACGTCTCTCTTAAGGTTAAGCAGGATGGCCCTTAGCAATCACTTTCAGGCACTGGAGCAGTGCACACACACACACACACACACACACAGTGTGTAGCAGAGTAGAGTTTATGTGTAGCTACTGAAAAGCCCGGTGTTGCACTCTGCTCTCTGAGCACAAAGACACAAACGTACAGCAGCAGTTGATTTAGATTGTTTTCCACCACCTTATAGTTTTTTGTCCTCAGACAGACATGTTTCTAAAGGCAGTCGGCAGTGATGCGTATCTGGGTCTTTGGATTTGGCTGAAGGTATATTTTATGCCTGCACTCGTGTGTGTGCAGTCAGGTCTTAGAGTTGTATATTTCTTCCTCGGCGGTGCTGAAATGTTTTGACAGTGCGACTGGCCTCAACATACACAGCTCAGTGGAAGGAATGTCAGGCTGTGAAAGACTAACTGTACTGTAGAGCTGTGTGCGCGCGCCTGCGACTGCTTGAATCTGCAAATAATGTATATGCAAGAGGCAAGTGTGTGTCTCTGCGTGGGGGTTTCTTTTCTGTGTGTGCATCCTTCTCTAACACTGCGCGTATGCTGAGATAGAAGAACCAAATGAGGTCTTAGTATTAATGTGCTGTTTTCTCTCTCCATGCAAGCGTTGATGAGGGATTTTGGAGGAATGCAAAAACAGAGGATCTGTGTCTTTATCGCAAAGGTGGCCATAGTCAAATCTTTTTTTCTTTGTTTCTTTTTTGGTGTTATCGTGAATACTGTTGTCTCTACAATAGATATACACAGGTAGGGAATAACACTAAATTTAGAAAGGGGGAAAGATGCAAGCATCCTAAAGCTGGTCAAGAGCAGAATGGGCTGGTAAGTGAGAGTCAAAGATTGCCTGGTACAGCAGCTGCTTGGTTGCATAGACGGAAATGATGGGAGCAGGGTGCTAGAACAGCCAGCTGGACAGAGCAGAGAGCAGGGCAGGGCACGCGGTGGAGAGGACCAGGCATGCCGGCTGTCAGGCAATCTGCACAAGCAACACAGTCAGGTGTGTTACAACATTCTTCTGGGAGGACTCGAGTTGGCACGAAGGAAGTCAGATATGGCTGAGGAAATGAAAAGAAGCCGGCTGTGTGTACACATGTGTCTGTCAGCAACTGTTATGTCTACATAGTTATCTCAAGTGTGAGAGCATATGCTTCAATAATAACAGTCTTTCTGTAACACATGGGCGATTTCTCCTTTTTGCTCTTCAACCCCAGTGCTCACGTCTACCGTATATCACATGCACGAAAGCTATCCACATAAAATGTTCTAGATGACAAAGCGTTTACCAAAAAATGTAACCTGTCCACAGTGAAGTGTCAGATCCTATAAAGTGATATACTGTACAAGAACACACTAGACTGTGTCTGGCTTTCCAAGTGTGTGTTTGGACATAGGCCAAACAGGGATCGCAGCCAAAGAAGGAAGAGTTTAATACAGAGCACGTCTTAAAGGGAGGGTGAGGGAGCAGCTCATCTGCCCACAGAGAGTGGCAGAGGTTAATGCAATCCCTTTAAGTGGACACAGAGCCGGTTAAGAGGCAATCAAGTGAGCAAGAGACTAAATAAATCATCTATTGATGCTCACTTTGATCATAGCGTTGCTTTCTTTAATCCATAATAAACTGACAAACATTTCACATAAGACTTTCTCTTCCTGAATAGTGTTTTAATATTTATACGAGTTTTGATGTTCATGCGTGCAATTTGTGTCTACAGCTTGTCTTTCCCTTTTCTAAGCCTTACAGATGGAATTGTTATTCACGCTGTGATTCAAAGTCTCCTAACATCCATATCTTTGCTGATGAGTCGAGTGAGTCTGAACAGCAGCACAGTATGCTTTTTTAAGGTGTTATTGACGAATGCTTTTGGCTCCTATTAGGAATAAGAAAACCGTGAAAAGTTCATTTAATCTCATAACTGCGTTGCTTTGATGCTTTGTCTTTTTGTTTTGGTTTTTTGTTCGTTTTTGTGTGAATGTGGTCGGTTGTATTCACGTGTTTTTGCATATATAGAAGTAAGTCAGGGGAGGACGGCTGCATGCCAAACAACATGATAGACTGACTGTGTACAGCATTAGAGATCACTGTCTGATGGATTAGAATTAGTGGCATTAGCAGTGATGGGTGATGGAAATTATTTGTGATGCCTGGATTCACCCATCTTCCATCCTTCCCAGCTGATCCTATTAGTACATGGAAGCTTTAAATCATCCCGATGTTCTTGTTAGTGTAAGTGTGCGTAATAAACACACGTTTGCATGCATACGAGTGCTGTTAGCCACATGTCTAGCATATTTACGCATATGTATGAGTAGGTGAAACATACCACAAACCCTGATCTGAAAGCTTATTTCTGTCAAAGACAGCATGTTTCCTCGCTCCTCCGTTCATCACCATGGTTACTAATTGGCTTATGGTGTATGTTAACAAGCTGTCCCTTTCATATTTGCCCATTGCTTTTTTTCTGTGCTCTGGTTTATTCCCCAGCAGCCCAACAGAGTCACTTTTTTCCATCCCACTCATCCTTTGAAGGTTATTTTTATGTTTGACCTTGAGGAAAAGCTGACCTTTCTGAAATTAAAATTTAATAGTGCTTGCATGTAGCCTGCCCCCCTTTCTGCACTTCCACCCACCCACTGCTCCCCCCCTCTCTCTCTCACACACACATACATACTCCATCAGTCAAGACACAATCTGAGCAGAATCAATACATGAAATGTAAGAGTAGCTCAGCTCAAACACCCTCTCCTCTCGGTGCCACACTACATCAGGGGACCTCACCTGATGGTCTGCTTACTGTTTTGGCAGGTGCTAGATCAACAGCCTTTTACTTGTCTTTATGTGGCGTTTTAAACTATGACTTAATACTCCTGTCTTTAAAGGTGCAATATATATTTTAAAACAGTTAAATCATCGACTAAACTTATAAAAAAGACTATTTTCATTTATTATGTCACATATGTTGATATATTTGGTCTACAGATCATTCTGGTGCTACATTGGAGTGGTTTACTACGTAGAGCTGCCACCCAGGCAAAAGAAGAAAAGAAGTATATCACGATATAATGTGAAAAGCATATTGTTCTAACAACATACTATCACGTTTGTACAATATGATATCACATTATTACAGTATACAAAATTATCACGTTCGTACAATATAAATGCTATATTGTACGAACGTGATAATTATGTATATTGTAATAACACATTTCCCTAATAAGAAAAAGATTGTCAGTTTTATGTGGCGAGGTTGTGTCAGGAAGGACATCTGGTGGAAAAAATCTGACAACTCAAAAATGCGGAGTTACTACTTTGGTAGTCCTTTGTGAATTAGTCAGCAGCCGGAAGTAGCTAGCATGAGGTTAGGCAGCAGCCTGTCTAACCTTGTAATACCACTGTGCATCTCAAGAGGCAGTAGTGAGCAGGCTATGTATTGCAGCATTTTGTAATGTTACTTCATTGTGGAACAAAAGTGAGATTACCTTGTTTAAGGGGCAAGGATAGCTCAGTAGACAGAGTGGTAGAGTGGTGGCCCCATGATCTGAAGGCCTGGGGTTCGATTCCCCTGAACAGCTACCCTGAGGTACACCTGAGTAAGGTACCGTCCTTACGCACCGCTCCCAGGGCGCCCAATGGCTGCCCACTGCTTCACTGAGTGAATGGGTTAAATGCAGAGAGGAATTTCCCCACGGGGATCAATAAAGTATACACTTAATATTGTTAGCTTTCTACTTGTTCATTGGCAGCAACGACTGATCTGTGAAAGCATTTCATAACACCTGGAGGAAGTGAAAAGCAAGTTTTTATACACTGTGTGGAACATTTTCTCCCGATCTGCTCACAGTGCCATGAAGCCCCGCCGATTATCATCCCAAATAAAGGGAACCAGACTCAGTTAAAGCCTTTCCTCTAAATTTTCTTTGTTTCTTTGGAAACAACCTGTTTCTGTAGACAAGCATGACGTCAGATGAGTCATCCGCAAACAGTTACCTTTTGTGCTTTCCTAAGCTATATTTTTAGCTAGATAGTTACACATACTGTCAATGTGCTCTACTTAACTGCTTTCCCATTTCTTACTTAATCTTTTGTGTCTCCAAAGCATGTCCGTTTCTCATTTTCCCTGCTTGCATCTCTTTATTTCTCTCTGCCAGAACCAGAAGAACAAAGACCGATCGTTTTAATTTGATGCACTGAATATTCTATATTTTGTAATAGTAGTTTTGTTTGCTTTCATTTTGCATGATATTTGGATGCTAAAAAACCCCACACATACATACATGCTTCTTTTAGTAATTTTGGACAACTGGGGAAAACAGAAACAAAGCCTGCATGGACAGAAAATCTGTCTCACAACAAAATGAATGAGAGCTGGCAACTCTGAATGTTACCTGAAACATTAGGTAAAGGCTTATCTACTTGGCTAATGTTACCTATTACGCATCTGGTTACCTTACCGTCTAAAAATAAATAAATAAAAATGGAAAAACTAGGCTGTTCCATAGCAGCGGCATCAACCCCACTGCTGAGCCTAATGCTGATGAAGGCCAAGCTCAACTCGATCTGATATAATGTATTTAAATAATTATTTTGGAAGTTTTCCTAATAATGTAAGTTTGCCCAATGTAATAATATGATGTAATAGGTTAATTGGTGCTGTCAATGGGTTTCTTTTGCCTCCAGAATGGCTCCTCATCAGTACAGCCCATAACTGTAACTCTAATGGACCATTTTGAACTAATCCAACTATAAATGTAAAAAAAGAAACGGTTAATCATTTTTAGTTCAATTTTAATTTTATACAGTTACCTGCTGAGTTCTTTGCCATGTAGAGTGAATCGTGAGCAGATGCGAATAGCTGCTTCTCTTCTGACAGAGTTTTAGTTAAGTGTGCTGCGTGCTGTATCCACAGTTGCTGTTAAACAGATACTGCAACACAAACTCAGTCTTCTTTACATGTCACGATACATGACCAGTGTAGTCTCCCATCAAAACCTAACCTAGCAACCTGACACAGCACCCACACCCACCTAACTCCGTGCTTCTGTTGCTCCTGACCTACACGGCCAAAGATCAAATAGCTGTGCACGATTGCACATTAGCCTACATCTCTATTCTGATTCGAAAATACCGTTTTCGCTTGACGTAGAACGGTAGAGTTTCCGTGTGGGATGTACCCTGTCTGGGTATACGCTTACAGAAAGAGCTGGGATGTAACTTGGCCCAACAGTAAAGGGCCAGCATTTCAGTTCAAAATTAGCAGGACAGGGAAAATGCCAGGGATGAATTAGTGATGTGTTGGAAAGCTCCAGAGGAGTGGAGAATGGGGACTAGTAGATAAATAATGCCTAGCATAGTACAGTAAACATTGCGTGAGTGGGTGCACAGATGGGTGGATGCACTGTAGGTGTGGAAGCACAGTGTGTGCTGTGCTGTATGGTGCATACTTGTAAAAGCGTACAGCATATATTTACAGTGACATTCGACAGCTTATTTCTTGCACCCACACAGCCAAACAAAAACACCTACATGTGCACTTCCCCCACCTGTCTGTGCTGCTTGTTCCTGTTGTGAGTCATCTGCCCAGTTGGAGCATACACACGTACAGGCAAACGCACTTACATACACACAGGTGACAAATTCCAATAAAGCTCAGAGCAGTTTTCCAGTATGTGTGCACAGACTGTCTGACATTTGGTCTGTTCCCTGGGGGTTTCAGCACATCCATTCCACCCCAGCAAAGAGGCCTGTCACTGGACCCTCATCTCTCCTGCAGGTAGCATCCCTGGAGCTCACCTGTTATCTCTCTGCCTCCTGTGCCTGAAGCTTTCCCCAGACTGCCCAGGGTGCCCCCTCTGTTGAATTACACACACACAAGCACACATGCCAGTCTCGCCAGGCAGTGAAATAGGACAGGAGGCTGGCTGGAGACACCTCTCCTGAGTCTAAGTGATGCCCTAGTTTCTCCTGCAGCCTACTTTTCTCCACTAGCACTCACATCCAGAGAGCTACCTTCACCATAAACACAGACGCATCCTGACATGCTGACTGTTGTTAACTTATGCCAAACTTGATTTAGGTCACCATTGCTATTTATATAGTCTTTGATTCTCGAGTTTAAAATATTTTTAGAACATTTTCTGTAGATTTCACTGGTTTCTATCATGCTTCCTTTTCCTGGAAGGACTTGTCAAGTTGTGACACGTTGTTATCATAGACACTCTGACCGGACAGCACATTGACCAGCCTAAAGCAGATTTAGAGGCACCAGCCAGCTCTAGTTAGGTGCATTGACTGCCTCTCAGTCAGGCTTGGTCATAGATCCGTACAGTCGATGCTTCCGTCGTGTTGGACACTGATGAGAAGAGCCAAGTTGGCCATGTTCACAGTCAATAAGTCAGGCAGCGTAAAACAGTATGTGATAAGCTTTGCCTGCAGCTAGCCGATATTCTTGGCCACAGATAAACAATCTGACAGAAGCATCTTTGATTCAAAGAGGCATGAGCAGCAAATTGTGTGTAGCAATTGCCGCTCTCCCCTGAATTCGCATTCAGTGATGGAGTGAGCTCGACCTTTGCTGGATATTCTTCAGTCGCGTGTAGTAAAGAAAAGTGTATTTTTACTGTATTTTCAACTCACAAAGTTTATTTTAAAGGTTTAGAGTACATAGAGAAGAGCACCTCTGAAGTTGCAGCTCTCAAAAACTAGTCAAGTATGAATTACACTTAAATCAAATGGGTTGAATGCTCACCACTGATAATTTAGATTAGTGCTAAATGCTAACAGCGCTGGCCCTGCTACCACAAATGGGTTTTGGTGCCGCTAATGGGTAATGTAGCCACGCTCAAATGTAACCTGCCGCTGATGTTAATGTAACCCTTTTAACCGCAGTGACATGGCACTCTGTATGCTGCTCAGCATCGCAGCACTCACGAGGTCCCCATGACAACAGGCAACATCAAAGAACTGAGGATAAGGGCTGGCTGTGTTACTGAAATGGATGACCGCTCTTAAAACTCACCTCTTTTCATTGGCTTTTAGAAAGGTTTAATTTATTTGTTTTATATATTTTTATTTTATTTTTATCAGCGAGGTGTTATTACGAAATTGTGTTCTATTGTATTTTTATCTGTATTTACTGTACAGCACTTTGGTCAGCCTTGGTTGTTTTTAAATGTGCTCTATAAATAAACTTGACTTGACTTGACTTGACTTGACAGTTGAGGAATAAATGTGTTTCTAGGGTGGATACATGACTGAGCTCTAAAATAAGACCAATATTTAGACAATATAGAGAGGTAAATTAATAATAAATAGGAGGACACAGCCAGTGAGCCTGTGTGGACTGATTACTTCATCCCACCCCCCTTGAGCTGTTTAAATTGATTAATCCAAATTAATCCAAAAAACATCTCCATAGCATATTACAAGTTGTGTTGCCTGAAAATGGATTCACCTGTTCAGTCACATGGAAGCAGAGACATAAACAGTAAAGCAGAGCTTAATTAATTCACATCTCCTTTTGAGAAAAAGTTCAATGGTTCAATACTCGAGTCAAGTCAATCGTTCTAGACCTGCTGCACCCACCAGGGCCTTTGAGATGGCTTCTTAAATTGACTTTGTTGGCACATGTTGGCAATGCACCTATTGATGTGCTGACATTGAATTAGGCCGCAAAAACTTTGCAGTAGCCTTCTGGTAGAGAGACCTGAGCCAGAGAAATTTAAAAAATAATTGCATCACCATTGAGTTTTATGTTGTTGCATTACAGTCACGTGCAGTACCAGAAATGAAAAACAGCAACACCCACTGACAGTAACTGCTATAGGCAACTGCACACACAAACGCTCACAGAAGCACACAAAAATGCTTTACGAGCACACAACCAAGCCCACAAGTACACATTCACACTCGACAGCAGGAAATGGTCTGACCAAGTTAAACAAATGAAATCACTGTGACCTGAATGAGAGGCAGAGTAGATCTGACATCCAGAAATGTACTATTCTCTCTCCCTCTTTCCATCAATTTATCTCTCGTCCCTCCGTCTCGTTCGGTCTTTGTCTCTGTTGGGGTCACCCTCAAACCCCTCCCTTTCTTTTTGTTTCCTCCCCACTGATGTCTCTTTTTTTCACATTTGCATTTCGCTACACACCCTTTCCCTTAATGTGTTTTTTTTTTCATCTCTTTGATCTCAGTGTGAAATCTGTGCGGGAACCAGCCGTTCGGTCACCTTGCTATAATGATGACGGACTTAACTGCAGTGTGGAGATGACCCCTGAACTCTCAGGCTGTGGCCCTTTCTCTTTGTCCCCTCTCACCTCCAGCCTTATCTCGCCACACAGTGTTGCGTCTTTTCATCTTTGAAAATCAATACCAGCAGTTGTTAAAGTAAAGGAAGGGCTCAAATCAACTAGGAGCAAGTGTTGATCATTAAAAAAGAATTAGATATGATTGAATATCATTAGATACATAACGACTGGAGTATATCGATTACACTATGAAATGGCAACCTTTTCTAGTTTTGACATGTTATGGTAATGTCAACCTGCAAACCTGCAGATCTCATTGCCTGGTTTCATGTCAAACATAAGACCAGCCATATGATAACAAAATTAAGATGGTAACATTGTTGCGACTAGAAAAGAAATTGGTTGTTGCCTGGTGAATTTGTTTACTGTCAGACTGATTGTAGTTGCTGTGACCTGCTGGTTGGACCGAGGTTGAATATGCTCCACTCTCAAACTTCGGATGACCAAACACATTGTTGAAAGCTTGCAAATAACTGCAATAATAATAATAATAATAATAATAATAGCTCAATTATAAACACAGAGAGATTGGCAGCATTTTGCCAATGAGCAGAACTCGTCTACGTGTTATCTTTTTGCATTAGGGAACTCAGCCCAGTTGGTTGCCAGCTGGTTGTAGTCTGGTTATATTCTCGTGTAAAAGCAAGGCTGCTTATGTCATTTTAGAGGTAAATTTCCATTCTGTAGCAACTAAGTCACTATTTGTGCAGGAATTTCTGTTTCACATCTGAGGTTCCGGCTGGAGTCTGAATGTTAGTCATTAATATTGATTTTTGTGTATGCTGATAGCAACAGATTTACATATAATTGCCAACTTGACCCTTCAAAATGATAAGTGTCTGATAAGAGACAGACTCTATCTTATAGACATGTGTCTTGACAGACCAAAGTTGCTTTGTAGATGGCAACTGACTGTTAGAGGGTGCATAACTGGTACCTATATCTTTGAAGCAGGTGTTTCAAAGCCAGCAAGATCACAAGTCAGTTGCAAACAGTCAGAATAATTGTGGTCATGCGAATGCTTCCAATCACTGTTTTCTCTTGTGTGACTGTGGTATAAAGTAGTAAGTTGGGTTTTTTTTTTCAAATTGCCATTTTTCATGAGTGTGAGCACACAACTTACAAATGTAAAAGTGACAGTACTTTGGTATCTAACCGTTAACACAAATGAACAGAAACACTAAAAATGTTAAAAAATAATCCTCAGACTGTGTAGTGAGTGATTTTTGGCTAGCAGACATGATGAAGAGGTCAAGTTCAGTGACTTGAGATTAGCGGCAGTGAAGCCTATACAGTCACAGCACCTGTCAATCAAACCCCTCACTCCAGTATAGACATGGATGTGTTTTTGTTTTGTTTTGTTTGTTTCAAATCAAAATGAACCCCAGCGGACTGGTTATGACATTTATAGAAGCCAAAACTGTTTTTGTGCTAGGGATCTCAGTCATGCTAGTGGCTACTGCAGATGCAGTAATTCCACAAGGGTAACAGATACATAGCTTTGGACTAATTGCTAACACTGGCATCTAAACATGGTTACAGTAACAATGTTGACATCCTGATTTTGAACTCATAAAGTTTAATGTGTTCACCATCTTGGAGTTTTATATTACTGTATTTTGAATTTAACATCAAGTATACTGGTGAGCGTACATCCATAATAGTTTCAGCTAGAGTTGGGAATTGATAAGAATTTAGTAAATCCGATTCCACTGCCGATATCACTCATCTATTTGATTCCTTGCCGAAATTAATTACATGCTGCATGGTCAAATGTTTGTGAATGTTAATATTATTTCCCCCTCTCTGTTGTGTAAACTCAAGTAACTGAAAATAATGCAGTACATTACTTAATTACACCCAGGAGAAAGACATTTCTTATGCTACTTGTTACGTTACTTTCATGTTACTGTGTAAAATGATCTGAAACATTAGTTTCAGCTAGTTTAGCATTAGCATTGTGTTAACAGTATGATGCAGTTGTTCCTGTCCTGGAGCAGTCTCCACTTTATGATAAAAGGGGGTCTAACCCGGTAGACCCTATTTATTCTTGTGGAACCAGCCATCAGATGGGTATACTATTTTCATAAAAGGGTGAACACGGTCAGATGCATTGAAATAATGGTCAGCTGGTACAAAGAGGTTCAAAGTTTGCTTAGGAAATATCCACCACACGCAGCCTGAACAGCTGATACAAGGAAGGATGTTCCTGAACTTTACCAAATGTTGAAGCTACCAGAAATTCATCAGACGAGGCAACATTTCTCCATTCTTCTATTGTCAAATTTTGGTGAGCCTGTACTGATGGTAGCTTGAGTTTCCCATTCCAAATTGTGGCCTTCGGCTGCTGTAGCTCATCTGCTCCAGGGTTCAACGTGCTGTGAATTCAGGGATAGTCTTCTAGATACCCTGGTTGTAACATGTGGTTATTTGAGTTACTGTTGTTTTTCTATCAACTTAAAGGAGTTCAGTCTCCTCTGAATTCTTGCATCAACGAGGTATTTTCTCTCAGCGTGCTGCTGCTCTCTGGATATTTTCTCTTTTTCTGACCGTTCTCTGTAAACCCCAGCGATAGCGTCTAAATCGGCAATTTCTGAAATAATCAAACCAGCTCATCTGGCACTAACAACCATGCCATGTTGAAAGTCACTTAAATCACCTTTCTTCACCATTGTAATGCTCGATTTGAACTTCAGCAGGCTGTCTTTACCAGGTCTTCATGGTAGTCGAACGGATGTACCTAATAAAATGGCTGATGAATGTGTATTGTTGGGATTTGAAAGTTGTCATATAACTCTTTTCTGAATTTCATCCTTTTAATGTTGCACAGTAGGACACATAAAACACTGATTTTGTGGAGGCTGCCCACCCTGTGAGCTTAAACACAAAGTAAAAGATGCGTCATGTATTCACCTAAACTCTATTTTGTTGCTGTCTTGCATTTAGAGGGAAAAAATCAGTCTCAGCGTTCAAATATTCCTCCAGAGAGTCATGTTTCAACCAAGCTTCATTTGTTCGTGTTTGAAGCTTAATTGAACCACATATCAAGGTAATTGCGCCCAAGTTCCTCAGCCTCTCTTCTCCTTACCTCCACCACACTGACACACTGTATCCAGGCTCACAGAAATAGATGGGCTTCTCTTTCAATTATCAGCAGACATTACTATTTTTTTATCTATACAACCACTCATATCAGGCCCTCCAGGGCTTTAAAGCATTTTAATGCTGTAGATATGCCCATTATCATGACTGTGTACATAACCGACTGTACACACTAAGAATTAGCATATCACTTATAGATATGGAAGCACTACACAAACGTGTTAATGGAAGAACTATTTTTTTGTGAATTTGGCAGTATGCAGGCAGTCAGTAGTGCAAGCTTTGGGACCGTTTCTATCTCAGATGTAATTCATATTTAAATGTTGTTATGCTTCTTCTCTTCTGGTAATTGTGTTTGCACTTCCTGGTTACTCTTGAAAGTGGATTCACTGAAGCGTTATGTTGATAGCTGTCTGGTAATCGCTAATTACAAAGACGGGCACATACACAGACTCTCACACTCGTTCATACACACAAGCTCACACATAAATGAGCTGAGCTTGTAATAGGGTCCCTGGCTATTATTCACTGATATCCTGGCAAATATGTGTACTCACACTGCGTAATGGTACTCTTCTGAAGCATCTGTATCAATATATGTAGATTTCTGAAGTGATACTTAAAAGCTTCGAATGGACTTGGTATTCAGCATCATAAAAATTAATTTAAGAGCATATTTTTATAGTACTGTGTAACACAGATGCTAATGTTATAACAACCTGTTACACACTAAAAATACCTTATTTTAAACTTTAACTTTGTACCAACACAGCACAGCATAAATATATTCTGCATCTTTCAACACCTGATGATTACAAGTACGCTGTTTCCTGAAGTCTTCACTAAGACCAAAACATGCAGGCTGTTGATGTAATTTTGGACATCAATCATTTGGAAATTGACTGCTGCGTGGCAGGTAGCATAGTTTTTATTTTCTGCCTTGTGGCTATAGCAGGGATGTCCCCGGGTACTTATAGCACCTTTCATTGTCGAAATTCTGCAATGCAGTGTTAAAGTGTCAAATACTCATCTATACTAAAACTATTATTGGATTAATGCTTATTTACAGTTACAATTAGTGTTTGTATTAAAGTATTAATACAAACACTGCTAGCTTTGTCTCCTCTAGCTTGCGCTTAGCTTGATGCTGCAGGCAGGCAGGCCACACAGCCCCTCCCCTCACTAGCAGCTCAACACTTCTGCAATAGCACAACAAATTTGCAGAGTGTCTGTCTCTATGAAAAGGTTATTACTGAAGTATTAAGCAGTTATCATAATCGTCAATGTTAGCTGTTTAACTATTAACAACTACCTGAGAGCTGCATTAGCCATGTGTTAAAATATTATTCAGAAATTGAAAAGCAGGTATGGCAAATTAGTAAAATGACCAAGTGTATAATATCAAAATCTTTGTCATCCCCCCCTCCATGGTATCAAAAATAATATGGTATCGGTGTCATGCTTGAAATTATAGAATCGTGACAACGCATTAGGGATTTATGAGGATTTAATAAGTGCAGATTTATACATATTTTTTGACAGAAGTTTGTTTTGGGGGGAAACCTCATCTGATGCTGTTGGAAAGAGGGGGTTGTACTTTGTCTTGCTCAAACATTGTTCTGGTTTCATGATACAGATAGTACACTCTATCATGACAGATGTTGTGCAAATGATAGACAAAGTGCTATGTCAAAGTTAGCAAACGACAGAAAACAGGCTAGGAATTTTTTAAAGTTTAACATTTAATATTCTCATTTTGCTGCAGTAAAAATAAATGAAAGAAAACAAACCACAAAGCTGTGAGATGTGATGGAGGGAGGAACTGCTGCACAGTGTCAAAGTTGGTCTGTTCCGAGTCATAATGTAGCAAACTGGGTGTGTGTTACAGAGAAAGCGATCCCTCAGGGTGATTCAGTGTACGATTGGTTGTGAAGTGAGTGATGATAATGACCTCTCCTCTGCGTGCAGTGCAGTGAGAGTAATTCCTTTCACTTTGTCAATTTATCTGTGTGTTTCTTTACCACCTTTCCTTCTCATCTCTTGGCAAATTTAAATGAGGAAGTAACCTATATCCCTAGCTCACAGTGAGGCATAGAAACTGGATTTTTCTATAAGCTCCCAAATGTAGTGTCTTATGTGTGGGTGAGAAAGAGAACACTGATCATTATGATGTAGTATTTATATAAGAAATATACGCTATTCTTAAGATATATAACTTTTAGGATGTAAGCCACCTAATAAAGCAACGATTTGATAGCTTCATCTTATCATTTTTGCAGTAGTTTGTTTCCAAAAATCTGTTGAACAGTTTTTTCTTTTTATTTTTTTTTCTTTTATTTTTCTTTGATAAACATAGTACATGCCAAAATGTGAGGACCTAAATACCAGGCATGCAGACAGATGAAGATAAAGTTTAAGAAGTGAACCTTTAATTTGGCTGAGTAGGGAGTCCAAGGACAGGATTATGCTCAGTCAATGAAGTGAGCAAAGTAAAAGAGGCAGTAACAAAAGATAAAATGTTGGACTGAAAATGATGACATGTTTAGTGCAGATGGCACTGGCTGCCCTCCATGTCAGTCACTGGGGGTCCATCAGATGAAATTATACAGCATGGGACCAATTAAAGTTGGAGCTGAAACTCTGTCTCGAGATGATATTATATTTGCATAATAAATACAAATCTACAATGCACAGATTTGTTACATCCGTGCAAACCTAAACTCATTTCCTAATGTACATAATTTATATTAAATAGTACTTATCAAGAAGGGAATCGCAGTTAATGTACTAACAATTTGAATCTATAATAACCATAAGGCAGCCATCAGGAGCTCTTCCAGCCTTTTGCTGTAGCTTAAAACAAGGTCATTGCTGCAATTAACTTGCCATTCAAAGAGCAGTTATTCACAAAATACCTTTGTTTCCACTGAACTTAAGCTTCAGGCATTTGTATGTTATCTATTCATTTATTCCCTAGAATATAATTCGAGTTTTAAAGCTGCATTTTATAAGTATTGTACTCTTCGCAGGATCGTGAAGCTGCCCTTTACAAACAAAACATCACCATCCTTAGAAAGAACATCTATTTTTAACCTCCTCATCTTTCTCAATAAGCACATTTGTGAAGCAGTCATTCCTGCATAAATCTTAGTCAGCCCCCACAAATCAGAATCACAGCTGGTTTTCATACCTGTGATGATATGTTATAGAGGAGAGGTGAAATTATTATAGCTAAAGTGAATCTGATTAATCCATGTTGGTACGTCTTTTGAGGCCTATTTAACGAAGCATGCAGTACAATGCAAAAGTCTTGATCCACCCATCTTTTCTTCATATGATGAGATAAAAATGGGAAATGGGTGAAGCAATTTATTGAAAAGTGCAAGCGTAAAAAGAATTACATTGCATACAGCACAACAGAGCTGACCAAATCCAACATGCTTGAAAGTAAATATTTGGTATGATCATCTTTATACATAGTCGGAACTTATGATTTCTTTAGTGTTCAGGAATAGTTCTCCAGGCTTCTTGAAGGACTGACTGCCTTTGTTATGCTCTCTGTCAGGAGAACCGAGAGTTGAGATCTTTTTGTTGTTGTTGTTTTGTACCCAGGTGTGCATGGCATTGGCAGTATGTTTGGGACCATTGCCGTGCTGACAAATGAATCTGTTGTCAATCAGGTGCTTTTCCGATTGTGCTGGCGCATCAAAATCTGACGTTACTTTTGTCTGTTCATAATTCCATCAATTTTGATAAGATCCCCAACATCACTGGCTACAATAGAGCCCCCAAGCAATGGCCGTGTTTCACAGATGGCTGCAGACACTCTCTGTTGTGCCACTCTCCTGAGCTCCAAAGATTTCGAATATATCATAGTATAAGACCTGTTGCCACTGATTTTCAGTCCACTCGTGTAATTTGGCATACTTCAGCCTTCTGTCCTTGTTTGCCTCCCTTGAAATGTCTTTTGCCAACCACCCTTTCACTGATGACGCTTCAGTGAACAGTTGATGGACCCACTGAAGGGCCAGATGTATCTCTCAGGTCTTTGTTCGAGGATTTTTGTAAAGGACATCTGTAGCTGTCCGTCTGCTGTCCTTTGTTGCACTTGTTGAATGATGCATAGATCAGTGTTAAGTGGCTTAGCAAACAAAAAAGAAAAAAAATCCCTCTGAAAATGTTCAGGTACGAGGACTGGACTGAAAATGAGTGAAGAAGCAGCCAAAGTCCAAGAAAAAACTGAAAGAACTTCAGAAAGCCTGGAGGACTATTTTTCAAGTCGGCTTTTAAAATAAAAGTCTCACTCCTTGGCAGCAAAATGTAAAGAAATGAGGCATGGCTCCAGAGTTATCCACAGTGCCCTATCCAACCTCATGTCTATCAACACTGACTTTATATCTTTCATGATCTTTCTGTTGACTCGCTCGTGTCTTAGCTCATGCTCTCATCCTCTTCTATATCCTCTACCTGTGTTGTTCCTCCCCCTCCTTATTTCTTGCTTTCCTGCAGTGACATTTGTGGGGGTGATTATAGATGGTTGTCCCATCCCTGAAGAGCTGTGTGTCATCAGAGTTACTTCCATCTGAGTGACTGGCCATGAAGTGTCAGAGGAGTGGACAGATGGATGGATGGTTGAGGGTTAGAGACCTAGAGAAACAATCTTTCACTCTGTTGAACCCAAAAGTGCTAAGCTTCATTGGCCTGTGACAGGTTTCCCAATAAAAATTGAAGTCTACTACCCCTACAGATATTTTTACCAGGCATTATCGTTTCTGGCCACTGTAGTAATACAGGCGTTTTTCATAGTGAAGCTTGTCTATAAATGTGAATTGTTAAATTTGATGAAATAACTCTCCTTCCCACACATTCTTTATAGATGCAGTGAATATAATGAATGATATAATGACTGAATATATTATTAGAAGCAGAACAGCATTTTGATCATATTGTGTGCCACACATTTGGATTTAAGGGAGGAAAGACATAAACTGTAAAGTGTAATAGTTCACTTGTATCACTTAGCAAGGTTTGGTGAAGTCATATTTTTTAATGTATCCTTTATTTAATGAAGTAAAGGAATACTAAAATATTTAAGAATTGTGTAATAATATAATCTAATTCTTGATGAATCATTTTGTCTTTTAAAAACAGTGGGACATGGTCACGATTTTTCTTAGATGTGTTCAAATATGACAAATAATAAAGAGGGAAAAGTCTGGCAATAGACTAACTAGATAGTAACTAGATAGTGGCAGTTATTATTGCTATGCAATAATTTAAAGAAACTAAAACAACTAAACAGTTAACAAATGTTCGGACTGTGAAACACTTTATAAACTCTGTTTTGAAGCATCCTATACAAATAAAGTTTTTATTATTATTTTTACTATTACCCCACGTCTCCACTTATGTCAGCTGGGACATACTTCAGCCCCTGCAACCTTGAATTAGATAAGCAGTTAACAAAACAGACTGATGGATGATAATCAACATCATTTCTTTATGTAGTCACGCTTTTTCATTGTTGCATAATAACCAATGACGAGGTGTCAAACAAAATGTTTATTTGCTGTATTCTTAATCTCCTGTTGAACCCATTCAAGAACACTGTCCATTTTACGACTATGTTTCTCTTTTTGCTGTATGTGTGCGGGCTTACTCAAACCCGTACACACACATAGACAATGAATGCACTGCTTCCTGTAGGTGAATTCTGCACTTCAGGAGGTAAATGCACCACAATCCCTTGTGGTGCATTTACCTACTTAGGCAGGATTACTTAGACTATACGCATACAATTAGAGAGGAGTGTGTCTTTAAGTGGAAGCCCATCTCTCACTGCTTCGTATTTCAGTCTCCCTCTATCTTTCTCTTTGTCTCACTTCCCCCTTTTTTCGATAGAATCTTCCTGTTATAAAAACAGAAATAGGAATGTGAATCTTTTTTTTAAAAGCATTTTATGGACCACAAATTAAAAACAAGTTTCGTTGTAAATATTTATTTTATCTCAGCTGAGTCCACTCACTAAATTAATCTTAGTTTATGGTGCATGTAGTTTACACATACAATAAAAATCCTGTTTTACAAAGCACATGTTCATATAAATTTTCATAAACAGTGATTATTTAATGCTATTTCTTACTTTCAGAAATGGTTGAGCTTATCAGGTATTTAAAGGCTGTGAGCTGTGGCTCGCTGACCTGACGTGACACGGACTGCCATCATCACAAATCTTTGTGTCTGTCACTCCTCAGACCATCTCTGATAATCCATCCATCACACATAACTTCACAAGAGCACTCAGTTCCACTCAATAAGCTCCCGTCCGACCCTTATAGGCTTTAATAATCCAGAGAGAGCTGGTCCTCTTATCAGAGGACGTGACTATTCAGACCAAGAACTGACCTTCCCGCCTGACCTAGATGCTTCATGTGCATGCATGTGCACTCTGTGATTATTTGCGCATACAGAAAGCCCATCATTCTGTGTGTTTGTGCACATGTGGGACTGTGGTATGAGCCAGAGAGGAAGGCAGGGGAGCTGATGGAGAGATCAGACAGTCTTCTCACTGCACAGCATCTGCTTAGAAAATATCACTTCCTCTCACTGTTTATCCATCTCTTTTCTTGCTGAGAGAAATTTACCTCCACCTCACGTGCCAACTTTAGCATCATCTTTCTCAGTCAGAAATGACCCCGGCCTGCAAAGGAGAAGAATTTGCATTTAGCTTACTGCAAGCGCACGCGAGCATGTGTGTTCTCTCATAGCACTTATTAAAGCTCTTTCTTTAATGTGTGCAAACCCAGCTTTTTCTTTCTGTTGCATATATAATAGCTGATGGTGGTATCATCAGAGACAGACCAGCTTGACTAAATGGGAGCAGCAAATTGACTGTAGTATTAGGAGTGAGGGGCCTCTATCAGGAAATCTAATAGGATCCCATTAAAGAAAGCTTGCAGATGAATATGATTAGGTTTTCTTTCCTTCTAATGGGAACATCTTCTGAAGAGGGGAGGAGATGAAATGTTGTGCAGTGATAGGGCCTTTGTACCACTGATAGGATTGTTATTGCCTAATTTGGGTAGAAAGGCCATTAAAGTTCTTGGAAGGGACGATAAATGTTCTCTGTAAGTATACTCTCAGTTATGGCTGTGGACCATCGCTGTGTGTGGGCAGTGCTTTACTTTGTAGATGAAAAAGCATCCCTTAACTTAAATGCCTTCATATCAGGCTTGTTTTGCCGAAATCTGTGACTAATGAGTATGAGGTTTCATCTTGAATTTCATCTCCCTCGCCGAAATAAACCGAATGGCTTTTCTGTGTGTGTGTTTATGGTTAATGGTAAAATGGTAAATGGCCTGTATTTATATAGCGCTTTACTAGTCCCTAAGGACCCCAAAGCGCTTTACATATCCAGTCATCCACCCATTCACACACACATTCACACACTGGTGATGGTAAGCTACATTGTAGCCACAGCCACCCTGGGGCGCACTGACAGAGGCGAGGCTGCCGGACACTGGCGCCACCGGGCCCTCTGACCACCACCAGTAGGCAACGGGTGAAGTGTCTTGCCCAAGGACACAACGACCGAGACTGTCCAAGCCGGGGCTCGAACCGGCAACCTTCCGATTACAAGGCGAACTCCCAACTCTTGAGCCACGATCACCCTAATGTGCGCATATGTATTGCCGCTGTGCTTTTCTTACTCGGACCAACAGACTGCGACAGAAGTGTTTCATTAGATTATAAAATGACTATCGTAAGCACAACATTTTAAGCAGATTATTGTTCATTGTAGAAAAGCCTCCTGTGCACTCTTTGCAAGTCCTCAAATAACAACCAGTGCCTTTGTGTGTGATCTCTCAAAGAGGACTGCTGTAACGAGAGTTATTTGGCTATATTTTGTAGATTATCTGTCTTGGGAGTGCTTTAAAGGTATTGACAGGGTTCTTCTCTTTACTGCATCTCTACACAGATTGTCTTATTTTAGTAAGCTGATGTGTGAAAACATGTGTGTATGTATATGACTAATAGCAGTAACAAGTTGACTGACTAGGGTCTATAGGGTCCCATAACACCTCAACTGCATCAGCACCATGTGCTGATAGTATCTATGTAAATGTATCTGCTAATAGTAATCGAAGTGAAAATAGACTTTCCAGAAAATGATTCAAATACACTGTGTGTATTTATCTGTAGTAGAAGCAGTGCCCTTACAACAGTGTAAAAGGACTCCACTTAATACTCCAAGTAATGATTAGATGTAACATAACAAGTAGTACATTAACTGGCCACTTTATTTGTTAAGCATTCCTGGGTATGGCCCCATGCTTTTAAAACGGCATTAATCCTTCATGGCATATTATCAACGATGACTCCTCGTAAAACAGATGTTGGAGATTTGTTAGCTGCACATCCATTATGTGAATCTTCTGTTCCTCCACATCCCAAAGGTGCTCTATTGGACTGAGATGTTCTCAATGTGGAGGTAATTTGAGTACTGTAAACTGTAAAACCATGAGCTTTGTAACCTGGCGAGTTATCCTCCTGGAAGCATCCATCAGAAGATACACTGTGGTCATAAAGGTTGGACAATTCTCGGGAAGGCTGTTATATCTGAATGATGCTCAGTAAGTACTAAGGAGCCCAAAGTGTGCCAAGAAACTATCCTTCATACCATTACACCAGCAGTCTGAACCACTGATACTAGGCAGGTTGAATCTAAACTTTTATGTAGTTTACACAAAATTTTAACCCTAACATCTAAATAACACAGAGGCAAAAAAGACTGGATGTGGTGTTCTCGTTCAAGATTTGATATGTTCTGCATTCAGAGATGCTCTTCTGTGTGACTTAGTTAGAACAAGTGATTATGGCCTTTCTATCCCTGCCATGCAGGAGCGAGCTGAGGTTTGATTTCCCAATGGGCAGGTAAGCTTTTGATACTTAGATGTTCATTGGGAGTGACCAGGATGGACAGGACTGGAAATAACACAGCTCAGGTTGAGTTTGAAGACAAAGTACGAGAGCCAAGGAAGATTTGAAAATGGACATGGTTTAGACAAGGCCAAAGAAGCGATAGTGCTTATACTGGTCAAAGGATGTTGGATATGGAGCTTACAGGTAGGAGGAAAAGAGAAAGGCCACAGAGGAGATTCATGGATGTAGTGAAGGACTTACAGAGGGTTGGTGTGACAGAGGAGGATGCTAGGGATTGGGTAAGATGGAGTCAGATGACTCGCTGTGGAAACAGCCACAAGAAGAAGAGCAGTTGCCTTCCTATCAGCTCAAAGCAGTCTGGCTATTTTCCTCAGGCATCAACAAGGGATTTTTGCCCAGAGAACTGCTGCTCAGTGGATATTTTGTCTTTTTGGACTATACTCTGTAAACCCCAGAGATGGAGGTGCAGGAAAATCCCAGCAAATCTGCAGTTTCTGTAATACTCAGACCAACAGCCATGACAAGTTCAAAGTCACCTAAAATCGCCCTTCTTCCCTATCTTCTGATCCTGGCTTTGATCTGAAGTCAGAGCAGGTTGTCTGGACCACATCTACACGCCTGAAACCATTGAGCTGCTTCCACGTGATTGGTTGATTAGAAATTGACATTAGTGGGCAACTGAACAGATGTGTTCAGACTAACGTACTTATAGTGTAATTTAGTTTGGCGCGTGCGTGTGCGTGTGTGTGTGCGTGTGTGTGTGTGTGTGTGTGTGTGTGTGTGTGTGTGCGTGTGTGTGTGTGTGTGTGTGTGTGTGGACACCTGTGTTATGTTCTTTGCATAAGCTATGTTCAGTACTTTCAAATGTTAGCCTGTTGCTCTGGAGCAGGGGTGTCAAACTCAAATACACAGTGGGCCAAAATTCAAAACTGGAACAAAGTCGCGGGCTAACATTAATACTTATTGAAAGAAAAATCTTCCTCCAGATTTAAGAATGAATCTCTTCTTATGGACTCAAACAAGTTTTGCTGAAAAACTGAATATGGAACAAGCAAAGCTTAATACTAAACAATATATATATTAGCTGTATAATACCAGTAGGCCAGCTCTAATAGTAATTTGGTATGGCTTCGTGGGCCAAATGTAATTAGGCTGCGGGCCAAATTTGGCCCGCGGGCCAGAGTTTGACACCTATGCTCTAGAGCTAACTTGTCTTTAACAAGTACTGGTAGGTGGTTTAGTGACCACATACACACACCGTATTTATGCATCAGTTTTGTGTAAGTACAGTACATTAGTGTGATTACTGCACAGGAATAGCTTGACTGTGCTTTACCACAAATGCCATGCTCTTGACTATAAAGAAAAACAAATAAATAAAGGTTAAATATAAAGAAAAAGTCTTTTCAAAGTTTTATGTGTAGGCTTAGCTGGATCAGGTCTAATGAATTCAGTCAAACTTGTTGTTTAGCTGGAAAACAAGAACAAATTACTTGCTCTTTTTACTCATGAATAAGAAATGAACACCATTAAAAATAAAGGTTGCTTTCCCAGCTTAAGTTGTGTTTTCTTTAGCTTTTGAATTTATTCTCTTCTATATTTTTCATCCTTTCATTCTTTATTCTTACAGCATGGCTTCTTCACTGGGAAAAAAGGGGGAGATTTAATATAGTTATTGTAGTGTTGTCTCTCTTTGAACTGAAGATGAAATTGCTTTTGACTTGCAAATATTTCAGACTGAATTGGGCTAAATGACTTTTGGGAAATGTCCCCGGCATACAGTGTCCTCCTCTTTCTCCTCTCTAAAGGTTAATAGTATCTGCTCTCAGTGAATGAGTCAGTGGACTTTACTGTGCCGTTCAGTGACAGACGAGGTTTGGTTGGAGCGTCTCTTTTTCTCCCTTCGGGTGGAATAGAGTCAGCAGGCCAAGTCTTGTTCTGGTGGGCATTGATACATGCAGCATAGAGAAGCCTTTAAAGAAGATGAAAGCAGTGGAAGAATGAATAGCCGGCAAATTAAAATAAATTGAACATGAAATACAGTAGCATGTGCTTCTGTGGGATTTGAATGAAAGACCTCAAGTCGGCTGTGCTTGACTAGAAAGTTGAGCTACTGCAGACAGATTTTATTAAATGCAATAGGTGTTTTACTAAATTAATTATCTCTTTCTCCTTGTCGCTTTCCGCAGGTACGGAGACATGGTTCCTAAGACGATCGCGGGGAAGATCTTTGGTTCAATCTGCTCTCTGAGCGGTGTGCTGGTAATTGCCCTGCCTGTCCCTGTCATCGTGTCCAACTTTAGCCGCATCTATCACCAGAACCAGAGAGCAGACAAGCGGCGGGCGCAGAAGGTACAGGTGAACACAGTTTTATTCCTCTTCAGCGGGGTCCCAGAGGGTTGGATCTCCAGACCTCCAGCCCACAGGGGACTCTGACATCTCTCTCACCCCTCAGAGGAGGGGAGGACTCCACAGGGTTCAGGTCATCCCTTTAAGATTAACGTGTTTGTATAATTAAATTGACTGACAGTATTTTCACATTAGCAGTAGTATGCAGTACCCACTGCTCCCAGTGAGTATTGTCAAACTTTAATAGTCTGTCTGATATGCAAACTGAAATTCTCTATTTCTCCATTAACTTAATAAATAGATTCACTTTGGGGGGATTCTTTCCTCCAGAGTATTTATATCTTCACTCGTCTTTTTGTGCAACATTAAGTAGATATTCTCATGCTCCTGCAGGTCAGTGACCTCCTTACACTGGATAAAATTACCCTTCCCTAAATCTCATACAAGGCATTTCAGTCCTGCGAAGCTGTTTTTCCCCCCACAGCTGCATTTATTTACCTTTATGAACGTCCCGTATTTGATTTAAACTCTAATGTCATTTTCCGCATGGCAGTTTGGCCTTTGCTGTATATCATGATAAATTATGAAAGAGGAGGGGTTATACTTTTTCAGTTTCGATAGCCCTAGGAGTAAGTTTGTCAGGCCAAATTGTTTTATGAGTCATTTCATTTTTAGAGTCCAGTCACAGCACAACTTCTTTTCTGTGTTGCCTCTTGGATGTTTGTAGCTGTTTTTCCTGGAGCGAGGAGTTCAGCCACCCAGTCACATGCATCCTCTGGGGGATCCTGTCTGTCCCTCTGTCTTCGATTCCTCTCCACAAATGGTTTTTTTTCTTCTTTTAAATAAATGTAGCAAGTCTCTGACTTTCATAATTGATCTGTGGACAGGCTAAGGTTGTTGAGTGTATTTAATATGGTAGCCATATGTAGGCCAATTTCATAAGCCACCTAGGGTCAGAAAACAGTTTTGGAACATCTGGTATAATATCCCTCATTAACTCAGAGGTCTCGAACAGCCACTGCAAAGTTTTCCCTCAGGACAGCCGCAGTGCTGCTGAGTGAAAACGTGCGAGACTGGCCAAGCAAACGTGACTGTAATAATCTCGATTTTACAAATTTCGCAGCGATCACATCGCCTCAAAGTTAGGCTCTGGCTCCAAACGTTACTTTGCAAACTCTTTCGACAGGCGTCACGGTGATGTAAGGGGTTGTGACACGTAAAATGCTGCAAGAATCAGAATAGGACATTGTCTGGATTTTTCTTTTCTTACATGAAGCACGCTGAGAGATAGGATGTGTCAGCCAGGTTTGGATTAGACTGCCTGAGCAGAGCATGAGAGTGACAAGAGACACAGGGCGACCGCTCGCTCCTGGTCAATTACTGCGCTATTCTCACATCAGCTCAAATCAGCACAATGGGACATTACATGGAGTTTATGTTAGGGGACTAGAAGGTTAAGGACTGTTTAGCGTCTGATCTGACAACACTGGCCTTTAGCATTCTCACATGTACTTTAACAGGTAGTGCATAGAAAGGATCGTGGCTGGAGTCCAAACAAAGGGGCAAATGTGTGAAAACGTTTAGAGATTTTTGCCTGCTCCTTTATTCAGAAGGATTCGTCACCGTGGCAGGTTTGACAGATTTTTATGCCAGATGCAATTCCTGACATAATTCCAAAGGGATTAATTTCTCCGCCTGGGAAAAGAATCAATTAAATCAAACTTTTAAATCTGTTTACATTTTAAGGTTTTTGTAATAATGGTCATTGTAACAAATGATAAGATTGACTTTGATGTTGCCTTGTTTAAACTCTGGGAAGTGTTATTCACTTGGTTGTATCATTAATAACACATTTATTATGGCAGTATTAACAGATCGATTATATAAACACCAGACAAAAATCATTTTCCATCTCTAACGCCAAACTTCTGCATTAGTATGAGATTTATTAACATAAATAAAGGCTCTGGGTGCAACATACAATATAAAACTTTCATAAAGTATTATTGTTATTATGATTAGTGACACCAGAGTGAAAATTAAACATCTTACGGTTGGTGAATCCTGCTCCCATTGTGAAACAAATCTGATCAAATCACAAAAATTCGGTCCTAAAGACAAAGATTATTTGACTTTTTGTGCATTTGAATTATCAATATTATAGTAATTTGAGGGTGAAAAAGCAAGATTTTCAGAGGTTTTAAAGCCACGTTAATGAGTTTTTTCATTGCCCCCTGGATATCCATGGCCTGCATTAATTTTATGTTCACCCAGGATGAGCTCTTATTATTATGTAAAATATCAGTTCCCTCAAGCCAAAGTAGTCCTTTAAATCCACAAGCTAAATGTTATCATTACTCAAATCTCATCCAAAAACCCAATCCTAAATCCTAAGATACCCTGTCAGAGAAGTGAATATCAGCATTTTCCCCTCTTTGCATAATTTTCTCTTTCAGTCCGTCCTTGTGAGATTTCACCCTTGTAAGTATAGCAATAAAAAACACTCAAAAACAGATTTATAGAAATTTTAATGGTAGATGGTTTAAAGATCCTGTCTAGCCCGGTCTTTAGACCTTTATAAAATCGTGATGTGTCTGTGAGCGAAACTGGGTAGCAGCATCGGCTGGCTCACAAACAAAACTGGGCCAGTAATCATAGTCTGCGGGCAAAGCTGACCATTTCTATTCTCGTGAGATAGATAGTGGTTTATTTGGAGCTGGCAAACATACAGTGCACACACTGACACATATTTTCAGAGTCCATTCCTTTCTCTCATCACTGCCATTCACACCTCTCCAACTAAGGCTTTTTCCCTCACACCCTTCACTTGTTTGTTAGACCTTTTCACTCATCTCTACTCCCCTGCCTCCATCCATTACCACTAACCCCTCCCTGTCCCCCTTTTTTTCTCACCCTCTCTGTGATTAATGCAATCCATCTCAGCACACATTCTCTAAATCTGTTTAAAGTTCTGCAACTGTGGGCTGCCCACCACTAGGGCTGCCACGATTAGTCGACTAGTCACGATTACGTCAACTATCAAAATCGTCGACGACTGATTTAATAGTCGACGCGTCGTTTGAAGCTTTGTAAGATCCCAAAAGCAGGAATAAGTAGCAGGATTTAAGAGTGTAATAACGGACTGAAACAGAAGATGGCAGCACTGCATGTACAAGGATGCCAGCTGCCGTTAAACCCCGAAGAAGAAGAAGCTGTGTCCCAGAATTCATAGCGCGGCCCAGCGCAGTTGTCAACAATGGCGGCAGCTAGTTAGTTTTAATATTACTCTTATTATTCTTTCTGGGTCACAAAATAAACGTTTAACATATTTTCAGGCGAGAATGTAGCTGTGTAAACCTCAAATATCTGCTCAGTTTATCAAGACACCGCATATTTTCAAAAGCGCTCCGACGTTTTCGGAGGCGTCTGTTACCCACTAGCTCGATAGCTAGCCGGGGGCCATGAGAGCACCGGACTCCCGGCAGATCGTTTTCAAACCCACCGCCCTACTCAGGTTAAACATATACAAGTCACTTAGATAACTTAAAAATGTTATTGTTTGGCTTTTTTCAGTATTTTATTTGTTCCTGAGTAAATCGGCTGAGTTTATTAAACTCCACCGAAACAATCTGCACATTTAATTAGAATTCAATTAACTATCATCTTGTCTTTATTTTTAGTTAGCACAGACCTTAAACACTTAAAGCTGTAAGCTAATGATAGTTATATAAGAGCAGATGCTGCTGGTGCAATAAGCTGTACTTTTACGTTCAATGGATGATGATCTGATTAGTCGACTAATCGCAAAAATAATCGGTGACTAGTCGACTATCAAAATAATCGTTTGTGGCAGCCCTACCCACCACCCAGTCTTAACTAACTGTAAGCTTGTCTGCTGAGCAAGCCTCCGTGGTGACATGACCGCAGGTGCAAGGATGAAAAGAGACAAAGAGAAGATGGAAGGATGGCTGAAAAGTCAGAAAATTAGCCAGAAAAGCAGTTTGAGAGGATGAAATGTATAGGTGAGGAAAAGAGAAAAGCAGAGGAGCAGTGAGGAGGAAGGCCAGAGGGTGAGCAGGGGAAGCAGAGGGAGCATAGGCAGAGGGTAGAGCTGGAGGCAGTGTTTGTCCCGACGCTGTGTTCTTTCCTGAAATAGCTATTACCCAGATAAGATAAGATAAGATTGTGGAGGTAAGCATCAACGACACAGCTCTCAGTTCTCACTCCTTCTTTATTCGTCTCCAACATCAACTGCGCATATCGCGCCACAAAACACAGGAACACACTTCCTCTACACTGGGTGTGAGTGGAGCCCTCTAGTGGTCCACCACATATGCCCCCCCCCCCGAACACCCAGCAGAACTAGTCCAGGACCCGGGGCTTAAGCAAACAGCCGGAGCGGCTGAACTGGGGGGGTGGGAAACTGACAGAGGGCAACCCAGCCCGGGAGCGAGGCTGGCACTGGCGGTCAGAAAAAGCTGAAGACAACTCGGACTCCGTTGATTTCGGGTCGCTCCTGGGGGAAAAAACAGAATCCATCAGCCCGGTGGCAGGTGGGCGGCCGCGGCGAGGGGCCTGGGCCGGGACCACCTGATCCTCTTGCATAACATGTGCAGGCTTAAGTCTGTCAACAGAGACAACTTCCTGCCGACCGCCAAAGTCCAAAACGAAATGTTTGTTGCCTGGTTTAAGAACCCTGAATGGCCCGTCATATGGTGGACACAGCGGAGTCCTATGGGCATCGTGCCTGACGAAAACGAAACGAGCAGAGTCCAATGAACTCGGAACAAAGGTGTCAGGCAGGCAGTGGTGCACAGGACCAGGAACAGGAAATGAGTTTCTTGGGGGGCGAAAAGGCAACAAAGAGGTATCGAAACATGGGGGAGGGCTCTCAGGTAAGAATTCCCCGGGGACCCGGAGAGGCTGGCCGAGGACCAGTTCAGCCGGGGAAACCCCGAGGTCTTCTTTAACCGCGCTACGCAATCCCAGCAAAACCCACGGAAGACGGTCGACCCAGTCGCCACTTGTCAAGGAAGCACGGAGCGCGGCCTTAAGTGACCGGTGAAACCGTTCGCACATCCCATTAGCTTGCGGGTGGTATGCTGTGGTGCGGTGGACCTTGACTCCCAAGGCCGTCAGCCATAGCAGACCAAAGCTCGGAAACAAACTGGGGGCCCCTGTCCGAGGTAATGTCAGCAGGGGGGCCGAAACGTGAAACCCACGTTGACAAAAATGCCCTGGCCACCGTCGCCGCTGTCGTGGACACCAGGGGTACCGCCTCCGGCCACCTGGTTGTGCGGTCCACCACAGTCAAAAGGTGCGTGAAACCCTGTGACTGCGGCAAGGGACCAACCAGGTCCACATGAACGTGATCGAAACGCCTACCCGGGACACGGAAAGGCTCGAGGGGTGCCTGTGTGTGCCGGTGGATTTTCGAGCGTTGGCATGGGATACAAACCGCCGCCCATTCTTTCACCGTCTTGCGAAGGCCCGGCCAAACAAACCTGGCGCTGACCAGCTTGACCGAGGCCCGGACGCCGGGATGAGAGAGGGCATGCACCGAGTCAAAAACACGACGACGCCACGAAAGGGGAACCACCGGGCGGGGGCGGCCGGTGGAAACGTCGCAAAGAAGGCGCGGACCGCCGTCCCACACCGGGGTGTCCTCCAGCACGAGGCCCGTTTTTGTTGACTGAAGGGTAAGGACGTCCGGGTCAGCACGTTGCTCGGCGGCCATGGCAGCGTAGTTGATGCCAACATACACCGGAGAAACCAACACACGTGAGAGACAGTCAGCGACGTGATTGGACTTACCAGCCACATGCTGAATGTCTGTGGTAAACTCAGAAATGGCCGCCAACTGGCGCTGCTGGTGTGCGCTCCATGGGTCAGAGACCTTGGACATCGCAAACGTCAAAGGTTTGTGGTCAACGTACGCAGCAAAGTTGCGACCCTCGAGGAAAAAACGAAAATGCCGTGTTGCGAGGTGCAGGGCCAGCAACTCCCTGTCAAAAACACTGTACTTGCGTTCAGCATCCCGGAGCGTACGACTGAAAAAGGCGAGCGGTTGCCAGAGACCTGAAACCCGCTGTTCCAACACTCCGCCCACTGCCACGTCCGAGGCGTCGGTGGTCAACGCAATCTCCGCCGACGGAAGCGGGTGGGCCAGCAGGGCGGCGTCAGCCAGCGCAGACTTGGCTGCGGAAAACGCACGGACGCGTTCAGGCAGCCAGTCAACCGGATCTTTGGCTGTTTTACCTTTTAAGGCAGCATAGAGTGGCTGTAGCAGGTGGGCTGCTCTGGGGAGAAAGCGGTTGTAAAAATTTATCATCCCCAAGAACTCCTGCAACGCTTTAACCGACGTGGGACGCGGGAAAGCCGAAACGGCCTGGACTCTGTCGGGCAACGGAACCACACCTTCAGCGGAAATGCGGTGCCCGAGGAAATCCAGAACAGGCAACCCAAACTGGCACTTGGAAGGGTTGATGATCAGGCCGTGCGCTTCCAAACGCTGGAAAACCTGGCGCAGATGGGACTCGTGCTGGCTCGCTGAGCAGCTGGCCACCAATATATCGTCCAGATAAACAAAAACGAACGGCAGCCCACGCAAAACTGAGTCCATCAGCCGCTGAAAGGTCTGGGCGGCACCTTTCAGGCCAAACGGCATGCGCAAAAACTCGAACAAGCCGAAGGGGGTAATGACAGCGGTTTTAGGAACATCTTCGGGGCGCACGGGAACCTGGTGATACCCCCGCACCAAGTCAATTTTAGAAAAAAATCGACGTTCCGGCGAGATTGGCAGAAAAATCCTGAATGTGGGGGATGGGGTAACGGTCATTCTCCGTGGCATTATTTAAACGGCGGAAATCTCCGCATGGCCGCCACCGACCGTCCGATTTGGGCACCATGTGAAGCGGAGAGGCCCATGCACTGTTCGAACGCTGTACAATGCCAAGGCGCTCCATGGCTGCAAACTCTTCCCGAGCGACGGACAATTTCGCGGGGTCGAGGCGGCGCGCGAACACCGGGGGCCGGACCGTGGGAATATAATGCTCAACCCCATGCTTCGTTACCGTGCTAGAGAAATTAGCGACAGACAGCGATGGAAACTCTAAAAGCAAACGCTGAAAAGCATCCCCGGAGGTCACTACATTAGCCCGAATCAGGGGCTCGGCGGCCCGAGTAAAACAGGGTAGCGAAGAAAACGAGAGAGCATCGATTAAACGTCTGTTAGCGACATCGACAAGTAGTCCATGAGCACACAGGAAATCAGCACCCAAAATAGGTACAGAGCTAGCAGCAACAACAAAGTTCCACTGGAAATCCCGGCCATGAAAACAAACAGTCACCAACCTTTCCCCAAACGTTTTGATGGGAGAGCCGTTAGCTGCAATGAGCTGCGGCCCACAGTTCGCTGCTAGTCCGTCGGTAGCGGTAGGGGGAAGGAGGCTCTTCTGGGAGCCGGAGTCCACGAGAAAACGTCTCCCGGAGCGCGAGTCCTCTATGAAGAGCAGCCTTTCTGTATTGCCAGCAGTCGCGGCTGCTACGGCGCGCTGGCGGGTCCGTTTCCCTGGGCCGTGAAAGCGCAAGGCGGCAGGCAGCGACGCGCTCTGTCGCCAAAACGCTGATGGTAGAAACAGATGCTCTTTCCGCGGTGCCGGCGTGTAGCAATCCCTGCCGTCAGCAAGGGGGCGGATGCTCCGGGGGAGGCAGGTGGAGGCGTGGAAGGTGCCGCCGGCGTGTCCGTAGCCAGGGCGTGAACGTCGAAAGTGCGGCTAGCCAGGAGAATGCGATCCGCTTCTTCAGCCAGGGAGCGATAATCCTTCGCAGGCAGAAGCGGAGAGTTCGCGAGGACAGCTCTCACGGCGGCCGGTAGTTGGCGAAGGAAGAGGTGCACGAAGAGGAAACCACCGTCATCCGGCCCGAGCAACGATAGCATGTTCTCCATGAGCTCAAGCGCGGTACCGCCACCCAAGCCTGACAGGTTGAGGAGCTTTTCGGCTCGTTCGGCGTCGGAGAGGGCATAGCGCCGAAGAAGCAGCTCTTTGAGGGCAGCGTATTTCCCTTGGGCGGGTGGGTCCCGGAGGAGCGCCATCGCGCGACGGGTGGCCAGCGGGTCGAGCGAGGCCACCACATGGTGATACTTCGTGTCGTCAGCCGAGATGCCGCGAAGGGCGAACTGAGCCTCCACGTGTACGAACCATGACGGGGGGTCATGGAGCCAAAAGTCCGGCAGTTTCAGCGCCACAGCGAACGTAGCTGCAACAGGAGGCGGAGGTCCGGCGGCCGCTGATGCATCCATAGCGGAGTGTGCGTTATCTACGGCCCGTTGCATGCTCGAGTCAGGGGTCACCAATGTGGAGGTAAGCATCAACGACACAGCTCTCAGTTCTCACTCCTTCTTTATTCGTCTCCAACATCAACTGCGCATATCGCGCCACAAAACACAGGAACACACTTCCTCTACACTGGGTGTGAGTGGAGCCCTCTAGTGGTCCACCACAAGATAACCTTTATTAGTCCCACACGTGGGAAATTTGTTTTGTCACAGCAGGAAGTGGACAGTGCAAAAGTTATGAGGCAAAAATTAGAATACAATAAGAATAAATACAGTACACAACTGTACAGAATAGAATAAAATAAAATACTATATACAGTAGAATAAAATAAAATAAATATACAATAAGATAAAAATAGAATACAAATACAAATACTATATACAACTGAGTAAAAATACAACGATGACAGAAAGGATTATTGCATTTAGTATTATTGCATATGATGAGATGATAAGATGAGATGCTTGCTGGAAGGAAGGTGTATGTCTGTTTGCATATGTGCACATCCACATCTGTATGCATATACGTGCATGTCTGGGTGCAAAAGCCATATTTCCTGTCAGGCGTTAATCTGAGTGACCTTAGCTGTTCTCTGAGCTGCATTGTGGTGCAGTGTCCCGAACATCACCCAGTACAAGACCCCCATAGTACCCACCAACAGACCACTGTAGCATGACAGTGCTGTTCTCATTAACTAGTACTAAATGACTCCTTCAGGCACTTGATATCTCTTTGGCTTGCCTGCTGTGAGGTCAGCGATTTGCTCAAGCACCCCTACATCCCATAGACAGCTTTTCTCCTTTTTATAACAGCATGACTAAAAAGTCTTATCAGTGCTTTCATAATGATATTGCACCTGGATGCTTTAATCCTCAAGAGAGTTATTACTATGGTAAAATCAAGGTCTAAGTGCCAAAGATGATGATAGATTTGCATATTTTTTTTGAGCATTTAGGAGATGCAGTCTGCACCATCCCTGCCTTTAATTAGCACATGGGATTAAGTGTTGCTCAGCATTTAAGCTTTTGTTCTCAAAATCAATGGAGTATCTCCTGAATTACATATTGTGCAAGCTTTAGTGGGAGATGTTGTTGAGATGATTTCACGTTCCCAGATAGTGTTTAAATAAGGCCGCCTTTCTTCCTGCCTGCCTTGTAAATAGAGTCCCAGAGAGCAGCCATTTGGCTTTTCTACCTTTAAAACCCGCCTTCCAGCCAAATGGCTGGTAGGTGTTTAGCTAGGGTTTAGCTTCAGCCAAGTGGAAGCTAGTCATTCATATGTAAATTAGGTTGTTACCTGAGAATTCTGGAGGGGAGTGGGGGTGTGTGAATGAGGGGGGGGGGGGGGGCTGCTAAAAGCTGTGAACTTCCTTTTGTGTTCGTCTTGATGCATTCTCAATCATCCAGGGAAATAAATCTCCAAAAGTCGCCAACTTGGAGTGGTTAGTTTCCTGAGCCACAAGGAAACTTGGAGTGTTTCAGTTTGCCATCTTAGGGAGAAATCAACACACATGGGTGTATTTCCTTTGTTGCTGAGATTTATTGAAAAACAGTACAAAAAACCAACCATTTGTACACATATTTACAAATAATAATAAAAAGTGAGTGAGTACATTTCAACATTTTCAGCAATCACTCACAATCCTGGCACTGCCATGGTATCTGTAGTCTGCATTTACCACATGTGTATCTGTAGCAGTGAACACATCGCACTAAAGAATGTAGCATCATGGGCAGTGTAGTCCGTGTTGCAGGGAGAATGGACTGCCATACACGTTATGGGTCTGGGAGCACGAGGAGGGAGAAAAAGGGGAGTGGAAAGGTACGAGTTGTCATCGAGGAAAAACGGGAGCTGGAAGCATGTAAATATAATAATAACCACTGCAGCCAAGAAGAGTGCCTGACGAGCCCAGCTGTAAGTAAGCTATTAAGACTCGACTGTACACCGTGTTCCTGTTTCCCTCCGAAAACAATAAGTTCCGTTGGAGCAGCCTTTCAACGCCTCTCTCTGTCTCTGCTAGCAAAGTTGACCCACACAATAAAGTAAAGCTATTTTTCGGCTACGAGCCGACAGGGACCCCGCCGTATTAGTCAGAGGTCCCTTTACTACAGTTCGGAGTCGCGGACCTTCAGTAATAGTAATAAATCACACAGCAATAGTACATTCATGTTGTTGTAAAAAGCATGATAATATATTAAGTAATCCAAAGTATTCAGAATACGTTACTGTCATTGAGTAACGTAATGGAATACGTTACAGAATACATTTTGGGGCATGTATTCTGTAATGGAATACATTTTAAAAGTAACCTTCCCAACACTGGCTGTGTTTTAATATCAATGTACTGTACTCACTTCCAGCTGAATATAATTGTTCTCGCACTCTATCAGCATGCCTGTAGCTTAGGAGCTACAGCAGGTCATCTACTAATTGGGAGGCTGGTCGTTCAATCCCTGGCTGCTCCAGTCCGCATGCCAAAGTCTCCTGGGCAACATACTAACCCCAAGTTGATGCTTCGTTGCAGCATCAGAGTATGAATGTGTGTTAATCTAAGTTAGGTGTGCTTGTATGAATGTGTGACTGAGACATGTAGAATAAAGCTCTTTACGAGGGTAACTTTGCTACAAACACCATGATTAAAATTTTAAAATCATCTTTATTTGTTTTATACTGGAACTTGGTTCAGCCTGAAACTAGCCTTTTTAGCTTGTCTCGCAGTAAGTCCATTTCAGCTGACTGTCTTTTGACTTACTGCCCCTCACAGGGAAACTAGGAATGTAGAGTAGTCCAAGGAATGAGCTTTTGTTTTTAGCCTGCTCTCAAAAGGTATGTACACGTATATACACTGACCTAATTATTTGAAACTTTGACCTGTTTAATATGAGCATCAATCTCTGTAACTGTATACATGACTAGCTAGATCATAAGTGAAGGAAAGGTGTTTCCAGTTTAGGTTAAACGCTTAAATGATAAGAGATGATACACCCGATGGCAGCATTGTTGGCAACCTGGTGATTAGCTGTAGCAACTCGGGATTTTACTGACCTTTTTAAGAACTGCTACTGACATGTTTCCTGCACATTAGATTGCCATCGAGCCATCTGTCACTTAATAAAGATGTTATCCTCAGCAGATGATGAATAGTTCTCATTGTATAGACGACTCTGTCACTGCTTTTCACAAGTCTGATTTCTAATGTCCAACTAGAGCCATTAATTACTTATGCATGCTATATCCTTTAACAGCCCGTTACTGCCATCTATGTAATATGTAGTGTTCTTAACTGCAAATGACATATGACCTTCTCTGTCATTTAACCAACCATTTAGCAAGTGTTACTGGTCATTTACTATAGCAAAATGTCATTTCCTCCACATTTATTATCAGCAAATGGTTATGTTTCACAGAAAATCTGTTCTTCCTCAGATCATTTCTTAGAATAAGGCTGTGTTTAACTGAGAGTAAAATAGGATAGCCATTTGAGATTAGCTTTTGCAGTACTTACACGACAAAGAGAGAGCAGATGGGGGGACAGGGAGGAGGAGGAATTATTAAGGAGAGGAAGTGCGTTTTCCAGCATCTGCTGTCCTCTTCGTATCTTTCTCTGCCTTCGCCCCCACCACCACCACCACATCTAGGTGCTTTTTTGCTCTTGTCATACCCCCCTGTTCGCATCCATCTTCATTCGAGTCTAATTGTTAGCTGTTCTGGGCTCCCATTACAATTAGCCATCCATCTGGGTGGTGGCAGAGAGACAGCCCCTGATCTATCTTACCGCACAAAGCAAAGATGCATGAGGATGCCACTAGTTGCTGTATGTGGCACAGGAAGCACACAGCTGAGACACAGACATTAGCTTGTCTATTCTGCCTCCCTCTAGTCTCCAGTGTCACCGTTTCTGTCCTGCATCAGTTTTCAGTCGCCTCCTAACGGGATCAAAAATCAGAGTCTGGTCTACAGCGTTTGCATTAGTTCTTCTCTGTGATCATTTGCATGAAGGTATTAGTATCCTTAGGTAGGACAAATTACAATTTCAGATATAACATGCCTGGAGGAGGGGAAGGTTTAAATGAAGAAACACAAAGGCCAAGTGACACAGAATGGAAAAAGGACAAAGGAATTAAACTAGCTTAACTTTTAAATGTACCCTTGGTATTCTCCTAGATTCCCCTGTGGCTCTGTGAATAATCTCCCTACTTCCTGTCAAATGTACTTGAAGCCATTTTATACCTACATACTACGAGTTACTGTAAAAGCTACTGCAAAGCTACTATACTCAAAAGACCAAATTAAATGTGTAGAAACTCAGTAGAATGAAGCCTTGTGTGATTATTTCAAGCAGTTTATGAGGATTAGTGGCATTAACAATTGTTTTCGCTCTCTGTCCTGGTCGTTGTGTCCTTGGGCAAGACACTTCACCTACCGCCTACTGGTGTTGGCCAGAGGGGTCGATGGTGCGATATGGCAGCTTCTGTCAGTCTGCCCCAGGGCAGCTGTGGCTACACCTGTAGCTGCCTCCACCAGTGTGTGAATGTGAGAGTGAATGAATAATGGCATTGTAAAGCGCTTTGGGTGCCTTGAAAAGCGCTATATAAATCCAATCCATTATTATTATCCATTATTCATATGTAAATGAGATTCCCAATGTTTATTTCTCCAGTATGATCCCTGTTTCTGTGACATTTCAGGTTTTTTTCTGTGTTTTATCACTTTGGCTGCAAAGTAGTTCAAGTTGAACCAGCTGTCTTCAAACTTAGTGGGTATTAAAATTGCTACGTTGCAGTTTATGAGTATTAAACTGGCTTCAGGCTAACATGGCAGAAACAAAACAAACCGTCCCACTCACTCCCTCCTGCTGGCTCCCACTCCCTGTAGTCTAAATCATCTCACTATTGTTTTTAGCGCGCACTCAGAAGGTTGAAGTCAAAAGGTGGAGATGACTTCTGGCTGAGAGTGTTTTGCCCTTCTAGACAATCAATAAAGTCGTCTGCACGTTGCAAGAAGACAGACCAATGCTGATGGGAGACTTCACCGAGGAGGTCAAGAGTGCTGTTGTGAATTATGTCCTTAATAAAAAAAAAAAGAAAACATCAGCATCACAGCAGCCTGTACAGTGGAGCCATACCTTTCTTTATAAAGAGGCGGTAATCCGGGCTTAGCAAAGGTATTTTGCCTCTGAGTAGTGTTAGTCTGGGGTTAAGCTGTCTTTGCTACAGATATCTGGGTAGAGTTATCACAGGCCTTGATTTCCTTGGAATCAATCTCCCAATTGTCCGGAGTGTCCTGTCTCTGCCGAGTCCCTAATGGATTTTCTAACAGTCAGGGTTTTTTTCTTCTAAATTTCACATGTATTTGCTCTCTGGCTCTCTTGCTGTGTTTGTCTCTGTCGCTTTTCCTCTTTGCGTATGTGTTATCATACAGCAACATACCTCAGAGGAAGTAAAGGACTTCTTTCCTTGTGGCAGGAATGTCAGCATGTGTAAAGGCAACTCTTCAGATGAGTGGCAGCTGCAAAACAGAATAAGAGTCTTACACAGTTATACATATATATATATATATATATATATATATATATATATATATATATATATATATATATATATATATACATACGCGTGTGTGCTTCCTCATCAGATGGTCTCCTTTTTCACTTGCATGGTTCCAAGGCTGGCCTGAGGCAGAACCTAATCTGGTCTCATAGCTCGATTGCTCCACTTTTCACTTAGCCAGTTACTATACAGGCAGTCTAGCAAGGCTGTAACTCACAAGGTGCCATGAATTTTTTAACTTTCACATTCAAGTAAAAGATGAACTTCTGAAAAAACGCACTGGCACTGCTCAGTGGAGCATTTCACGGGCCCTGAGTGGATATGCAGCGTTTTTTAATCATTTGAGGATATGCCAGGTTAGATCCGTCAGCTGGCAACAAATTGTGTAAAATGGAGTGTTTTGCTGGCTTGCATCCTATAACTATAATCTTTAAAGTGTGATTGATCCTAAATTAGGGCAACGTGGCAGAAAGGAGGAAAACAAAGAGTAAAAAAGGATGCTTGGATCAGTTTATTGGCCTCTGGGTGTGTGGAAACATCTGGACTCTTTCAGTCAGCAGTATTGAACATCAGTATTCTGGCAAGTGTTAAAATATGTTGGATTTCTGAAAGCTACTGTTTTCCCCTGGGTTGATGCATTTAAAGTTAAAGTGGAATTAAATTGCATTTTGTCTACTACAGCGACCGTATCTGCTCTGTAAATCGCATGAGAAGTTTATAGCTTATACTTTTTTGGTTTCACAACAGCACCCACTGTCTGTGCATTAATCCCTCTGAATGCTACATATTTACTATCTGCAAAGATGGATAACCTGTTTCCATACAGTCGAATCAAATTGTTTGGTCTTAAACCATATTTGCATAGAGCAAAAGGGTTTCTCGTATATAGATGGTTATATAGCAACCTGCTAGAAACTACAATAGCTACGGTTGTTGAATAAAAGCCTTAGTTTTCCTGCTAAGGCCTGCGTGACTGACAGACAATAACACACAACCTGTACCGTAGCTTCCTAAACAAACATGCACCTAGAAAGATTTTCCTTCTAGGGTCATTTTGCAGGTTCGGGACTAGGTAGCATGTCAGTTACTGCACATTAACCACCATGTATGTGTATCTGCATCTGTTTAGACAGAGTTTGGTCCTTGCTTTTACTACCAACGCTAACAATTGTCCCTCTGTGGCTTGCAAACTGTGTCACTAGGCTGGTCACTCCTACAGACATTGACATGGCCCTCCAGCTAACAATGAAGAAAATAAAAAGAAATTTCAGGAACCATGCAGCCATTAGAAATAGGCAGAGTCGTGTCTTGGAATTAGCATCTTAGGCCACAGAGCTAAACTTCTAACGCTTCCTGCAGGTTCATGGATAATTCTTCAAACAAGGGCTCTAAAATTCCAGTAATCTCTTCATGAGACAGACTGCATGAGTTCAGACCCTCCTGAGACCATTATTTATTTACCAATGGTGCATGTTATAATGGTAATCAGGGACCTGTCATTCAATTGTAACAGCAGACAGTCATGTTTTGCATTGAAAGCTGTTGTTTGTGTGACCCTGTGTTCCAAAGTATTTTCACTGTCAGCGAAATTCATGTTTAAAAACGGAGTTTATTCTCGTTCATTTCACTAAACATTGTAGTGTATTTATGGTGTGAATGTCTATGTTTCTGTGCAAAGCTGATACCTTTGGCTATTTAATACTTGACGTTGCAATATGCTGGTGTTAACGAGGACACTCTATCCATTGCCTTTTTTGCACTCTGTGTTCTCAGTGGTGCTTCAACAGCAATTCAGTCTCAATCTGTTGTGCCCTGACTCTACCTGAAAGCACAGATGAGCCTAGACACAAGTGCCCAGGTCCCAGAGGCCCTGGGAATCTATCAGGGGCCTGAAAAAGCAGATTCAATCTAGCTGGACAAGCTCTCAACATCCCCTCTATTAGCCCTGCAGCGCCTGGCAACCACTGCCACAATATCAGGCCTTCGGTTTGCATGGTCACCCTAGAGAGACGATACCACTGGCAAAGTACAATACCTGAACATAAAGAAGGGTTATTCTAAAGGCCCGTGGGAATGCTGTGCCAGAACAAATGTACAGAGAGGGCACAAAGAGAGTGAGGAAAACTTGTCAAGGAGAGCTGGAAGAAGGATGACAGAGAGAAAGCGAGAGGAAGATAATCATGAAGGAGAACAGGAGAAAATAAACCGTTTAAAAGGAGTTGTGCTATAGATGCCAAAGTGCAGGTTGGTTGCTTTGCGTGTGTGTGTTCACGTGCACTCCCACATGTTTATTACCCTTGCCTCGTTTTAGATTGCCAAATCACAGCATGAGCTTTCTGCAGGTCAAAAATACATTACTGTGTTTTAAATGAAACTAAAGTCTGGGGATGAGCTTAAATTACCATTCATTAGCATCCTCTTACCGAGCCAGGTATTCCTGCTGCTGCTCCACAGTATAAGGTTTGCATGTATATGTATGGAAATTCACCTATGAAGACGAGACGTGCATGCATAAGCGCACAGCGATAAGCAAACATACATCCACATACTTGATTAATCCCCCAGCGGTGCGTAAGCCCCCACCCCGCCCCGACAAAACGAGCTCTTCACTTAAACAGCTCGCAGTATCCTTCGAAGAATTTCTCTTCGATGAATCCATCATTTTGCTTTAAAATGCAGGAAAGTAATACAACCGAAAGCATGCTCTTTGTAGCCACACAGAGTTTTAAACCCAACTCCTGGCTTTTATGTGAAAATGGAAGACCTTAGAAGAGTGAGTGACTCACATTACACTGTTCAGTAAAAGCAGTTGTTCTGGTAACTGAGAGATTTACTGACACTCATATTTTCTCATACCCCTGGATAAACAAGCTGAAGTGCACTTGGACATGTTTGCACACAAACACACACAGAGACACAGTACATCAAAAATCATTATGTTGGAGTAGAATTTCTCCTCTGTGTCAAAGCTGTGCAAGAACTCCCTGCAAGCACCACAGTATATCTGCTCCTCCGTGTATTGCATCTCTTCTTGTTGTTGTTTTTGTCTCAAGCTGACTAACGCAAGTTATTTGACAACTTGGGTGGAAAAAAGCGTGAAAGAGACAGTGGACTTTGCGCTAACTATGATGCATGAGTAGGGTAACTGAAGATGCATTTAAGCCGACACCTAATACAGTGGCTCAGGAGTAAAGATGCGGCGCGCTATGGGAATGGACACTTTCTTGGTTTGTTTGCCTTTTTTTAATGCAAAACTGCTAACACAGCGGCACAAAAGCAGCCCGATAAATTGAATTCTCCGCTTTAAATACAGAATGACACTTAGCTGCTTAATTCATCCAGGATTTACCTGCTCCGCTCCAGGCTCCCACCATAACTGACTTTCAATCCAAGGAATGTGTAATCGTGTAGTCACTATAAATCATTCATAAGTATCACTGGAGATCAGAGTGAATTCATCACAGGAGATGAGAGTGCATGTTTTAGTAGAGCATGATTTGATCTATAACTAAAATATCAAGCATGCAAAAGTGTTGAAGCTCAACCGCGATGGGTGACAGGATGATGCCATTCAGAGACTTGTTATGGTATAGACACTCGCCAACATCTGGTTACTCTTCTTTCTCTCTCTGTTTTTGTAGAAAGCCCGTTTGGCCAGGATACGAATATCCAAGACAGGAAGCTCCAATGCCTTCCTCCACAGCAAGCGTAATGGTCTCTTTAATGAAGCTCTAGAGCTCACGGTAAGACTCGCCTTTAAAGCACAGACACCTCGCTGTTGCATTGTGGTCTGACACGCTTGCATTTGTTGTGTTGTGTTGTGTTTTTAACTGACAAGACAAAAAGCCTGACCTCTGCGGTAACTAAGTCATGAGATACAAGCCCTCCTTGTCTGTTTTTTAATTACGCCAGCATCCCATCAGAGCAGCTATCTGTGGTCTCATTCTATAAGCGGCACTTCTAATGCGAGCATCTCTGAGCCCAGCTGCCCAGCTGAGGAACAAGCTTCGGGCAATGCAGCAGGAAAAGTAAACACAACTCAAGGATGTTCCATGCCTCACAAAAATGTTGCGGTTCATAAGCACTACAGTGGCCCGAGGCTGACACAGAACAAAAACAAGTGCTTCTTCCACCCGCTCGCTCACTTTCTGTGTCTCTGTTGCTTTGTCTCTCTTCAGTGGCAATGGTGGAAACCGGGATGGTACCAGCAGTGCACAAGCTGTAGCAGAAATAACGCAACTAATTTACATTCATGCCTGAATAGAAGAGGGGTGACTGCGATGCTATCTGCAGTCATGCATGTCACTCTTGCACAGTGCTGTGAAGAAGGATTTGCACCCCCCCCTCCTGATTCTTTATCTTTTTGCATATTTGTCCCACTTGGTTGTGTTTCAGATCATCAAATAAATTTTAATATTAGACAAAGATAACACCAGTAAATATAAAATGCAAGGAAAAAAGTCATCTGTATTTGCCTCCTAAACCCAATAGCTGGTTGTTATTGTCTCTTTCTTAGTGTTGGATCATGAACTCAGTTCTTTATATGCTCTTGTGGGTTCTTTGTGTCCTCCTGGATGAACCATTAATGTGCTCTGGGAATAATTTTGGTAGACCACTCCTGGGAAAGTTCACCAGTGTTCAGAGGCGGGGAATCAAGGTCCAGTTCCGCCCTGGTGGGAGAGGCGATGACAAAAAACACACACACCACAACCTCTCCAGATCTGGAGAACCATGACATCAAGCCTGGCTGTGGTTAGTGAAATTGAAGCTTTCCAAAAATTGTGGTTAATCACAGTTAATTCATGATTTAACAAGAAGTGGCAATTGCTTTTTCACACAGGGCCAGGTAAGTTCAAGTTTCCAATAACAAACGAAAACATCCTTTAAAAACTGCATTTTGTATTTACTCGCGTTACCTTTCTCTAATAGCATCGTTTGTTTGACAGTCTGAAACATGGAAGTGTAATAAATATAAATAAGGAACCAGTAAGTGGGCAAATAGCTTTTAGCAGCACTGTACATGAGTACATATGGCCCTGAATACAGCTTGCCTGCACATTTAACACTGATGGATAAATCTGCTTTACTGAAGGTTTCCTAACACTTTTCTTAAACAGTGTTAACAGAAACCAGAGCTCTGAGATGATATTTTGATATTTTTTATGACTTGATTGCCTGTAACATTTTCCTGCCTCATTAGACTGTCCTGTCCAGTTTCAAAATTTACAAAAAAAAGAAAAAATAATGAGTTAAGAAGATTATTGTTTGGGGGGGTTTTCTTACCACCTTACTACTAAACCAATCGCCAGAGGGAAAAATAAGTAATTGAAAAAAGTAATTGACTTCTCTGTTAAATAACACTGCGAGAAAACAGATAAATGAAGCTTTCATTAGGTTTTAAATATTTTCTTGTATCGTCTCACATGCCAGAATGGATTTTGAAATGGCACCAATTAAAGTGCTAATAGACTGCTTATGCCTAAAGTCAGCAAAGCTAAAGATCTGTGCCAGCTCAATAATTTTAATTGCTGTCAAACATGGGTTTAATTGTACTGAGGCTATTTACCAACAGTACATACAGTACCATGCCCAGCAAAACATTGTGTTTTGTCACCCAGCGGGTCAAGCTGTTTCCACTCTACAGTATGGTGGCCACCTGGGTGGTGAGCCATAGCCGCCTCCAGACAGACTGCTGATATCGGCTTTGAGTCGCATGTATAGAGAAGGGCAGAAATAGCTCGACCTAAACACCTGTGTTTTACTGCTGTGTTAAGTACAGATAAGCAGCGCGAGCACAGGTGCGCGGTGTCATCAGCGCAAGAAAGTTCCCTCTCAGCACAGAAACCTCTGCTTACACCGCCAGCCAGCCACTTAACAAACAGAAAATTGCTACTGCAAATCTTCCAAACATGGCGTTTCACTTGCCTCTCGGCGGTGCTGTGGAGCATGCAGGATCAGGGCAATGCTTTTTTTGGGGCTTTGTTTTTTTATAAACAGCTGAATTACAGATTCTGCTAGGAAGAAAACTGATGCAACGTATTGAAAGTCTGCATGCGAAACACCGCCGTAATTCTGACAAGTGCAATCAGAGCATTCGGCAACATACTGAAGAGAACGTCTTCCCAGGCGCAAGCTGAGGCTATTATGCAGAATAGTTTTGCCAATAAAATAAATAAATCTGTGTTTTCTGGGTAGTGGCTCTTCATACAGCATGGATAAATAGAATTCAAAATCCTTATATAGACAGAAAAACTCCAAATGCTACCTTAGAAAAAGTTGTACATGAAGAAAACAAACAGAACATTTGAACATTTATTCTCACTGTAACTAAAGAACACATAAGCAAATGAACTGCTTATCTTGCTCTCTTTACTTTGTTAAGAGATCTGCGAGTTTCCCCGAGACTCGAAAGACCGCTTATTCTCTGACTCACCTCCAAACTGCAGCACTAGAAATAGCACCTACTCGCAGACAAGTAAACACAGACACAGAAATGGGGGATATGAAAAACAAGTCATTATGAGTCGCCTGTTGCAAGGCTTCGTAACAGCACCACAGGAGGGGAAATGTCACAATGGAAATTTTTATATCAGTTGTATATACTGTATATCTATTAGCATCGAGTTGCATCTCCATTCCAGCACAGATCAATGCGCCGGCTCAGCTGATGTTAAAAGAAATGCCTCTCTGGGTCTGAATAGTAATGTTCCACTGATTGGCATGACTGGAACCCTGACAGCAGCCTGTTCTGAGTACTGAACTATAAACACTAGTAAACTCTGTGTGTGTTCTCCCTTTGTCTTCTTCTCAAGCAACTTCCATACAAGATGAACCTTTCGGATCAGGTACTGAGGCAGCCGTTGGTCGTACACCTCCCACAGCTGATTATTGTCTCTCTGCAAAGAAGCATAGCATAACATTTATTTTTGTATTTGTGTGTGTGTGTTTCAGGGTTCCACTGAGGATGAGAAACGCTTAAGCAAGTCTACCTCTCTTTTAGAGAGCCAGCATCACCACCTGCTGCACTGCTTGGAGAAAACCACAGTGAGTGTTCTCATACTCGAGCTCTTTGTCATAATAATATCTTAGTTCCTGTTTCACAGAGCTGAGGAGGCTCTGTCTGTATACAACTCGAAATTGTGTCGTCATCTATAGATTTCTTTGTATCTGGGGTTCATTAGGTGAAAAAAACTGACAGCTTGGCGTAATGTGTAGATCGACAGTATTTTTATGTCCAAGTACTGCTAACCAAAGCGTGATATCCAGTGCTTTGTGTTGCACTTACGATACACCCTCGACATGCCTGTATGTCCGTATAGATGCGCTCTCTGTTTCACAAGCATGACTCGCACACAAGCTGTCACTATTTAAAGGCATTTGTCTGCACTCGCTTAAGTCCAGTGTAGATGTGTTCACCTGTGTTTTGCTCAGATGCGAACTGCAGCCCGCTGATAGGTCTGTATGTTCACAGCCTCCGAGTGACCCCTTTCATGTGAAAGTAGTATACATTGTTCATATGATGATGGAAAAATGATTCAGAGCTAGCCTGTGAGGCTGTAATGGGCCTTCAGAGGACATTGGCTTATATTAATTTCCTGGAGAATTTTAACCAAACCTGCCATTCGTCTTACCCTTACTGCTACTCTGACCCTAACCTAAGCCTAAACTTAAGATATAACGATTTATGTTACAGGGATCTGTTTTTTTATGGTTATATGTGGTCATATCAGATTTATGTCCCCATGACATGAGTAATACTTGGCACTCACACACAGCATGGACACTCACATAAAAAATAATCACACTTTCTGAGTTATTGATCTAGGCAACAAAGCAGAAAATGTCAGGATATATGAAGCCATGTACATAGATATAAATGCTGTAAATTTCACGTGATTTTTTTATGACACCCTGTCTCGCCGTCTCCCTCCCTGTCTTGTGTCTTTGTAGAACCACGAGTTTGTGGACGAGCAGTATTACCAGCAGAGCTACCTGGAAGGCGGGCTGCAGAATTACCCGTCCCGAAGCCCCTCCCTTTCCAGTCAAGACGGTGTGACGGGGACGTGCTGCACCCGGCGAACCAAGAAGCACCACACCCCTTTACCGAACGCCAGTGCCCCAGCACACATGCAGCCTTTGACGCACACTCACACGCACCCACAAGGCTTGCAGGAGCTCAGCACCATCCACATCCAGCCTCTCAGCACCAGGTGAGATCAGGGTAACAAAAAGCCAAAGCAGTTCCATCTCATACACTTGGACCGCTCAAGTGAAACTCTTGAGATTAAGACGTCTTTTGAGATGTGCTCATTTTCCCCCGGCTAAGAGAGCAACTTGAGTGTTTTGCAGTATTTGCCTGTTACACAGAAAACAGAGTATTATAAGTATCCTCTTGAAATAGCTTCTCCTGTGCTCTGACAAGGTGTTGTATAGACACGCAAGGCTGGAAGTTGATTTTCAGTACTTCTGGTGTTTGTTTGGTCAAAGTGGTTATATTGCCTTTGTTGGGCTGTTCTGTGTGCAGCCTTTTGTTTTGTTTTTTGGTCGTTTTTTTATGATGTTTTTAACTATTTTAATTAGTTTGACTTTTTGTCCTTCTGTCTTGTTATAGTTTGGCTTTAGTTTGAGGATTTTTCTTTTTACTTTGGGGAATTATAACCAAATAACACCATTTACTGGTTCCATTTTTATAGATTTTGTTAACTTTGAAAGGGCTCTAAGCTATCACCCCACTGAAAGTTGCCATCGAAGAGGAGAGAGGAGGATTTCTCACTCTGTCCTCGGCACTAATCTTCACAAAAAGGAATATTTCTCTATGGATTGCCCTAATCCTTGCTTGTCTTTCTTAAATTTTCCTTCAGCCGCTCCAGTCTGAACATGCGCGTAGATGAGCCAGCCCCTCTGAACTGCCAGAGCAGCCAGATCACCACAGCAATCATCAGCATTCCCACGCCCCCAGTGACGACTCCGGAGGGTGACGCTCATCTGCCGGCAGGCCCCGCCCACCAAAATGTTGTGAAGGTGTCTGCACTGTGAAGACTAGAGTGCAGGCGCGTCACACAGAAAGACAGATTTAAAAGGGAAAAAAAACTCATCGAGACAGACGGAGGGACGGAAGAGGACAGAACGACGGAGGAGAGAAAGCGTTCAGTCCTGGTCTGGCCTTGGTTGAGCCTGCCCTCTGCTGGTCATGTACTGTAATGACATGGACTCCCCGTGTGGACGGAGGATGGCTTTTAGATACAGTGTCGTCATGTTAGTGGTTGGCGTACGTGTTCGTGCGAGTGAAAGAGTGAGAAACCCCTGTAGGGAGTCGTTTTAGATAAGCGGGTGAGTGAGTGAGTGTCTCCCAAGTGTCAGTGGTGAGCTCCCCGAGTAAGTCATGTGTCACTGTGCACAAAGCACCTTTTCTTATGATTTACGCTTCAGTTTGACGTTTTAGCTGGAGATGTAAGGAAACCTCAGAGGGAAACAAAGAAATAACAATAATAAGACGTAATCAACCCACCGCCTCGTCGTTTGTTTTCTCTCCATAGATAAATATGGCTCCAATCCTTTTCAGCTCCAATATTATTCCAATTTGAGTAAAATTCCAAAAAGATTCTGATGGTTTTCATATTTTCATATTTGTGAATGGGTGCGTGTGAATTTATTTTTTATTTTTGGGGGCTAGATAGAGGAATTGTGATCTTTTGGATAGAAGGTGTGTGTGCGTGTGAGCGTGTGTGTTTGTTCCTCAGCTGATTGAAAACTTGTGTTTCAGTTCTTCTGAAAGTCTCTGTGGCTCAGTATGTGGTATGTTTGACTAGCTGCCACTCTGAAGGGTTCAGCACACACATTTCTGTCCAAAGTTCTCAGCTACAAGGCTTTTACACGACATGTGCCTGTTCTGCTGGAGTTTAAAGATATTTATTCGTTTTTTTCTAGCTTTCTGAATTTCTCCACGTTCCCCGTTCATTCCCACTTTTCGGCTCTTCCAGCCTGACGGACCTCAAATATCTCGATTTCCCTGATGTAGAAACCAAAAAGTCTATTTTTAATTCAAAACCATCACAATTAAAAGCACAAGGCGTTCGCTGAGAATTTCTGACACAAATCTGTCCTGAGCCTGGGATCTTTGTGAATATTGTTAATAGAATATTTTGTAATATTTGACCATTGTTTGGCAGAACCAGTGAAGCTGTCCTCTCGTTCTCTCTCTTTGCCTCACTCTGTCTTTCTCTCTGCGCTCTCTGCATTTCTCTCGCTCTCGTTGTTGTCCCGTTGTATCCCTTCCTCCTGTGTGAACAACAGTATGCTTTCAGTAGTCTTTCTAGCCGTCGACGTTTTTTCTCCCCCAAACTCAGCGGGCATTTTTTTTGAAGTTGTTGAGTATATGTACTCTATGTGGTTAGGAAACTTGGTGTTTGTACCTTTTGTCCTCCTTGGTGTTTCAGATGATTTATTTACTTTATCTTCTGGAAAAATTAAAGCAGGGAAGTCTGTTGTAATGGTGACCGCAGAGACACGAGGACACTGGATGAGCATCAACAGATGTCTGTCACCAAAAAAAAAAAGTGTTGTTCTGTCTGTTCCCTTGAAGACCGATATGTATTATTTCTCATCTAATCCCATCAAAGTTGAGCTTTGTAACTCTGGATTATGACTTTTTTAAAAATCTTGAATGTCATTTTTGGGTTCAGCGACCCCAAAGAGAAGTCTGTCTTCGTGTGGATTTTCACCAAAAGAGGAAAGAGCAGACCAACCACCCGCTTTGCTCCGTGTAGATAAAACGAAACGGTGATAAAGAGCACAAGGAGCGAGCCAGCGTTTCACCAGTGTAAGCCAAGATCTTATTTCAAAGGCAGTATTTGAAATCGTCTACAGCCTCATTTACAGAACCTTGGGGATGCCGTATAAAATATAAATTACTCAAAAGGCAATGATTTCCAAAGAATTTAAATTGTATTTTTAACTGAAACTAGTACAAAGACAACACACTTTTATGACAATTTTAATTTGATGCCACCCACACATTTCATTAAAGTAAGAGGACAGCTGTGCTGCATACACTCTCTCTTTCTCTAAAATTGTAAATACATATGAGAAATATTCATTTATGAAGTTTTGTTTTTCCATCCTTTTCTTTGTTCATGATATGAGCTTCTCGTTTGAGCCTCCTTTGTTTTATAAGTGTGAAAGATCCAGACTGCAGACGAGTCATTTTAGTACCGCCTGATGAAGTTCAACCCGAGCATCAGAATGGGGAAGAAATGCCATTTAAGTGATTTTGAATGTGCCATGGGTGTTGGTGACAGGCAGGATGGTCTGAGTATTTCAGAAACTGCTGGGATTTTTCCACACATCCCAGAAAAAAGAGAAAATATGATGACTCAAATAACCACTCGTTCTGTCAACTAAAAACAGGAAACGCAGGCTCTGAAACACAGGGGCTCACCAAAATTGGAGTTCAGGCTGGTGGTGGTGGTGTAGTGGTATGGAGAGTATTTTCTCGGCACCTTGTGTTCGAACAGCCCAGCCTACCTGAGTGTTGTTGCTGACCGTGTCCATCCCTTTACAACCACAGCGTGTCCATGTTCTGATAGCTGCCTTTAGCCACATCACAAAGCTCAAACTGTCTCAAAGCTGGTTCCTCGAACATGACCGTGAGTTCACTGTACTCAAATGATCTCCACAGTCATCAAATCTCAATCCAGTAAACTCCTTTGAGCTGTGTGCTGCTGATGTGGAGCTGACAAATCTGCAGCAACTGCCAGATGCATGATGTCAATGTGGACCAAACTGTGCAGCTATTAGAGGTGATTTTAAGCACATCAAGTTGTACAGGGAGTGCAGAATTATTAGGCAAGTTGTATTTTTGAGGAATAATTTTATTATTGAACAACAACCATGTTCTCAATGAACCCAAAAAACTCATTAATATCAAAGCTGAATGTTTTTGGAAGTAGTTTTTAGTTTGTTTTTAGTTTTAGCTATTTTAGGGGGATATCTGTGTGTGCAGGTGACTATTACTGTGCATAATTATTAGGCAACTTAACAAAAAACAAATATATACCCATTTCAATTATTTATTTTTACCAGTGACACCAATATAACATCTCCACATTCACAAATATACATTTCTGACATTCAAAAACAAAACAAAAACAAATCAGCGACCAATATAGCCACCTTTCTTTGCAAGGACACTCAAAAGCCTGCCATCCATGGATTCTGTCAGTGTTTTGATCTGTTCACCATCAACATTGCGTGCAGCAGCAACCACAGCCTCCCAGACACTGTTCAGAGAGGTGTACTGTTTTCCCTCCTTGTAAATCTCACATTTGATGATGGACCACAGGTTCTCAATGGGGTTCAGATCAGGTGAACAAGGAGGCCATGTCATTAGTTTTTCTTCTTTTATACCCTTTCTTGCCAGCCACGCTGTGGAGTACTTGGACGCGTGTGATGGAGCATTGTCCTGCATGAAAATCATGTTTTTCTTGAAGGATGCAGACTTCTTCCTGTACCACTGCTTGAAGAAGGTGTCTTCCAGAAACTGGCAGTAGGACTGGGAGTTGAGCTTGACTCCATCCTCAACCCGAAAAGGCCCCACAAGCTCATCTTTGATGATACCAGCCCAAACCAGTACTCCACCTCCACCTTGCTGGCGTCTGAGTGGGACTGGAGCTCTCTGCCCTTTACCAATCCAGCCACGGGCCCATCCATCTGGCCCATCAAGACTCACTCTCATTTCATCAGTCCATAAAACCTTAGAAAAACCAGTCTTGAGATATTTCTTGGCCCAGTCTTGACGTTTCAGCTTGTGTGTCTTGTTCAGTGGTGGTCGTCTTTCAGCCTTTCTTACCTTGGCCATGTCTCTGAGTATTGCACACCTTGTGCTTTTGGGCACTCCAGTGATGTTGCAGCTCTGAAATATGGCCAAACTGGTGGCAAGTGGCATCTTGGCAGCTGCACGCTTGACTTTTCTCAGTTCGTGGGCAGTTATTTGGCGCCTTGGTTTTTCCACACGCTTCTTGCGACCCTGTTGACTATTTTGAATGAAACGCTTGATTGTTCGATGATCACGCTGCAGAAGTTCTGCAATTTTGAGACTGCTGCATCCCTCTGCAAGATATCTCACTATTTTTGACTTTTCTGAGCCTGTCAAGTCCTTCTTTTGACCCATTTTGCCAAAGGAAAGGACGTTGCCTAATAATTATGCACACCTGATATAGGGTGTTGATGTCATTAGACCACACCCCTTCTCATTACAGAGATGCACATCACCTAATATGCTTAATTGGTAGTAGGCTTTCGAGCCTATACAGCTTGGAGTAAGACAACATGCATGAAGAGGATGATGTGGACAAAATACTCATTTGCCTAATAATTCTGCACTCCCTGTAGTTGTTGTTTTCTGTTTTTAAAGTGACCATTTTATATTGTTTTTATGGTCCTCGTTAAAAGAGCTTACTAGCTTTTTATGACTCTTTTAAATGTATTTTGTAACATCAATCATGAAATCGTCAAAAGATTTTTTTTTTTGTGATTCAGAGGCAGAACGGTGGCGTGGTGGTTCGCACGGTTACCTCACAGGAAGAGGGTCCTGAGTCCACCATGAGGCCAGGGTGTTTCTGTGTGGAGTTTGCATGTTCTCCCTGTGTTTGTTTGGGTTCTCTCTGGGTGCTCTGGCTTGATCCAAATGTCCAAAAACGTGGGGTTAGTTTTATTGGAAACTCTAAATTGCACATAGGCGCGAATGGTTGTCTGTGTTAGCCTTGCAGCGTGTCCAGGGTGTACCCTGCCTCTCGCCCTAAGACAGCTGGGATAGGCTCCAGCAACCCTGAAAAAGGATAAGCAGGAATGGGTGATGAAATCATCAAAATGTTGTTTTTGTTATTTAGAAATATATTCTTCTTCTTGTTGTCCTAACGTCCTTGGGCATAGTGAACTCTGGCACATCTTTACTCTGAAACACTCTTCGAACTCGTCACACATTCAAACTAATTAGTTGTGTTTTGTTGCCTGATCCCCAAATTCCTTCATTTCAAAACCTCTCGTGTTGCCTTTGTATTACTTTCAATTAAATATAGATATTAAACGAAGAACAAGGAATTGCATTGTATTTGATAATTTGCACAGCATTTTGACGTTGTTGGAAATTGAGTTGTAATAACGTGTTTGCTCACATGTAGCTGATGATGACTTTGCTGTAGACGTAGACTGTTTAAAACTACTGCCAAATAGCAGCAAATATTACAAACCTTTAAAAAATATATATATCTAAGCATCTTAAGATGAAGACATCTGAAAAGCTTAAGCAGTTTAACATATACATTTGTACGAAGCCTTAGAAAACATATCATAAGCCATCAGGTGGAGATATAACATACTGGTACAATACCAGTGCATCAGGTCCCTTGATTCTGTGCTTTAGTTCTGATCTTGAGGATAGCATCAACCCCTCAAAAAGCTGAACCTATTCTGCCACGTTGGAACAGGATGTGTTTTATCTCTGATATTCCTAGCAGTGACTTAGTGCTGTCACTGGTAGTTTAGTACTGTACACAAGAACAACCGCATAGAGGCAGTATTAGTGTTTAGTTAAACTGTGTGCAAAATTTACATGGGGTTAAAAAAACATAAAAGCACAGACAGAGCTTTTTTCAGTGTTCTTTAAAAAGTGGGGTTAGAGACAGTGTCTTTATATTTACAGCAAAAAGTCTGACATTTAGAATCTGTTAAATCTAGAACGAGGGTGTGACAGGTGTCGGCAGAAGCGAGGCTCCCTGCTTTTTTTTTATTTCAATTTTTTGCTAAAGACGGCGGTTAATTTCCTGCTTCCCTGTTTCACAACAGGTTGTTTTGTGTCAGCTGCTCTTACAAAATGACACAGTTTGAAATATATGTAAACATATATTCTGCTCAAGGTGTCAAAAGATTTCATTTTTCTTTTACAAACAACTAAAACAGGTCTGTTGTTGTGTTCGTCTCTCTTTCTCTGTTATGTATCCTCCTTTGATTGTCCTTTTTTTCTGGGCTCAGTTTTCCTCTTACTCTTTGCTTTGCCCTCCTATGCCACCTGTCGTTATTGAGACTACTGCTGTGCGTAACTTGTCAGGTGTTGGATATTATTTATGACCTTGTCTTGTGTCCCAACTGTGAAACGCCTGATAAAACATCTATATCTGCCACTAATACATAATCTCTGGGCTCCCTTATTCACCCACCTTTAAATCAATGCTTTCAAGTGTGTACATTTTTACCATAGATTCGGCGTCTCTTCCAATAGTGCAGTCCTTTTGACCCAAGTGTTCATGTCAAAATATTCAACCTTAAGTCTCGCAATTTTGGGGGGGGAACATCCTGGGATGAACAGGAAGATCGTGTTCCGAAACAAAAGAGCTAGGTAACAGAGGAGGAAATGAGGTCTATTGGAGCCTGCACACGGGTCAGCAGCATAACTTTCCAGCTCCAGCTGCTCAATTGTTTTCTTTTCTTTGGTAAAACTGAAGCAGTCGCTCTTCTGCATTTTTCTCGATAAATTGACTACCTGATAGAACGTCAATTAGCAAACCTGTGATAAACGCTTAAGCTCATCTTTTGTTGGGACGGCTGCTTTCTGTTTGGCTGTGGTTAAGCTGTGAAGACGCTGTGTTGGAACTATATGGAAAGGTCTTCTAATATTTACAGTGCATTTGAAGGTGAAATCAGCTAACCTTTACATAGTAACCTACTTAATCTGGGAGTCCATTGAGTTCAGTTTTACTTTATTTATGCATCACCAAATCACAACAACAGTCACCTTAAGGCTCTCAACAGGAGTGGGCAGTTTATTTTAATAAGGGCCTACGTCAGGAACTGGGACTGGTGTGGAGGGCCAGACTAATAAATTAATTTTATCCCTTTATAAGCTCATTCGCACAGCCCTCCACAACAGTCCCAGTTGATGACGGTTTCCAGTTCTCTATGAGCAGTATGGCAACTGTGGGAAGGAAAAAGTCAACTTTAACAGGTAGAAACCTCCAGTAGAACCAGGCCCAGGAAAAGGCAGCAATCTGCTGCAACCGGTTGTGGGTGAGTGGAAAGAGACGAGGGCTACGTCCACACTAATGTGTTTTCGTTTGAAAACGCATCGTTTTCACTCCGTTTTGGCCTCCCGACCACACTGAGATGGCGTTTTCGCTCAAGGAAAACGCGTTTTGAAAACGCTCTCGAAAACGCACACATTTGAAAACGGTGCTTTCGCGTCGCAGTGTGGACAGCGAAAATTGACTTTTTCAAAACGATGACACATTTTAGTCATGTGATGCAGTCAAGTGACCAATTAAACTAAGATAGCGGAGGGTGTTATACAGCAGTTGTTTTGTTTGCTCTCAATTCTGACAGCCCTATCAGTCTGTACATGCTTCAGAGAGCTTTTCTTCATAATCTTTAACTCGCTTTTGCAACTTTGTACTTTTGAGTTACCCGCAGCAACAAAAATCCCAGTGCTTTTCCTTGACCTTTTGCCGCGACGTTTCAACGAGCCAGAAAGTAAATGAACGGCAGACATAAATGAGGCAGGTCGAATCGTATTGTGCTTCACGCATGCGTAGTACTGGAACGTAAGCGTTTTTGGCTATTTCAATGTGGATGCACAACTCTGTGAAAATAACTGAAAACGATGGTGTGGACGCAGAGCGTATTCAGACGAAAACGCTGTTTTCAAATCTAACCGGGCTAGCGCGGACGTAACCAAGAGCAGAGGGTGACTGGACAAAAGACTCACTATGCCAGAGTTTAATAATTAAATGCCCATAAAAATTATATTTTCAAGCTACTATTTCACACCAAAAAGCCAAGAAGGAAAATGAGAAGACAAAGGTATGCCAGATTACACAAGAACCACACTGAACATCTTTGGGGGGGAACCACACACACACACACACACACACACACACACACACACACACACACACACACACACACACACACACACACACACACACACACACAATGGAGCACCATCAGTCATGGATTGGCCTCCCCACCGCCCGGACCTCAACATTACTGACCTGGTGTGTTTAACAGAGAACAAAGCGAAGGACAGCCAGCAACCAAAGAAGAGTTTTGAATGTCCTTCAAGAAGCCTGGAGAACTTTTCCTGAAGAGTACTCAAAGAAATTACAAGAAGGCTTGCTTAAGAGAGTTCATTCTGTGTTGAAAATTAAAGGTGGTCACACCAAATATTAACTTTCCAGCTTCACAGAATTGTACAAAATATGTTTTATGCCTTACATGCTGCATTTGCATTTATATTTCTATCCACCACTGCACATATTTCCAGTTTTTCTAGCAAGATGTAAAGAAATGAGGGATGGCTCAAGACTCTCTACAAGTCATACAAACCAGGCACCATGGCAACAGTAATTACAGCCAGCACTGGTGCCGACAAACAAAATGTAATCTTCATGAGGACCCGTTTAAACAGAATAAAGCAGCTGCACATGCACACTTACTCACTCCGACAGCGTTTGGAAGATTAAATCACCTTCCAATATGAAGAACACACATGCTAGATTAAGATGATTACAGTTAAATGCAGATGATTGGGACCTGGGTGGGTCTAACATGCTTTTACTCCAGGGACTAAAGATCATCTTTGAAATAGTTCTTGACTACATTAAAAACCATCAGGTAATCCTCTTCAAATCCATTTTAGAGCAGAATACTGCAGTGAGTCTAAGAGGGCATACCGTCAGGAGAGACGCACAGAGGCCAACACAGTACTGCACTTGAAATTTACTTTTTACATCACAACTTGACTGGGAAAAAACAAAACGTGTGTAATTTATTAGAAAAGTATTTATGACACCAACATGTTATGGGGGAAAAAAACGTATACTAGCCAAAGTGCAAATATGAATCAAGTGGCGCAGTAAAGACACTTTATGTTTGGAAAACAGGATGATTTAAGAAAAAAAAAAAAAGCCTGGTCACGGTATCCACAACTCATTTTCTCATCAGTTCTTCCATGTAGACGGCGTTCATACGATAAGCTGCCATCCAGTTGTAGGCTACATTATAGTAGCTTTGGTAGCCTTGCTCTTGAAACGGGGACACGGAGGCGTAGTAATCATTCCAGGCGCTGTAGCAGGCTCTCCAGTACGTTTCAGCACACCACTCGTCCTCTTTGTCAGTGCAATCTCCGTCTTCCTTCTTCTCCCTCTTCCGGTCCCTTTCCATCTTTTCTTTCTGTTTTTCAGTCTCTTTTTTCATCTTTTTTGATTCTTCTCGGCGTGCTGGGGCCGGAGCTGTCTGATTGGTTCGCCTGCCTGATTTAATGCTCAATGCAGATTCCCGGCTATCGGGAGGAGGCACAGCTCTCCCACGTGTTGCACACAGTGTCTGGTCAGAGTTTCTGAGTGGAGGAGTATAAGCCTTGGGTTTGGTGGGGCTTGCTTGTTGTGTGGGTGGAGAAGGTGGATGTGTCATTGCAATCTGAGGCTTAGTGACAGCTCTGTTCTCAGCTCCTGTGGTCTCATTTGAACTTTCCAGTGTCGCATCATCTTCCATGTCAGATTCAGAACTGGAAGAACCAGAGATGGACCTTGGAGGTGAAAAGTTAGATTTAAGCCGTTCGACATTTTGTGTAAACATTTGCGCTCCATCATCATCAAGTGTAAGATACTCCTTATGCCCATTCTGATCGCTGGGTTCACCATCCTCTCTGCCTCTGAACTCTCTGATGATCTCCACCGATCTCCCCGGACCTGTAGTGATGAAGTCCTGGAAGTCCCGCTCGGCCTCCTCAAAGGTCACAAACTTTGACCTGCAGTGCTTAAACGAGCTGAGAGGAGGGATCTTCGGCAGACTGTCTTGGAGCTCTTTTCGAGTCTGTGTCACCTGAGCAGGCAGAGTATCCTCTGTGGAAGATATCTTTCTAGCATCCTCTTCACAGACTGCCTCTCGCCTGGGCGTTGGATGCTTCTTCTCTGGCTTTCTTTGACTGCCGGGCTCCACAGCTCGATCCTCAATGCAATCAGACACAGAGACGTCAGGCTTTGCACGTCTTTTCTTCTCTGCTCTGGGAAACAGCCGGGATACCGGGTCTGGAGTGGACGCTTCAGTGCAGACATCCCAGTCGCACGGCTCATCCATCAACCTGGGCTCTATCGTGGCTAAAATGACAGCAGACAGATGAGACCGGAATGACTTTTACCGATTAATATTGAATCAAAAGTAGACATGAAGAGAAAAGTTGTGCGTGCTGCATGTAAAAGCCCCACAGAGACGTGAACAGGGACTCACATGGCAGCGCAGACAAACTAAGGCCACACTTCTGAGCGATGGCCATCATCTTGTTCTCCTCCTCGCCATGGCAACAGTAGGTCACAGCCAGTCCCTGAGTGCCTACAAGCAAAATGTAATCTGGATGAGGACCCACTTAAATAACAGGAAGGGATAAAGATGAATGCAAGAGTCGCGTATAATGGGATGGCAGCTGCACACAAACACACGTGCACTTAGAGAGCGTACAGAAGCTAAGATTGAATAACCTCAATTCTGGGAAAAAAAAGTTAAATGCAATTAAATGCAAATGACTGGGAACGTTCTGCCTTTGGTGGTTGGGTCAAAAATGCTATTGATTCAGAGAGAAAAGAATTTGCTAAATTATTTATAAAAAAACATCAGTCTAGGTCAAAGACATATGCCACCAGAAGAAAAAGCTTTGCAACATTTTTTTATTTTATTTTAGGACAATGTTGACAATGTGCCGGTGAATGGCCACTCAAATTGAAAGCAGCATAACTAACCTTTTCATCAATTTGTAAACTCTAAGTAATATTTTTCCCGGAGCTATTCTAGTCTGTGTTTCGCATCAAGCTAATTGCACATCTAAAGAATAGTGTTTCTTCCAAAATGTGAGATGGAGGGAGAATCAATTCTACAAAAAAATAAAAAAAATGATGCAATTTCTCTTCAAACATATTTTCCTGCTGCGGTGCCATTAGCCACCTGTGCTGCCTGACTTGGTGATGTGACAAGGTGAAAATGCTGAATGTCAAACAATGCTTGCTCTCGCTGCCTCTAAAGCAGCGCTGCACACTAACCAAAACGTCCAGCTCGTCCAATTCTGTGCATGTAAGTTTCCCAATCCTGCGGCACATCCAGGTTTATCACCAAGTTGACCTTCTCTGCATCTATACCTCTTGAAGTCTGAAATTGTGAAACACAAAGATTACTCAAAGTTATTAGGCTAACAGAAAAATGATTTCGAAAAATTCACGTAGATGTGTGGAAAGATGGAAGGTTTCTGCATCTCACCAGGTCAGTGGAGATGAGCACCCTGCACTGGTACTGCTTCAGTTTTGACATTGCCTCCAGTCTCTGGTCCTGACTCAGACCACCTGCAGAGGCCAGACACGACACCTCATTAAATCTGATAACGTCAACTGAAAGTCGCTGGCACGGAAGCATTAAAAATACACACATTCACAACACTGTATGAAGGTCATTTTAAATATGTGCACTGAAACGTTGCCAGGCAACACTGCAAATCATAAACCACCTGGCCAAAGAAATAAAGTCAAGAAATGAATGAATTCCAATGTCTAAAATTCAAAAGCAGCTGGTATACCAGTATAGAAATGCCTCAAATCAATTACCTGATTTTTCACAGTATTACCATTTTTATTGACTCATCCTAACATTACATTACATAAAGCAGTCTTACCAGAGATGCAAACAGCAGGCAGACCTTTGGAGGACAGGATGTCTGCCAGGTGCTGAGCCCTGTGGTAGCAATTCATCACATTAGCATTTGAGAAAGCTTTTTTTAAAATAATTAATCCTCAGATCTAATGCATTCTATATAAAACAAGTATAAAAAATATACTTTTTCTTGGCATTAAATGCAATCACATACCGTGTGTGTAGGTTTGAAAACACCAGCGCTTGGTTGAAGGGGATTTTACTAAACAGCTCTAGCAAGTGCTGCACCTTCTCCTCAAAAACCTTGTGAGGTAACGGATGGGACTGAACCAGCTTGTAATACTGCTTCAGACCTGACAGGGGGCGACACAAGGACGACATACATGCTGTCATTAATTCAACCTGACCTAACAACTTTGGTCCTTCGAGCAGGACGTGCTCTGTCAGTGATGTGTGTGAATTAAAAGGCTCGAGTTCTGAGCTACAGATAAATCCATTTTCTGACATTCACTCAAAATAAGCACAGAGCTTAAAATAGGATCCTGTGGAAGAGAAGAGTGTTTTTAACTTAGCCTTATTACTGTCAATCATATCTCATTCCCCAAGAATCTTCTGTCAGGAAATAATCCCATCAAACATGTCAGTTTGCAGACTTGGTTATCCATGCAGTCTTATTATGCAGAGTCTCTGTTGCTATGACAGCAATTTAAATACATTAGAAAATGTCAAGAGAGGCCAAAACTCAGGAATCTTTATCTTTTCCATTTATTAAAGTGGGTCTTACCTTTCAGGCCCATATCACTTGGATTTAGCCGTACAAAGGTGGGCTCTCTCATGTAGCGGGTGAGGTGCTGAGCAAGGGATTCTGGGTAGGTGGCGGAGAGTGCGAGCATCTGTTTGTTCACAGGCAGCGAGGAGAAGATCCAGCTAAAGAGGACCAGGATGATGGGTGAACTTTAGGTTATGTTGGTTTGTAAATGTGGTTACGACACGATATATAAACGGCTTCAGTCTAAATGTACTGCTTGCTCGCTACAGCGGCCTGCTGCTCATTTAATAGGAGTATAATCACAGAAATTGTATCCTCATACTTTATCTGTTCCTGGAAGCTGCCCTCCTCCAGCAGCTTGTCTGCCTCGTCCAGAACAAACAGTCTGATGCTGGCCGTTGACAACATGCCCAACTCGATAAGCTGCTTGATGCGACCTGAGCACACAACCGGAACACTGTTACCGAACAAAAACAACAGCGGCGTGGCAATTACGTGACGTGGCACTGCCGACTACTATCCCGGGTTCCTACCAGGTGAGCCCACGGCTACATGACACTTCTTCAGGTGGGTTTTGTCCTGACTCACAGGCCTGCCGCCAATGAAAACATGGCACTCCAGGCCCTCCATGGCACAGCCTATGGCCATGACCACCGAGTGGATCTGCACTGCTATCTCACGTGTCGGAGCCAGCACGAGAACCTGCAGGAGGGAAAAGTGTCCAAAATGAAAAAAACAAAAAGGCTTATACTCGATTGGGAGAAGATTAAGGATGAACAGTAAGACCCCAGAGCTAATAAGATTACATTTGTTCTACAAGACCAGGTGTACCTCGTCTTTATCAATCATTCTTCCCTTTCATTCATGCATTTGACACTAAGCAGCTTAAATTCAGCAGAAGGCCATCTGCTGGTCATGAAATGATTAAATAATAAAACTTCCCCTTTCCCTCTTCTGATGATGTTTTACTTTAACCGTCCGAGAGCAAACGTAGGTCATATCCTCATAATCAAATATTACACTGACCTGGGTTGAAGGATTCTCCAGGACCAGAGAGTCCAGGGCGATGGTGCAGAACACGCATGTCTTTCCTGTCCCAGACTTGGCCTGCACAATCAAATCTAAAAGAAGAGACTCAGTGAGCGATGCACAACAGGGCTGGCAAATGACAGTTTTGGCATCAGCAGTTAATTACCATGACTGGGTGAAGTACTGCTGCCTAATCCTCAGCATCAAATCAATTGTCTCCCACCATGGTTTAAATTAACAAGTGTTTACCTCAAGTACAATGAAATTAACTCATTCACTGCCAGCCATTGGCAGTGAATGAGTTAAACCCATTGACTCATTCACTGCAATTGACGGCTATAGACGTCAATTGCAGTGAATGAGTCAATGGGTTTAACTCATTCACTGCCAGCCATTGGCAGTGAATGAGTTAAACCCATTGACTCATTCACTGCCATTGACGGCTATAGACGTCAATGGCAGTGAATGAGTTAAGCACATTCTGCATCACCGCTGCAGCCGAGAGCTTTTTCAACACACGGGCAACCTCCAAGTGGAAAGCAACTATTCTGAATTTGTACCTCGTAAAGGCTGTAAAATGTTTAAAAGCAATAAACGCTTTTGATCCCCAAGAGTGATTTAGCACCATGATGAACAGTTGTGGTATCTATGATAGTCAAAAGAAGGACTAAAATACTTAAACTGTTTTCTCTGCAAATGATTTAAAAAAAAAATGACCACTTTTCAACTAATGTAGTTGTTTCGAGCTTTTCAAAATAAAATACTTTTAAATATCCTTTAGAACTAAAAGATTTGTTCACATTTGACCACGGCTTTGAGGCAAGTTCACAACAAAAGTCAGTGTACAGTCTGAGTGTAGTACAGCTACAGTAGATGGAAACTTGATTTTTCTAACAATAAATTTCTGTGATTATTGAACAAAACAAAAGCAATATTCCTAAAAATAGTAATAATGTTTTGCCACCATTTCCAATACCATGAAAGCTATGAGGATTAAAAAGGAGTCCATCCGATGAGCATTTTTAACCCAAGCTAAGCTGCTCTACTGTTTCGTAATTCAACTAGATTTGGACTCATCAGATATCATAATCAGAATCCTTTATTATTCCCTAAAGAATTATGTGGTTACAGTTGCTCCAAGACAATAACAACGGTAACAGACCGAACTAAAAGTTCACAAAATAGAAGAAACTCTCTAATATATAGCTCAGTTATGAATATCCAGAATATTACACAGATGAAATACATATTATTGAAACAGATAGAAGCTGAAAATGTGTAATTTGATATTGTATGAAGAATTTTTATAAGGAACTACATTAAAATGTAATACATGATTGAATTATTCAGAGTAAAAACAATTTTTGGAGTACAGCTGAAGTTGCGGGGCCATATTAAACCCTTTTCTAAACTAATAATATAGCAGACCTCTGCAGTTAGTCGATAAATATTCGGACAGTTACACAAAGTTCTTTTTCCCTGTGTACACCTCACAGTGGATTTCATGTCCACCCCAGTCACCCCAGTCATAAACTGTTCAGACTACTTCCATCAGGAAGGAGGTTCTGCAGCATCCGGTCCCGTACCAGCAGACTGAGAGACAGCTTTTTCCATCAGGCCATCAGACTGCTGAACACTTCATAGACACCTCAGCTTCACTACTGGAACTTTAACATTATGCACTCCATACTGTACAGTAACGCCACTGTTTTGCACATGTCTCAACTCTGTATATTTTATTTTATATATTTTATTTATTGTTTACTCTATTTAATTTGTAAAATATGTGTACACACACACACACACACGTAGAAAAATATTTAGTATACACATCCAGAAATGCATATACTATTATATATTGTACATATATTTATTAGTTTCAGATGTAGCCATTCTTGTATTTTGCTTGTTTACATTATTGTATTTGCACAACTCTGTTGCTTGTGAAGCTCGCACACAAGAATTTCACTCACATGTGCTGTACCAATGTACCTGCACATGTGATGTGACAATAAAAGTGATTTGATTTGATGAAGATGTGACTTTCAACTTATTTCAAGGGGTTCAACAGAAGTATTGCGTTAAGTGTTCGAGAATCAGAGGCACCATCTGTCAAAGAGGGCGGAGTTAATGTTACAAACTACGACTGTGAAATCGCAGGGATGCATGGCTGCCTGTGAATCTGGACCTCGAGTGTTTACTGACGATGTGCATGCTGGTAGCAGGAGCAGGATGTACCTTGAAGTGTAAAGGGGAATTCAGATTCCTCCAAGTGCTGCAAAACTGATGGAGCACTGCATCACAATGCAAACGGAAAATGACTCAGAGCATACAGCAGAAGCAACCTGAGAGTTTCAGAGGGCAAAGAAAGTGGGAATTCTTCCTAAACCAGCTGTTTAGGGTCTGGGGTCTTACTGCTCATCCTTTTGTCAAACCTCTGAATTAAAGCTGAACGTTTTCCCTTCAAATACATTTTGACAATTTGATTTAAAATTCACAAAAAAAGCATCAGTGTCCAAATACTAACGAACCTAACTCTAACACACCCAGCTATTGTACAAACAGATTTTTAGATCAGATACACGATGGTTTGTCTCTACTGCCAATGTAATAACCTTTTTACATTACGTTCTTTTAATAAGCCTAGAAGAGCTGGGAATCGAACCGCCAACCTCCCAGTTAGTAGATGCGCTACCTGATTACCCACAGCCAAGTTTTATGTCCTAGATTAATAATCTGCATAAATTTGCCCATAAGTGTGTTTTTTGATTGCAGTAATAATAGTGATAACAGTATTTTTTCATTTCATATTTATGAGGAGATGCATTGGATAAGCGGACGATAATGGATGGATGGATTTATGAGGCATAATATGTCACATCACATTAATCATGTGCGTCTAAATATTTACGACCAGTATGCTTTGCAACAAAAAATTAAAATACTTTAAAAAGCTGTAAAAAAAAATAATAATAATAATAATAAAAAATCTTAACTATAGTGCCAGTCATGTATCTGAGCAGACATGCAAATTATAACTGATGGTTAACAGACAGATTCTGATCCCTGATGTATGTAAATGCACTAATGTAAGTTAGTGGTTTTATTTCGCGTGCATACATAAGGTATTTTGTTGCTCTTCTTATAAAAATCAATTATAAGTTTTATACACTGAAAACTTTAATATTCCTGCCCCCAGCACACACACATGTGGACCCTCCCGCAGTTTTGTTTTGCACCCACCGAGTCCGCAGCGGCCGAGCGGGATCGCCTTGAGCTGGATCGGAGACGGCTTCTGAAATCCCGCGGCGGACAGTCCGTCCAACACGGGCTGAGACAGCAGCAAGGAGCCGAAGTCGATCCCCTCCGACAGAATCACGTCTTCGGTCCGTTTTCGCGCTTCGATATCGTGAGCTGCTTTCCTCACGGAGGTAGCCATGTTTGCTGTGCTGTTCACTGCCGGTGACCCGGGTAAAAAAAGCAGAGCCACAGCTGCGCTTTAGCCCCCTCTAGCGATGCGGAGGGGGAATTAATTTCTCTGCACAATCATCTGGGTGTGATTGGTCGATTACACACTTTTTGGCAATAAATCGTATATGGTTGGAAACCCTGTTTATTTCTCCCTTAGTGGTGCTAAATTTTTAAGGAAAATGCATTTGTGGGCTGAGCAGCAGAGTTGACTATGTGGGCTGTGCCCATGAAAAACTTGCAAAATCTTCTCTCCCAATGCCAAAGAAAGTATTCTGCTATTGAATCTTGTTTGGTGCAGTTTATGGGATTGAATTTTTGAAGTCTGAAGAGGCATATTAGCAATTTAATGGTTTATTCATTTGGTAGCATGTGGAAGAACCATCTGAGAACCATACCTCCTCCTCATGCTGGTCACCAGCTTGGTCACGTACTGCTGTGGGATGGTATCCCATTCTTTAAGCAGCATTTGTTGCAAGTCAGCCAATGTGTCAGTGTTGGTGACTCTGGCACGAACAGCACACCCAAGTTGACACCAGAAGTGTTCAATGGGGTTGATGTCAGGACTGCAGGCACACTATTCTATCATGCCCACTCTTGAACTCTGAAGATAGTCTCTGATAAACCTCATTCTGTGAGGCCGAGCATTATCTTCTTGGAGGATAGAGTTCGGTCTCAGACAATGGAAATAATGAATTGGTATTGGTTGGAGAATTACATGTTGAGATCTCTTTGCATTAACAGTACAGAAGTATTCATTTATGGCAAAAGGTCAATAACCCAAAAGTTCTTATTGATGGCCTTTAACAGATCAGTGCAGGAAACTGTCTTTTGATGAGGTTACAGCCAATGTTAGTTAGTGTCTTAACTCTTAAAAAGGATGAATTATTCATTGAGGTTTTTCACCGTGCCAAGAAATTGCAAATGTAATCACATATATAGGGAGTGCAGAATTATTAGGCAAATGAGTATTTTGTCCACATCATCCTCTTCATGCATGTTGTCTTACTCCAAGCTGTATAGGCTCGAAAGCCTACTACCAATTAAGCATATTAGGTGATGTGCATCTCTGTAATGAGAAGGGGTGTGGTCTAATGACATCAACACCCTATATCAGGTGTGCATAATTATTAGGCAACGTCCTTTCCTTTGGCAAAATGGGTCAAAAGAAGGACTTGACAGGCTCAGAAAAGTCAAAAATAGTGAGATATCTTGCAGAGGGATGCAGCAGTCTCAAAATTGCAAAGCTTCTGAAGCGTGATCATCGAACAATCAAGCGTTTCATTCAAAATAGTCAACAGGGTCGCAAGAAGCGTGTGGAAAAACCAAGGCGCAAAATAACTGCCCACGAACTGAGAAAAGTCAAGCGTGCAGCTGCCAAGATGCCACTTGCCACCAGTTTGGCCATATTTCAGAGCTGCAACATCACTGGAGTGCCCAAAAGCACAAGGTGTGCAATACTCAGAGACATGGCCAAGGTAAGAAAGGCTGAAAGACGACCACCACTGAACAAGACACACAAGCTGAAACGTCAAGACTGGGCCAAGAAATATCTCAAGACTGGTTTTTCTAAGGTTTTATGGACTGATGAAATGAGAGTGAGTCTTGATGGGCCAGATGGATGGGCCCGTGGCTGGATTGGTAAAGGGCAGAGAGCTCCAGTCCCACTCAGACGCCAGCAAGGTGGAGGTGGAGTACTGGTTTGGGCTGGTATCATCAAAGATGAGCTTGTGGGGCCTTTTTGGGTTGAGGATGGAGTCAAGCTCAACTCCCAGTCCTACTGCCAGTTTCTGGAAGACACCTTCTTCAAGCAGTGGTACAGGAAGAAGTCTGCATCCTTCAAGAAAAACATGATTTTCATGCAGGACAATGCTCCATCACACGCGTCCAAGTACTCCACAGCGTGGCTGGCAAGAAAGGGTATAAAAGAAGAAAAACTAATGACATGGCCTCCTTGTTCACCTGATCTGAACCCCATTGAGAACCTGTGGTCCATCATCAAATGTGAGATTTACGAGGAGGGAAAACAGTACACCTCTCTGAACAGTGTCTGGGAGGCTGTGGTTGCTGCTGCATGCAATGTTGATGGTGAACAGATCAAAACACTGACAGAATCCATGGATGGCAGGCTTTTGAGTGTCCTTGCAAAGAAAGGTGGCTATATTGGTCGCTGATTTGTTTTTGTTTTGTTTTTGAATGTCAGAAATGTATATTTGTGAATGTGGAGATGTTATATTGGTGTCACTGGTAAAAATAAATCATTGAAATGGGTATATATTTGTTTTTTGTTAAGTTGCCTAATAATTATGCACAGTAATAGTCACCTGCACACACAGATATCCCCCTAAAATAGCTCAAACTAAAAACAAACTAAAAACTACTTCCAAAAACATTCAGCTTTGATATTAATGAGTTTTTTGGGTTCATTGAGAACATGGTTGTTGTTCAATAATAACATTATTCCTCAAAAATACAACTTGCCTAATAATTCTGCACTCCCTGTAGTTTTGGGGAGCAATATATTAGTGATTAGTAAAGTGCTTTTTTCTAAATGGATCCATAGATCTGTTGGGCAGAAAATGTATCTTCAAGGTGAATTTCATTCAACAAATCACAATGTCATTTTTTTCTTTTATTGCACCTTTTCTTTTTTAGCTTTATGGATTCATTCAGAGTTGTGTAGGTATTAAGGATGATTATAAACAGAGACACTGACACTGAGCTCATTCTCAAATAAGCCACTCTTTGTGTCATTAAGTAACTCAATCAGGCTAACATCTCATTAGTTTTTAACAAGAGAACATAAAAAGGTAGGGATAGGTATCCATAAACTACCAGTTTATTCCATTATTGGCTCCAAAATGTGTGACAAACCAGCGGGAATTCTGTAGACATATCGGTCGATCCTGTATGAACATTTTGCATCATTATTAGCAGCTGCAAATTGAGCAATCATGGAAAGTGCAGTCTTAGAGGCTATCAGACAGACTTATTCTCTCCACAATCCGGCTCGGCGGATTTTGTTTTCTGAGAATTGCAAATCATCTGCGGCCTCCTCTCCTCTTACTGGGCTTATTTAGAGGGCCTCGCTTCCCTCTCAGAATATCAAGCACGCAGTATCTGTTGAACAGTTTTGTAGTTGTTCTGATTGCTACATTATTTACCAAATGATTAAAAAAATACTAAACACATACCTGAACCTGCTCTTTCTTTGCCTTGCTGACAATGTGGCCATTTTAGAGTTAGACGTGTTGGATCTGACCCTTTTTTGTTTGTTGTTTCTTACCAGGCATCACTGAGGTTTTTCACACTGTGACCAGATTCTTCTCCTGATCTTCACAGAGCAAAATGGAGAGTGCTGCCTTCCACAGAAACTCTTCATCATCTAACAGCTCAGCCAACACGGAGCTCTTGTCCCGGACTGGTTACACAATTCTGGCCGTTATCATGGGTGTGTTCTCTGCGGCAGGGATCATCCTCAATGTCGTGGTGATTGTGGTGACGGTGAAGCACAGACAGCTGAGGCAGCCACTCAGCTATGCCCTGGTTAACCTAGCTGTTTGTGACCTGGGCTGTGCTGTGTTTGGAGGCCTGCCCACCACAGTAACCAGCGCCATGGGATACTTCAACCTGGGACGTGTGGGCTGTGTGTTAGAAGCCTTTGCTGTTTCCTTTTTCGGTGAGTCTACTTTTTCTTTTTCCTCACATAAACAAAAGAAGAAATACCTTAATGTATTCTAGTACAAGTAAAAGTACCTCAAGTAAAACCACCTGAAGGGAATTTTGTTATTTTATGTAAGATTTGCAAAACTGCATCTGAATAAACAATCACAAAAACACAAGACTTCTGGAACAGTGTCCTTTGGACAGATAAGACTATATTTGACATGTCTGCATATATATTGCACAGTGGTGAAAACCAAATATAGCATATTGGCACAAACACTTCATACCAGCTGTTAATCACAGTGGTGAAGAGGTGATGATTTGTATTTGTTTTGCAGCTGTATACCAAAGCATTGTTGAGACAAATGTCAGTCTGACAGCTAAAGCTTGGCCACAATGTGGTCATGCCACAGATAAATGTGTCCAAGCACAGCAGCAAATCTACAACAGAATGGCTGAAAAAGAAACGAGTCGAGGTGCTGTAGTGACCTGGTCAAAGTCCAGACCTTGCTTAGTATTTCAAATGCACACAGTCTGTGGAAACTTTCATTTTCTCATGACTGCTTTTGAACTTTTTGAGCTTAAAAATAGTTACTTAAAATGAATTATTTAAGATATTTTGAAGGGAAGCTTTTGTTTTTAGTTACATTATGTACTGTATTTCATGTATTTATGTAAAATCTAATGTGGAAACTAAAATTTAAAACTATAGTTATTGTCATTGAATTAAGATTAGCATTTCTTCCTTGAAATGTAGCACTCAGGTATAGGACAGGTGTCTCAATAGTGCGCACAAATGCAACACTTAAAAAGCAAAAGTCATAAATTATTCTGTCTTTTCTTGCAGGTATAGCAAGTCTGTGCACAGTAGCAGTCATTTCTGTTGAACGCTACGTAGTGGTGTGTTATCCCATGGGTGCGGTCCTCTTCCAGACCAGGTACAGCAGTGACCATCAAGATCTCACTTGGGAATGTTCCTTGCTGTACCAAGCATGTCAGACACCATCTCTGTTGTCCTTAGGCATGCAGTTGCTGGAGTGGTACTGTCCTGGGTGTGGTCATTTGTGTGGAGCACTCCACCTCTGTTCAGGTGGGGAACTTTTGAGTTGGAGGGCGTCAAAACCTCCTGTGCTCCTAAATGGCATAGCCGTGATGTTGGGGACATGTCCTACATGATAATATTCTTCTTCCTTTGCTTTGCCTTGCCCTTTTCTGTCGTCATGGTTTCTTACTCGCGGCTTTTATGGACTCTCCGCCAGGTGAGCAACAAAGGCTGCGCACACCATATATTTTTGTTGATTGTACTGAAAACATAAAGGAGTCCTCTGCGCTTGAATTTTTTTCCTAGGTAACCAAGCTGCAGGTATCTGAAACAGGAAGCACAAGTCATGTAGAGGTGCAGGTGGCACGCATGATAGTAGTGATGGTGCTGGCCTTCCTAGTCACCTGGCTGCCATATGCTGCGCTTGCACTTGCTGTCATGATAGACTCCAGTCTATATGTTGACCCTGTCATCGCTACCATTCCTGTGTACTTTGCAAAAAGCAGCACTGTCTACAACCCCATCATATACATTTTCATGAACAGACAGGTAAGCTGGTTTGAAGTACACTTAAATTCACACATACAAACAAAGAAAAAGAGGAATTCAGGCTCATGCTGTATGTTCATGACCAACCATGATCGTGTGTTTCCAGTTTCGAGGCTACACTGTTGCTGCGGTTCTGTGTGGATGGGACCCCTGGTCCTCTGAGCCGCAAACATCTGAGAACGAGACCACAGTTCCGTTTTTCATCAAGACCCCCAAGAAAATTGTGCCTAAAAAATCTTTGGAATAGAAATGTGTAGAAATTATTATAGTCTCACTGTTCTCATTATCAACCTCTGCAATGTAGTGCAAGATGGTTTTCACAAATGTAAACAAAATATCAGAGTAAAAATGATGCAATGAGCAAGAAGGTTGCACAAATCTTATGTATTAAGGCATAAAAAATAACAGTAATAAAAGCAGCAGTAATAATAATAATAAAAAAAAGATTTCCCTGTTCAGGCAGGCTTCTTTCCTGTTGTCATAACCTTTAATGTATTCAGACAACAGCACAACATCTTTCTTGTCCTCTGTCATTGATATTGTAGATGCTGTCATTGCTTTTTATCTCTTTTAAAGAATAAAAATACAGTTACATTAATCAAGAATAGAGATTGCACAACTCACAGTTTGTTTACAGACATTATTTAAAAGATAAAAAGATAAAACCTCACATATGTGAGCAAAATAGCCTCTGTTTACCTCAGTCTGTCAGTCAGGACCTGAATTATCTCTCCTGGCTGAAACACTGGCACACTTTTTGGGTACGCCTCTTTTGCTTTCAGATGTGGTTTGATTTTTTTGTGGCATAGATTCAACATAGAGGAAACATTTCTCAGAGATTTTGGTCCATATTGACGTGATAATATCACACAGTTAATGCAGATTTGACAGCTGTACATCCATAATGCGAATTTCCCATCAGACCTCATCTTAAAGTTTCTCTGTTAGATTGAAACCATCTGAGTACAGTCAACTTGTCATGATCAAGAAACCAGTTTGATATGATCTGAGCTTTGTGACATGGTGTGAGCAGTAATCAGAAGATGAATACACTCAGACCCCAAGTTACACTGCCACTATGCACATCAGCTGTTGATACAAGGCAGGATGAATCAAGGTTTACATGTTGTTTCTGGCCCTGACAGAATGCTGCAGACGAAATCAAGACACATCAAACCAGACAAAGTCTTTCCAGTCAATTTTGGTGAACATGTGCAAACTGTAGCACCTGGTGTGGTTTCCCGCTGCTGTAGCCAATCTGCTTCAACGTTCAATGTGTTTTGTGCATTCAGAGACGCTCTTCAGCATGCCTTGGTATCTGAGTTACTGTTGCTTGTTCTTAGCTGGCAGAACAATCAGTTATTTAGGTTACTGTTGCCAGTTTGAAGCGACCTGTCCATTCTCCTCCTACATCTGGAATCAACAAGGTATTTTCTCCCAGAGAACTGCTGCTCTCTCTTTTTTTGGACCACTCTCTGTCGACCCTAGAGATGGTTATGTACACAAATATCAGCAGCTTGTGAATTACTCTGACCAGCCCATCTGGTGCTTCATGCTACAATCAGAGTCACTTAAATCATTCTTCCCCCATTCTCATGCTCGGTTTAGCTTCAACAGGTCGTCTTGATCATGTCTGAGCATGTATAATGTAAAATTCTGTTTACATTATACATGCTTCCCTTAGGCAGTATCATTAGAAGACATAGCATACATTTTCACTGCTATGCAGATGACACCCAGCTCTATCTGTCCATGAAGCCAGATAACACACACCAATTAGTTAAACTGCAGGAATGTCTTAAAGACATAAAGACCTGGATGGCCGCTAACTTTCTGCTTCTTAATTCAGATAAAACTGAGGTTATTGTACTCGGCCCTGAAAATCTTAGAAATATGATATCTAATCAGATTCTTACTCTGGATGGCATTACCTTGGCCTCCAGTAACGCGGTGAGGAACCTTGGAGTCATTTTTGACCAGGACATGTCCTTCAACGCACATATTAAACAAATATGTAAGACTGCTTTCTTCCATTTGCGCAACATCTCTAAAATTAGAAATATCCTGTCTCAGAGTGACGCTGAAAAACTAGTTCATGCATTTATTACTTCCAGGCTGGACTACTGTAATTCATTATTATCAGGATGTCCAAAAAACTCACTGAAAAGCCTTCAGCTAATCCAAAATGCTGCAGCAAGAGTCCTGACAGGGACTAGAAAGAGAGAGCATATTTCTCCTGTTTTGGCTTCCCTTCATTGGCTTCCTGTTAAATCCAGAATTGAATTCAAAATCCTGCTCCTCACATACAAGGTCTTAAATAATCAGGCCCCATCTTATCTTAATGACCTTGTAGTACCATATCACCCTATTAGAGCGCTCCGCTCTCGCTCTGCAGGCCTACTTGTTGTTCCTAGAGTATTTAAAAGTAGAATGGGAGGGAGAGCCTTCAGTTTTCAGGCCCCTCTTCTGTGGAACCAGCTTCCAGTTTGGATTCGGGAGACAGACACTATCTCTACTTTTAAGATTAGGCTTAAAACTTTCCTTTTTTCTAAAGCATATAGTTAGGGCTGGACCAGGTGACCCTGAATCCTCCCTTTGTTATGCTGCAATAGACGTAGGCTGCCGGGGGATTCCCATGATGCATTGAGTTTTTCCTTTCCAGTCACCTTTCTCACTCACTATGTATTAATAGACCTCTCTGCATTGAATCATATCTGTTATTAACCTCTGTCTCTCTTCCACAGCATGTCTTTATCCTGTCTTCCTTCTCTCACCCCAACCGGTCGCAGCAGATGGCCGCCCCTCCCTGAGCCTGGTTCTGCCGGAGGTTTCTTCCTGTTAAAAGGGAGTTTTTCCTTCCCACTGTCGCCAAAGTGCTTGCTCATAGGGGGTCATATGATTGTTGGGTTTTTCTCTGTATCTATGAAGCGCCTTGAGGCGACTTTTGTTGTGATTTGGCGCTATATAAATAAAATTGAATTGAATTGAATTGAATTGAATGTCTACATGAATAATTGCATTGAGCCGCCGCTATGTGATTGGCTGATTAGATAGCTGCATTAACTAACAGTTAAATAGGTGTAGCTAACAAAGTGGACCTTAATTTTCACAATGAAGAAATACAGGCAAAAGCTAAACTAGAAATTTATGTTTTGCAGCAAACTGCTAAAACCCTGTGAAAGTAATAGTAAAGAACACTTGATAGTAACGTATATTCAAAAGATTTAAGACAAGAAAAAAGTAATTACATGATTTTTAATTTTTTATTAGGTATACACATCCTCTTTGCTTCTTAAGGTCTGTCCTTCTATATAACCTTTATGGCTTTCATTGATTGAAAAACATAAAATAAAATCAGTCAAAATCATCAGTGTCTTGTACTCATTTTGCAACATGATACTTCATTTCAGCCTTTTGGATCCAGCATGTAGAACAGAAAACAACTAAACCTGTGATAAGTTATGACACAGTTTGATCATTCACAGTCTCTCACGCCTTCCTAAATAAACACAAATGCAATCATACCCATCCTAGTACCATGGCTTTATTGATTACAGAAATATTGCTATGACTGAAGCCCCCCCCCCCCCCAAAAAAAGCCAGAATGTTAATAGCTGTATCAAACCTGTACACTTTTGTATATACAGAGTGGGGGACCATCTATGTACATGCTACATACTGTCACACTCTGGGAAAATAAGTAGTCCTTCTGACAGTTACTGACATGTGATCATTTTCTGAATCAGTTTTATAAAAAATTAAGAAAGATGCAGAAATGACCCTGTCAGTGCCCGAGGTACAGGAAAATCCAAACTAAAATCACAGGCCATCTCACAGATACAGTACATGTTAACATGTCAGCAGATTTGGGTGTGTGAAACAGTTGTGTGCTTGAACACCTGGTGCTTGGAGGACTTACTTTGGTCCTATTTTTCTTTTGTTGTTGTTGTTTTATGGCAGCCTGTAATAATAACAGCATGAAACAACAGTGTGTCTGAGCGCTTCAAGTCCTGTTAAATACTCAGCCCAGTTAGACGCGCTACATGACAGTTTCTGCTGTATTATACACGTATTGGATAAGTCAGATTTGTCATTCAAACTATCTAGTCCCAGTGCTGCCTGCACATCACACTTCTGTCTTCGTGTACGGTCTCCAGATGGTAAGGTGGTGTTTGGTGTAGAGATCACGCGATAAGGTCATAATGTCTCATGCAAAATTTAAAGGAGGTATTCCTTCTTCAGCAGCAGCTATTTCATATACCAATTAAAACCACTGGTGTTCAATACAGAAACATGCTTAGAGAGATGGCAAGAATAGACTTGGGTAAGTTAGTCTCTTAACATCAACATCTGGGTCAAATAAACAAAGAACGAGTGACAGAAATCGACAGGTTGATGCTGATAAATTGTACCTTGCATACAATTTAAGCCAGCTTTGCAAAGGGTTTCAGGCCACTTCTATCAGGGATGAAACATACAAGACCATCTGTACCTAACACAGCATCCACAAAACAACACAAGGAATAAGTCCTGAGCTCAAGGAATGTGCAACACGTCCCCAGCCAGTCACCTACTGTAAAGACTGAGAACAGCATCCTGGAATTATCTTTGCTTCTGACAAGTAACACATATGATCATATATACAACTTAAAAAAATACATAGAGTTGGGATGGAAAAAGTGGGGATGTTGGATGATCCACTCATGATTTAAAGAGGTAAAATTGGGTGCAAATACGAGGTGTGATCAAAATGTTCTGAGAACCTGTGCATAAAAATCAAACGTCTTACCAGAATAAAATCTACCAATACAGGTCATGGCATGTGCAATCAGCTTCCATCGCAGCTCTTGTTTTTTGATCGCTCCACTGAAGTCTCGTTCTGACCACACAGTGTGCACTCTGAGATTGCACCATGGACTAAAAACTTCTAATAGAAAATATAAACTTCTGTTTCAAACTGACACGGATTTTGTGCAAAGGATCAACCCTGATGATGAGACCCGGGTCTTCAGCTTTTACCAAGGAGTGTTCTGAAGGCAGCGTGTCAGAGAAGGAGTGAGACTGGGAGTTTCCTATTGTAATGTTCTACTGTAACGTCCTGAGGAGCCTGATGGGGAATCCATCTGAACTGCAGTGCATACCAGTGTACCATCACGTCTTGCTAACCAGCACAATCGCCATGGATGAAGGGTCGTCGCTTTAAGGAGATCCGGCATGAATCATGGAGGCACAGGTATGGGGCTAACAGAACTGGGCTTCCGGTGAGACAGCTTCCTGTGCACCTCTGCACTGCGCTGAAAGCGGTCCAACGCGAGATTGGCCCTCTTTGGGTTTTTATGGACATGTCCTCAGGACTTTTTGATCACATCTTGTAGAAGAGCTCAACATTAATACCTGCACATCAGACAACAAATCCGGACAACTTCTGAGTCAAGGCAAAAGAGGAGGGAGGTGTCTAATAATAAGCAGGTTAGGATTTGTACACTTTTACCTCTCTGTCCTTCAACGATAACTTCCTCGTGTATAGAAACAGGAGCATCTTGTAGCGTAGTGTTCTTTACAGCATATAAGAACGTGACAAATATAATTCATGTCTACTACTAGTATGTGGATTGCTGAGTGTTTTTAACTGCAGTAATGATTTGTGCAATATATCTGTCCATGGGTGGTGAAACTGGTTTTTTTGTTGTTTTTTTGGTTTATCTGTTTGGGTCTTCTTCATTTCAATATCACTGGTGTGTACTTGATGAGGTATCATAATGACAGCCACCCGGACCGCTAATGAACAATAAGGTGCAAAAATCTACCTCTGTAAACTCCAAAGATCTACACACTTTCAAGTGAGCATCAGCATGTGAGTGTGTTTTTAAGAGAAAAGAGAAAGACGGACAATGACAGAAAAGCAGAGACTGGTTGCATTTAAGAGTTATGTAATAAAGGGCTGAGAGATCAGGCGAGGGTTTAGAGTTGAGGTGCAATATTTAGAGTTTGGATTCAGGCTGAGGTGCGGCATGAAAAAGCTTCTAGTTCTACAGCTCAGTCTCTTTATATACAGCAATAGTCTGAAAGAAAAAACCATGGAAGAGAAAGTCGGGGTTCCAGCTTTCTCTTTCTTTTCATTCAAGTCCATTCGAGACTCCTTCGTCCTCAAACAGCAAGGTCTGTTTTAAAACCAGCTCACATCCTGAACACTGCCCCATACTGGGCAGCAGTAGTAGCAGCAGCAAGGAGATTCATATACTCTCCGACTTTTCTTCCAGCATCACACACATTTTTTTTTCTCTTTTTTATGTTTGGGTTCGAGCTGAGTCTTTATTTTTAAGAATGAAATCTTCAGCCTTAGTTTTGTGTGGGTTTGTTGTCATTTTGCAGTGTGTGTGTGTCTGTGTGTGTCTTTTTTTTCCTGTCAGTATGTATTTATGTGGCAGGGTGCGTGTGTGTCACTCCTTCAGTGTGTAGGCGGCAGGGTCAGTGGATGTATGTCTGACAGACAAGCTCCACGTGTCACTGTCCTCCTCATCTCATCGCCGGCACTAAAACAGCACACTCTGCCTCCTGCTCTTCCCTTGGGCTGAGAGAGAGACAGAAGAAGACAGGGGAGAGAGAGAGGGAACGATGTGAAAAACAAATAAACAAACAAACATTTGGATGTGATTTGGACACTCAAACATTGTAAATTTCACTCCATGCCAGCGACACAATAAATTCAGTTGGGTCCAGAAACACTGGACACACTTTCATGAACGCTGCAGCAATTTGTTTCAGTGTGATTAATCACACAACTTAAACTTAACCAACTAGTCAATCAGTCTAGAAAACATCACAAAACAGTGAACAGTATCTGTGTTACACCTTTCAATCACTAGTTGATAAACATTAATATTTTACTAGATTGCAAACCTACCAATCATCCAGTCATTTTCTCTGCATTGACCACTCGACTGACAAGTTTTCTAGGGGCTTGATGTGAATCCTGTTAGGTTCAGTGAGGGTGTATGTGTGCTGGAAATGCCTGGCTCAATGTGACAAACCCATCTTCATTGACCTTGCTTTGTGTACATAGGGCACATAGTTGCTGCTAATGACACTTCTCTACTGGAAATTTGAAGAAATATAATGAAATTAAAAAGAGCAGTTTGCGTAATGCTGCTTAAGCTAAATCACACTTACCAAAAGTATAACATACAGCACAGTAAAGCACTCAAATCCATGCTAATTTAAAAAGACTTTTGCACACAAAAGTCAAACAAACCCACAGCACAAAAGCCTCACTTACAGACGCTACATCTCTCGCTGCAGAAATCTAAACAGGACTGGAAAAAAACAAAAAAATCTAATGACCCCCTGTCCTCAGATCACATTCTTTGCTCTTATGAACAAACTGTTGCCCCTTTGATTCCCTCACATGAATATTAGGAGTGGCTTGCTCTGAGAAAAAAAAGGGGATTAGTGAAGTGAAATCTGAAGAATGCTTGTGGGAACAGGCTTGAATATGAAGAGGAACCAACAAAACACAGACATGAAGAAACAGCTAATAAATAATATGTTGTTTTAGTTGACAGGGTGCAGGGAGGGAAGATGGATATAATTAAATGCAATTCAGGAATGGTCTTATATAAAGTGGTGTTTGCAGCAAAGGAGCGGTGCTGACAGAGAAGAAGAAAAAAAGGCCCGGTGGCAGCCAAACAAAAAAAAGAAAGCGAGAGCGAGATTACTGACACATGAAAGAGACTGTATTTACCAGAACAGTAGGGCCACTCAGCCAGTGGAAGTAGAGGAGAGATTGTGACTCTGAGCCCTGGGATTGGCTGCCTCTCTCTGGAAGTACTGCGAGGGTGCGGAGCCTAGCTTATTGGCCATCGCTTTTTTGGGTTAGGGAGAAGGGGGGGAGGTTGGGAATATTGAGGTGTTACGGAAGAGTTGGAGTAGGGTACACAAGGGAGATTAGAGAAAGGATTAAGGAAAAGATGAGCAGTGCAGAAGAAGAGAGCATGGGCACCAAAGAGAAGGGACAGTTTATCAGAACATGACAGCGAGGCAACACAAGCAGAAAAACAAAGATACACACACACAGACTGTGATAAGGACAGAAACTGTGAAACAAATCGAAGCAAATGTTGAAGGGTTAGGGTTAATGTACAGAGACTCAGACAAAGGCAACTCTCCCCAGCTGCATTTCAGCAGCCATGTATACAAGGTTTGGTGGACTGGTTTGTTTACATGTGACGGGACTTCAGGAAAGCTAAACATACTCTAAAATGGATCTAAGGCCACATTCACGTTGCTGTACTGCTGTACTTGAAGCTGACTTAAATGCTAACGCTAGCATGGCAACCAGATCACAGTGATGTGAAGTCTTTTTAGAAAGTGTGTACATTATTGTACTTTATTGAGCCCCGTGGGGAAATTGCTCTCTGCATTTAACCCATTCACTCAGTGAAGCAGTGGGCAGCCATTGGGCGCCCGGGGAGCAGTGTGTAGGGACGGTACCTTGCTCAGGGGTACCTCAGGGTAGCTGTTAAGGGGAATCGAACCCCCGACCTTCCGATCATGGGGCAACCACTCTACCTACTGAGCTATCCCTGCCCTTATGTCAGTCACAGATAAAACTAGATTGTGCTATTTGCTTCCACTATTCGTGAATTTAATATTGCTTCTGAGTGAATGGCATTGTGCGATGTTAATACTGGAACTGGGGGATCTGTGTGTGGTGAAGGCTGAACCTGCTAATAGACCACACAGTGGCATGAGAAACGACAAAAAGCAAACACTTAGAGGAAGAGCGAGAAGAGGAGGAAGACAGGGAGCAAGTCCTATCCTGTATCATACTTTTATCGAGGATTCCTGATTTCTCTCATTTCATCCCTTCCTTCTTTTTCTTTTTAAATCTTGAGCACTTACATGACTCTGGGTAGACTGAGGATCTCTTTCCGGGATCTTTCTGGAGTTGAATCCCTTTTACAGAGAAGATGGATGCAGCTAAAAAAGAAAAACAAAAGAAAAACAAGCAACAAAGGTTATGTGGGACAGTGTTTGTGCAATTAATGTGGATATTCAAGTCAAATGCATGTACTCACTGTCAGCCAGAGTCTGAACCTGTTCTCCAAGACATTTGAAATAAGAGTGTTTGAGAGCATCCTCAGCCAATATCCGCTTCTTTGCTTCAAACTAGGGACACATAAAGACAAAATCATTATGGTGTACATGATCTGTAAACAGCAGATAATTGTAATTAATTATGTTCTTTACCTGTAAGAGTTTTGAGAGCAAGTCATGACCTTCATTGTCTATCCTGTGTGACAGAAAGCAGAGAAAAAAATTAAGAGCGGATGGAAAGAACCGAGAGGAGTGGCAGTGAGATCAAAAGCTGCGCAGGAATCTGGTGTTCCCACTGTTTCCAAATGGTCATTACGTGTTCCTCCAGAAAATGAATCTTAATCTGCACATGCAGGCCTCCACTAGATCTTTATACCTGGGTGCGTGGTTCACAAGGGGCTCTGCGTGGTAGCGGGGAAAATTGTATGTCTTAAACTCTTCACTGGTGGTGATACCAGGCCAAGTCTCTTCTGTGGGAGTACCTGGAGAAGACAAAGAGCATAATTTAATACAGGGAGTGCAGAATTATTAGGCAAGTTGTATTTTTGAGGAATAATGTTATTATTGAACAACAACCATGTTCTCAATGAACCCAAAAAACTCATTAATATCAAAGCTGAATGTTTGTGGAAGTAGTTTTTAGTTTGTTTTTAGTTTTAGCTATTTTAGGGGGATATCTGTGTGTGCAGGTGACTATTACTGTGCATAATTATTAGGCAACTTAACAAAAAACAAATATATACCCATTTCAATTATTTATTTTTACCAGTGAAACCAATATAACATCTCCACATTCACAAATATACATTTCTGACATTCAAAAACAAAACAAAAACAAATCAGCGACCAATATAGCCACCTTTCTTTGCAAGGACACTCAAAAGCCTGCCATCCATGGATTCTGTCAGTGTTTTGATCTGTTCACCATCAACATTGCGTGCAGCAGCAACCACAGCCTCCCAGACACTGTTCAGAGAGGTGTACTGTTTTCCCTCCTTGTAAATCTCACATTTGATGATGGACCACAGGTTCTCAATGGGGTTCAGGTCAGGTGAACAAGGAGGCCATGTCATTAGTTTCTCTTCTTTTATACCCTTTCTTGCCAGCCACGCTGTGGAGTACTTGGACGCGTGTGATGGAGCATTGTCCTGCATGAAAATCATGTTTTTCTTGAAGGATGCAGACTTCTTCCTGTACCACTGCTTGAAGAAGGTGTCTTCCAGAAACTGGCAGTAGGACTGGGAGTTGAGCTTGACTCCATCCTCAACCCGAAAAGGCCCCACAAGCTCATCTTTGATGATACCAGCCCAAACCAGTACTCCACCTCCACCTTGCTGGCGTCTGAGTGGGACTGGAGCTCTCTGCCCTTTACCAATCCAGCCACGGGCCCATCCATCTGGCCCATCAAGACTCACTCTCATTTCATCAGTCCATAAAACCTTAGAAAAACCAGTCTTGAGATATTTCTTGGCCCAGTCTTGACGTTTCAGCTTGTGTGTCTTGTTCAGTGGTGGTCGTCTTTCAGCCTTTCTTACCTTGGCCATGTCTCTGAGTATTGCACACCTTGTGCTTTTGGGCACTCCAGTGATGTTGCAGCTCTGAAATATGGCCAAACTGGTGGCAAGTGGCATCTTGGCAGCTGCACGCTTGACTTTTCTCAGTTCGTGGGCAGTTATTTGGCGCCTTGGTTTTTCCACACGCTTCTTGCGACCCTGTTGACTATTTTGAATGAAACGCTTGATTGTTCGATGATCACGCTTCAGGAGCTTTGCAATTTTGAGACTGCTGCATCCCTCTGCAAGATCCATCCATCCATCCATCTTCATCCGCTTTGTCCGGGGCCGGGTCGCGGGGGCAGCAGCCTAAGCAAAGAGGCCCAGACCTCCCTCTCCCCAGCCACCTCCTCCAGCTTATCCGGGGGAATACCAAGGCGTTCCCAGGCCAGCCGAGAGATGTAATCTCTCCAGCGTGTCCTGGGTCTGCCCCGGGGCCTCCTCCCGGTGGGACATGCCTGGAACACCTCACCCAGGAGGCGCCCAGGGGGCATCCTTGTCAGATGCCCGAACCACCTCAGCTGGCTCCTTTCGATGTGGAGCAGCAGCTGCTCTACTCTGAGCCCCTCCCGGATGGCCGAACTTCTCACCCTATCTCTAAGGGAGAGGCCAGCCACCCTTCGGAGGAAGCTCATTTCTGCCGCTTGTATCCGCGATCTCGTTCTTTCGGTCACTACCCACAGCTCGTGGCCATAGGTGAGGGTAGGGACGTAGATCGACCGGTAAATTGAGAGCTTCGCTTTTACACTCAGCTCCCTCTTCACCACGACGGACCGGTGCAGCGTCCGCATTACTGCAGCTGCAGCCCCAATCCGTCTGTCGATCTCCGGCTCCCTTCTCCCATCACTCGTGAACAAGACCCCGAGATACTTGAACTCCTCCACTTGGGGCAGGAACTCATCCCCGACCCGGAGTGGGCACTCCACCCTTTTCCGGCTGCAAGATATCTCACTATTTTTGACTTTTCTGAGCCTGTCAAGTCCTTCTTTTGACCCATTTTGCCAAAGGAAAGGACGTTGCCTAATAATTATGCACACCTGATATAGGGTGTTGATGTCATTAGACCACACCCCTTCTCATTACAGAGATGCACATCACCTAATATGCTTAATTGGTAGTAGGCTTTCGAGCCTATACAGCTTGGAGTAAGACAACATGCATGAAGAGGATGATGTGGACAAAATACTCATTTGCCTAATAATTCTGCACTCCCTGTATACACATGCACACAGTGTACACGCACACATAAAAGCAAATGCTCATCCAAATTCCATTGGTGTCTCACCAAGGATGCGGAATATGAGATGAAGCTCATCCTCCACAGTTGATCCAGGGAAGAGAGGTCTGCCTGTGATCATTTCATAGAATATGCAGCCCACACCCCTGGAAGAACGACAATAAAGTAGTACAAAATTATAGTGTTTTAGTCATCTATTATGCAGATTCAGGCTGCCAGGGGATGTAAAACTATAAACGAGTTGCAAAGTGGTTGTTTTTATCTAATGCATAAAGCAAAAGATTTTTAAAAATCTAACTTTCTCCAATTCTATACATAAATATGAAAAAAGAACCTTTTTAATCAAATTCTACAATGTTTATGTCCTAACATCCATACAAAGTATTTAAATGCTGATGAAAGACAAAAGAAACAACTCTACTCTGAAATATGCTGGTACCTCAGAAGTGACAGCTGCACAAACAATGAAAATGGGCAGTATTGATAAATGTGTCCACTCACCACATGTCAATGGGTGTAGAGTACTCAGTGGAGCCCAGCAGCACATCTGGTGGTCGGTACCATAATGTCACAACTTCATTTGAGTAGGTCTTCGTAGGGACCGACTTAGCTCGAGCCAAACCTGATTTTAAATAGTGAGACTAGTTCATAAAAATACAGTTTTGTAATGTGGGCCACCACCTGTGAACCTGTGAGAAGATGTCTTATCCAAACTCTGTAACAGCTTTTCAACTTTGCATAGTGTCGTAGTTGATGAATTTTAAAGTTTTGTGTTCTATGACATAGATCAATTCTTGTTACATTTTTTAACTTTACATATTTACTGTTTATTTTTATAAAGTACAAAGCTTGCTATGCACAAGGATGGGCCTTTAAATTGCATAAAAATGCATTAAATATAATGAATACATACATTAAGGAGAACAGAAACTCAAAATACAGAAAGGCAAAATAGTATCAGGCACAAATAAGATACACAATACCTGAAAAAAGATCATGCATAAAGCTAGCTTCCATATGAAGTGATATGGAATTAATGAAATATCATGTTACAACTTTTACCAAAGGAGGGGAGTGTTGGGTAATTACTCCAAACTATGTTGTTTTGAGTAGCATGACCTTTAGGAGTTGCTAGTGGGACTCGTACTTGTTTGGGTTAGGGTGTATATAAAAGGCTACTGGGTTCTAAAAAACACACACACACTTATCTCACTCTGATGGATCCATGTTGCGTAAAAATACTTAAACATGTGGACTGGAGGAGGATTGATCCATCCTCCTCCACTCCACACGTTTAAGTATCCTTGTCCACATGTTTTTTGAGCCTATCTTTGAAAACTGAAATAATCAAAATGAGACAAAAATAATATTTTAAGTAATTAGCTTGTGAGAACCTTAGAAAACTAAGCAATAAAGGAACTTTCAGCATATTATACAAAACTATCTGCCCTTTAAGTTAATGACAAAGGTGACATACCAAAGTCTGCCAGTTTGAGCTCTCCTTTTTCATTGATGAGCAGATTCTGGGGTTTCAGGTCTCTATGGAGGACCTTCCTCCTGTGGCAGTACGCCAGACCTCTTAAAAGCTGAAATAAGAAGATCTGATGTGGAGAGAAGAGGATGTAAACAACACAATCAGCCACCAGACACATTTCCATTTTTCAATACTGACCGCTTGTAATACTCTAGATTACCTTAACGTTGTGAACGCTCATGATGCTCCCACAGTCGTCCATATATTGCTTCAGGTCTTTTTCCTGATGAGAAAGAAAGAAAGTGCTTATCTGTAGTTTCTGGTTTCATGTAACTCACACATTAAAAACAAAGTGACACTCACCAGATACTCAAACACGAGTGTTAGGCACTTGTCAGTGTGGATAATGTCATGGAGAGTGACAATATTGGCGTGCTTCAAGTCTTTCAGTAGAGACACTGGAGGAGAAGACAGATTAGACACTGTCAGTCAAACAGAGACAAGCTGTGAGACGTAACACGGCTCATACTTCAGTCACAGCCCGTGGCGCTACAAGACACTTTGTCAAGTTTTTGTCTGTATGTACAAGTGTGCCATGTTGACTTTGGAGGTGTGTGCTTCCAAATCACAACTGTTTGTCAGTACCTTCTCGGATAGCGGTGCAGGGCGCGCCCTCCTCGTGCTCTAGGCGGATCTCTTTCAGGGCGACCAAGTTATCTGTTAACTTACTTCGCCCCTTAAATACTGTCGCATAGGTCCCCTGCAGAGATGTAAAAAAAAAAACAGTAAATGAATGAGTAAAATACAGTGGATGAACACTTTGTTTGCATTGCGTTGCTTCTGCTGGTGGCTCTTTATTGACCTCACCTCTCCTAGTTTGTCCAGTTTGATGTAGGTTTCAAGTTTCCCAAAGCCGATCTCAGACTGTGGAGGACAGAGAGAAGGCGTTTGAGGAGGCTGGCAATGACAGGTCAAATCTTGCTTTTGCACAGCCTGATCGGATACTGCATCATATTTAATTTAACTGTCAGCCTCACTACTTTTGAAATCTCTCCGACAATTGCAGGTTTCTGAGTCACCAGGCCTTTTTTTATCCTGTAATGTGTACAAATTACAGGGCTGCTTGAGCAATTTTTAGGATTATTCTGTATTTTTGAGTGTGATTCATCTTGAACAACAGTCTGCAGACATAATATTTTCAAAAGGAAAAGGACAAAAATATCAACATTTATCTAGAAATCTGCATCTCTTCAAAGGTTCTTTAACTGTCATTACTGGGAAGGTGTGACGTAATTTACAGATGCACATATACTGTTTGGCCACAAGGTGTCAGTGTAGCAAAGATAATCAAATATGGCAACTACGTTTTTATATCTAAACATTTTTATAGACTATAAAGATGTGGAAGGTAAACACTGCAGAGTGATAACTGAAATAAACCTGAGCTCAGTTATACATGGTTAGCTGTATAATGTATGTGGCTCCTGGGTTTTGAAGTCATGAATTATGGATGGATGTCGCTATATAAAGCTGTGATGCCCACAGGTCTGTCAGGGTTTATGCCTGTCACTTGTTTCTCACTTTTCCTCAATAATTTGTCTAATTGTGTGACGTTTCCTTTACATTCATTATAATGAACACACTCAACCCTCTTAATTTAGTCTGTCCCATCGTGACAATCGTACAAAGTCCCAGGCCAATGCATGTACGTATGCGTGTGCGAGGGAGGGGGAGGGTCTCCGGTGACCAAGTTAGCTGTTGAAGCATGTGATGTCTTTAAAGGCATGCCTAGAAAAAACACATCTGAATAAGCTCGGATACAAGATGGCATACTTACACACTGAGACAAGTGAGTGTGGACATGGGTAAGCAGGAGTTTAAATGTGCAGAAGTTGTTAATTAACTGACACATTCTTATTTGTGTATTTAAATCAGTGCTTTTATTTGTTACACGTCAATTTCAGCCCTTCAAACTCACAAAAAAGATGAAAGAAACACATCAATCAGAGTAGATATATGAGCTTTTATGTAAAGCAGGGGCATGTACTTTATAATACTCAGCACTGGAGCCCCCCAGGGGTGTGTTCTGAGCCCCCTGCTGTACTCTCTGTACACATATGACTGCGTGGCCACTACCAGCTCCACCACCATCATCAAGTTTGCTGACGACACCGTCGTGGTGGGCCTGATCTCTGATAACAACGAGACGGCCTACCTGAAGGAGATTAGGAATCTGGAGAACTGGTGCCAGAGGAACAACCTCCTTCTAAACGTCAGTAAGACAAAGGAGCTGATAGTGGACTTCAGCACTAAGCAGGAGAGGAACTACCAGACCCCCGTCATCAACGAGTGCCCAGTGGAGAGAGTGGACAGCTTCAAATACCTCGGAGTTCACATCACGCAGGACCTGTCATGGTCCTGTCACATCAACACCGTGGTGAAAAAGGCCCGACAGCGTCTCTACCACCTCAGACGCTTGAGAGACTTCCAACTGCCCTCCAAGGTGCTCAGGAACTTTTACTCGTGCACCATAGAGAGCATCCTGGCGGGAAACATCTTAACCTGGTTCGGGAACAGCACCATGCAGGACAGACGAGCTCTACAGAGGGTTGTGCGGTCAGCTGAGCGCACCATCCGCTCCGAGCTCCCTGACCTGCACTCAATCTACAGCAGGCGGTGCTGGACTAAGGCCAGGAAGATGGTGAAGGACCTCAGCCATCCCAACAACAGACTGTTCTCTCTGCTGAGGTCGGGAAAGCGATTCCGCTCCCTGAAGACCAACACAGAGAGACTGAGGAGGAGCTTCTTCCCGCAGGCGATACGGTCTCTCAATCACACCACCACACAGTACTGACCCACACATATGGTTCTTACACACACACTGGACTTTCTGGACTTTGGTTTTGCACAACACTGGTCACTATATTCTTCATTTCCGGTTAATACTTGTACAGCTGCTGTTATTGTGTATATATTTATTTAGATTTAGATTTCTTCATACATTCTTATATAGTTCTATATTGTGTATTTTGTTGTACAGTTATTTTATTTTCAATTTTAATTTATATATTTTATCTTATTCTTCCCAGTTAAATTTACCCTTCATTCTAATTTGTGTTGTACAGTTATTTCATTTTTAACCTTAATTTATATTTTATTCCTTCCTAGTTAAATTTACCCTTTTTAATTTTTCATATTTATTTCCTATCTTATTCATAGCCTTTTCCTTTTTTGTTTTCTTTAGGTCACGAGCAGTTGTCCAAGCATTTCACTACATATCGTACTGTGTATGACTGTGTACGTGACAAATAAAAATTTGAATTTGAATTTGAATTTACATACACTTAGACACACTTTATGCTTAAACGTAAATCTAACACAAAAAAACACCCACACACAAAGACGTTATTGCCACCTCCCCCACAGCTAACCCCTATAATAACAATCATATAATAAATCTTGCCTCGTGAAGGAGTGCGTGCACACAGAAAGGCGCACCTCTCTGCTACCGGTGTGCAGCAGTGCTCTCCGACTGCCTTACCATGTTTTTCATAAGTGTGAGCTTGTGCGCCTGCGTATGCTTTTGATGGCAATAGGTTCATTTCATTCCCAACGCTCTAGCGAGCTTACTCAGCAGAACTAGGTCAGGCCAAGTTTTAGTGACAAAACTGAAGTAAGATAAAACCAAACAATATGTGAGTGTAAGTGCCTTGTCTCAGGCTGCAGGGCAACACAGGCTGATGAACTCATAGTACAAAAAAATGCAGGATGTGAAATGTCTGCAAGAAGATATTTATTGACAAAGAAATCAAACGAATTATCCATATTTCACTTGTAATTACAGTTTCTTTATGTGGTACCTAGAAGAAAGCTTAAGTTTGAGAGTGAGGCTGGATTTATAGTATTCAGTGGGAAAGCTAAAATGATAGCCTTCTGAGAAGAGAAGAGGTGGCAGGAAATGAGAGGTGGGAAGAAAGATGAGGCCATTCATTAACACGAAGCTTCCTCAGAACTATAATCAATCGGCCAATAAACCAGCTTGCACTGTCACCATGTTCATGTAAACCTGCCAACAGCAACAAAAAAGAAAACCGAAGGACTGCACAATACTTAGCAGTCCTTTTGGCTTTCATCAGTTGACAGTTACATCATATGTGACTTACAATGAAAACACAACATGAGCAAAGAGAGAGGGACATAATAATAGGCATTGAAGTTTTTTTAGCTCAGTGTTCTGTTGCTGTAAGGTTGAACGGGTTCGTGGAAAGAAGTGAGTGCTGCATAATATGATTAAGTGTTGTGCTTCGAGATAAAATGACATCTCGCTCCTCAGTGCCATGGAACACTGAGTTTCACTGGACTGCTGTGAATAATTGATTACCAATGTGCAACAGCCATGAGCGAAAACTGATACCGACTTCACTTGCATTACACTGGCAACAATTCGACGCTCAAAACACGTGATTTCAGAGTCTGCGATGGAATACCGGAAACATGATCTACATTACCGTAACATATGACAAGCGCACAGGCAGCCCCGAGGCTATTACATCAGTTTTCTCAGAAACATTTTTTCCCAAACATAACAGGATAACTGGTATTGCTTGTTGCAACAGGAAATACCACAAAGGAATTTTTTTAAGCAATTTGGGAGGTGTTTGTTTGCCTGTCTGTGGACAAATTTTGACTTGATAGCATCACAACTCCACAGTAAAAATAAAGGCTGAGAACCAAGAAAGGTGTAGTAAAATCCACAAGCACTCAGGACTCATGTCATACCATTGAGTACCCATGGGTCATCGCAGCCAATGGGATTCCTTCACTAGATAATCTCTAGTTAAACTTAAATCTCTTGTGAAACCATTTATTTTAAACATCTTTAGCTCCTTTTAAATGTACTTAAACTATTAGCTTGTACTCACTACAGCCTGTACATACTTATAGTTATAGAATATTCACAACATACTTCATACCGTGTACATTATAACATACCATAATAGACCCATTTCTGTAATATACTCACATATCTATATTATTGCTAATATATATTGTAATATATCTATATCACTAAAGCACTTCTGGATGGATGCAAACTGCATTTCGTTGCCCTGTACCTGTGCATGTGCAATGACAATAAAGTTGAATTCTATTCTATTCTATTCTATTTCAGGAGCAGATGAGCAGTGAATGAGGAATTTCTGCAGGCTAATTCATTTCATAGCACAAATTCAAAGTAATTAAATACCGTACATACTGTGCAAACCATGTTCAGACTACTGCACGGTCAGAAACACACTTTTGCATGGATGCATTACCCTATATAAAGGAACGACCAGGACTAATAGAACAAAAACAGTCTGGCTGTGATGCATCTTCTGAATACATGGGCTGCAAGCTCGGCAGAGTGCTCGGGATCAATCAAAACCTTGTTTTCCTGGTATAAAACCTAAATCCAGCTACAGAGTGGCACTAATGTTTCCATTTGTCTTTACTTACATTTGCTTAGCATTTTTCAGTTATCCATGCCCTTTTTAAACCTGACATCTTATCATTCAAGCCCTTTTAGTCCTCTCTTTCCATCTCCTTTTGTACATTTCCTTTCTCTTCCGTGCTCTCTAGCTCATCCCAAGGTGTCCTGGGGTGTAATCCCAGTCAGGAGAGGAGCTGCAGCAGATGAGACTGACACTTCTGCTGAATTATTGATTGATCTATTACATCACACACATACAACAACTCCAACAATACACAGCTCCACACAGCTGGGCAAACCCAACAAAACGCACACTATACATCTAATATATATGACTATCCTCTTCTTCTGCTCCACCCTATACCATATACTTCCCCTCAGAGACTCTTTGCTTTCAAGTCTGTGAGCCTCCTGCAGAAAAGCTACGTCATTAAGTTGCTTCAAGCAGAGAGATTGAGGCCGGCAAATGGACCTGTTTGATAATAACAGCAAAAACGGTTGATGGAGGATGAGTCCTTCATATTTTCCCAAAGAATATCAGGCTTTCAGTAATCTTGTTTAATGTAATGCATTGACTAAGTACACTGAATTCCCTTTAAAATTACGCAAGCCTGTGGGTGGAGTGAAACAAAGGGCACAATAATGTATAACAGGAAACTTGAAAGTTGGAGCGATGGCAGAAACAAAACCGTAATTTGGAAAAAAAAAGTGTGACCAAAATAAAAACCAAGTGACAGAGCAAGGGCACTTCAACAATTAAAGGACATGCTGCATATTCATGAATACAAGCCTATTTCTTTCCCGAACAACCCCTCCTCTCACTGCCAGACCCCAATTCATACCCATAATGCTCTTGGCCTGTATGCATAATTCAGAATCTATCATTCATGCCCCTACTGAGGCATTGTAAGCACTATAGCATAGCCCAGTGTGTGTTTAAAGTGAGTCTATGTTTGTGTCGTTGCTCTGTGTGTGCGTTTTAGACAATAATGGTCCTGGTCAAGCATTTAAGTAGTGTACAATGGCATTGAAAGCTTACATTACTTTTGTTTCTACACAAAGCAGCATGAAAAAGGGCAAGCACACACCCAGATAAAATGACAAAATGACATCAGAGACTAGCTTCAACTGCTTTGCACACATATATATAGATGCAAATGTGCACACAGATAAATTAAGTACTGACCAATGATGCGCGCCGTAGCCTGCGGCTCATGGGTTTGTCAAAGGGCGGGCTGTTCATGGCAAACTTCTCCAAGTAGCCCTCTGGTAGCCTGATATCAGCTGGGAGAGACAAACGTTTGTTTATGTCCTAAAAGAGAAGAACAAATAAACAAAAGGAGACATGAAGAAACTGAAACATGATTTTCAATATTAAAAACCTTTTTCCATTTACAATTATACTATAAAGACATTAGTCCTGAAATATTCAGGATATTCCGTACCTTTTAAATTTGGTTTGGTATGATATGTCACAAAAAAAGATTTACAAATGCGCATTAAATAAATCTCGTTCCTTCATCATTTATCAGCTTGTTATTACTTCACCTTAATTAACCATTATGATCTGGTATCAAATCAAAGCTTTTTTTCTTTTTAAATATTATTGGTTGCTTGTCTACTCACAAGCAGCTTGCTCCATCTGTCTCTCCTGGCTGCGAGTTTGTCAAATGAGAGCAGACCTTTGGTTAACAGGTGCCATCTGCTGCTGTGAATGACTGACGAATGATGATGTGGATAACACCTATACTCGCTATGGCTGAATAAGATGCCAGTGCAAGACCACCACATGATCAGGATAAATTCCAGCTAGTTACTGGCTAGTTTTGGCTACATTTTCATAATGCACTATTAGCATTGAGTTTGCATGTTTTCCCCATGTCTGCTTGGGTTCTCTCCGGGTACTCCGGCTTCCTCCCACAGACCAAAGACATGCCAATAGTGGGGTCTAAATTGCCCATAGGTGTGAATGTAAATGCAAATGAGTGTCTCTCTTCAAGATGAATGACAACTGGGATAGGCTCCAGGCTGATCTGCATTTCTTTCAAAATGAAAGCACGCTTGATATTTTTATCTTTTACTTTTTTTTGCTAATTAATTCATGTTGTAGTTCTTTTTGACTTCAATTGCTAAGTGCAGCCTCTCCCTCTGGAAGTGTTTAGCTTTAGACGATCACATTTTAGACACAATTTTAGGAATTAAACATCATCATATATTTGAGTCAGTGTTGTTAACAGCTTCTAGCCACTGCAAGAACTTTCACCTTCCAGTCTTTGCTGGAATGCAAATTTCTGTGACACGATCACCGGCAAGGTGCCAGTCACACATTGTTTCCATGGCAGCAGTAGTTAGGTGACCCAGTCAAAACACCCCTCAAGTGTGTGTCCTCAGTGTGAATATGTAGTGATACGTTTGTTTACATGTAACCGTGCAATAGGAGGATATTAAAGTGTGTATATGCCTGAAGATGAGATGTAGAGGTACTGTATGCCTTTAATAGTTTTATCTGAGCTGACTGGCTGACATCACAACATGCATGTCACATGAAAAAAGTATATATAAACTATATGGATGGCGACAACTGACGAATCCTAAAGCAACGCTCTGCATGTTTTAGCAGTATATGTGAGACAATGTAAACGTGAGCCACAGTCGCTTGCACAGAAATGCCTCCTAGCTGTAGTTAGCACATTTGTAAGCTCAACTTAAAATTGGAATCATAAAAGAGAAGAATACGTGTAAGCACTACAACACCATATATACGGTAGTGTTAGACATATAAATACAAATGACTGCAAATTTCATCAAGCAAAACATTTGATATTTTATGCAATTTATAATGAAAGTGACACCTCGTGATCACAACAAAAGTCTTTCACACAAAATTCACTGTCCACACTGTCTTTCAAAGGCGTAACAATAGACAAAAGTTCACAAACACAGCCACTCCTGCCCTCTTATTCACTGGTAGAGACTGAATAAAGATCTAAATACAAAACAAAACATGTGAGCCCCCGTACTCACAATGCAGAACAGCTCTAGTAGCTCCCTCATTGTCCTCCTTAAATGTGTTTTTCTATGCACTCACACACATGCGCTTTCAACGATGCATGTCTCTAACCTGATACATGACTGCACACACTGAGAGAGAGAGAGAGAGAGAGAAATAGAGTGAGAGAGGGCTGGCACTGTGGTAGAGTGCCATCCACATACTTAGGAAAAGAAGTGGGGGGGGGGGAAGGGTTGGAGGAGGGGGATGCAGGAGCAGAGGAAAAGAGGAATAGACAGATTCCTGAGGGGAGAAAGGCAGATGGGGGGAAGGGGTGAATGGAGGGGGTGGCACAGAGAAAACATTGTTTTTTTTGTTCTCTCCTGCCATCATTTTGTCCTCCATCTCTTTTTACTTTCTCTCTTATCATCTCCTGAGCCCTATTCCCCTGGATCTCCCTTTTCTTTGTCATTGCAATAATTACACCGACATATGTAATTACTCTCACCCCAACATTTTCCTCTCCCACACTGCCAATCCATCTCCTTCTCTTTCTTTCTCTCTCTCTCGTAAACATGGTCTAAATTAGTCCCATCCACTGCTCACAGCAGTGAGAGGCTCTGTATCTAGAGGCATTTCCCGTAATACTGCTGTGCTCAACACTCTGCAGCTCCTTCAAACGGACACACGCAGCCTGACCGAGACATGACGGCACTCAGAGATTCAGCAGCAAACAGCAACACTATCTGTCAGATAGCACAGGTGCACTCGCATATACACACAAGTTAGTGAAAATAAAAAGAGCCTGCTATATTTTTCTCTCATAAATGTGCAGTTGCAATAATAGATGTTCAAAATTTAAAATATTGAGGTCACTGAATACATACAGTACACAAATACTTAACGCACAAATACTTAAATACACATACAAACACATCCGTAATTACTATATATATATATATATATATATATATATATATATATATATATATATATATATATATATATATATATATATATATATATATATATATAAAAACACCCAGCACGCCCCTGCGGGCGGTTTATCCTTCAAGCTCGGGTCCTCTACCAGAGGCCTGGGAGCTTGAGGGTCCTGCGCAGTATCTTAGCTGTTATATGTATATATATATATATATACATATATATATATATTCTCTTTGATACCCAACATCCACAATGACGGCGAAACAACTAGTAGCTCAGTGTTCCAACATTCGAAAGAAGCGACTGCTATCACAGCTAGAGATTGACGAGGTACAACATAAATGCTACGGCAAGGAGGAGTCAGGACGCCAGGTCAGGGGGGAGATATCATCACCCCTACCCGAGATTGGGTACATAGCCCCAAGTGCGATAGGAGAAGGATCGTTGAGTGCGAGAGCAACTGACCTGAAAAATAGGATCATGGCCAAGCTTGAAACCTGGATCCCCCGTAGCCGGTTACCAAGATTACGTGAAGTACCCTCAGAAGGTCTGCTAGATGATGTTAATGCAGCACTACGGACGATACCTACAACCACGATTACCGACACTAACAAGCTGATCTACAATACAGCAGCAGTGATCAGTGAGATGCTTGGCTACAAGTTGAACAGCCACAAGGGGCAGTACCCTCCATGAAGAAGGAGGCTAGAGGGCAAGATCAAAGTAGCACGGAGGGAGGTTAGCCAACTAACGGAGTTGCAGAAAGGTGCGGCAAAGAAGGTGCATAAGAAATACAGCAAACTGTCCATACCTGAGGCCTTGGAAACTGCCAAGCAAAGACTCACAGCCTTGGCCAGCCGCTTGAGGAGGTACACCAGAGAGATAGAAGGCAGGAGAATAAACCAGCTGTTCTCCACAGAGCAAAAGTGTACTCTCAGTGGCAAGGGAACAATAAGAGAACAGCACCACCAAGGCTGGAGCAATACTGGAAGAGCATATGGGAGAAGGACGCAACCCATAACGGCAATGCTCAGTGGCTAGAGGATCTGAGGGCAGACCATAGCGACCTCCCTGAACAGGGTCCAGTAACCATCACAGTGGCAGATATCCAAGAAAGGGTCTCCAGTATGAAGAGTTGGACAGCACCAGGGCCCGACATGGTTCACGCCTACTGGCTGAAGAAGCTGACTGCACTCCACGAGCGTTTGGCAGCACAAATGAACCAGCTGCTAGTTAACGAGAGACACCCGGAATGGCTAACCGAAGGTCGAACGGTCCTGATCCCCAAGGACCCCAAGAAGGGACCGGTCCCATCCAACTACCGACCAATAACCTGCCTCAGTACTACATGGAAGCTCCTGTCAGGCATCATATCGGTTAAGATGAACAGGCACATGGGTCAATACATGAGTGGGGCAAAGAAAGGGATTGGCAAGAATACCAGAGGCGCAAAACACCAGCTACTGGTAGACAGAACAGTCAGCCGAGACTGCAAGACCAGACTGACCAACCTGTGCACTGCCTGGATTGATTACAAGAAGGCCTATGACTCAGTGCCCCACAGCTGGATACTGGAATGCTTAGAATTGTACAAGATCAACAGGACCCTAAGAGCCTTCATCAGGAACTCAATGGGGATGTGGTGTACAACACTAGAGGCCAACTCCAAGCCCATAGCACAAGTCACCATCAAGTGCGGGATCTACCAAGGAGATGCTCTGTCCCCACTGCTGTTCTGCATAGGCCTGAACCCCCTCAGTGAGATCATTAACAAGACTGGCTACGGATACCGACTACGGAATGGAGCAGTTGTCAGCCACCTCCTGTACATGGATGACATCAAGCTGTATGCCAAGAGTGAACGAGACATCGATTCACTGATCCACACTACCAGGCTATACAGCAATGACATTGGAATGTCGTTCGGACTGGAGAAGTGTAGTCGGATGGTAACAAAGAGAGGGAAGGTAGTCAGAACTGAGGGGATTGAACTACCAGAAGGCAACATTGCAGACATAGAGGACAGTTACAAGTACCTGGGGATCCCGCAGGCAAATGGGAACCATGAAGAGGCCACTAGAAAGGCTGCAACCACCAAGTACCTGCAGAGGGTCAGGCAAGTCCTGAGGAGTCAGCTGAATGGTAAGAACAAGATCCGGGCCATCAACACCTACGCCCTGCCCGTGATCAGGTACCCTGCTGGGGTAATAGGCTGGCCAAAGGAGGAGATAGAAGCCACTGACATAAAGACAAGAAAGCTCCTTACCATGCATGGAGGGTTTCACCCCAAGTCCAGCACCCTGAGGCTGTACGCTAAGCAGAAGGAAGGGGGCCAGGGACTGGTGAGTGTCAGCACCACAGTCCAGGATGAGACATGAACATCCACGAATACATTGGGAAGATGGCCCCAACTGACCGAGTGCTCAGTGAATACCTCAGGCAGCAGAAACCCAAGAAAGAGGAGGGAGACGAGGAACCATCGTGGAAGGACAGGGCCCTGCACGGTATGTACCACCGGCAGATAGAGGAGGTGGCTGATATCCAGAAATCCTACCAGTGGCTGGACAAAGCTGGACTGAAAGACAGCACAGAGGCACTAATCATGGCAGCACAAGAACAAGCTCTGAGTACAAGATCCATAGAGGCTGGGGTCTATCACACCAGGCAAGACCCTAGGTGCAGGCTGTGTAAAGATGCCCCAGAGACAATCCGGCACATAACAGCAGGGTGCAAGATGCTAGCAGGCAAGGCATACATGGAACGCCATAACCAAGTGGCCGGCATAGTGTACAGGAACATCTGTGCCGAGTATAACCTGGAAGTCCCGAGGTCAAAATGGGAGATGCCCCCAAGGGTGGTGGAGAATGACCGAGCTAAGATCCTGTGGGACTTCCAGATACAGACAGACAAAATGGTGGTGGCTAAGTGGTGGTAGACAAACAGAAGGAGACGGCCGTAGTGATCGATGTAGCAGTTCCGAATGACAGCAATATCAGGAAGAAGGAACACGAGAAGCTGGAGAAATACCAAGGGCTCAGAGAAGAGCTCGAGAAGATGTGGTGGGTGAAGGTAACAGTGGTCCCCGTGGTAATCGGAGCACTAGGTGCGGTGACTCCCAAACTAGGCGAGTGGCTCCAGCAGATCCCGGGAATAACATCGGAGATCTCTGTCCAGAAGAGCGCAGTCCTGGGAACAGCTAAGATACTGCGCAGGACCCTCAAGCTCCCAGGCCTCTGGTAGAGGACCCAAGCTTGAAGGATAAACCGCCCGCAGGGGCATGCTGGGGGTTGTATATAAATATATATATATATATAAATAAAAGTAAAGAAGGTTAAAAATATGGGGTTGAAAAGGTGAATAAGAGATCCCTTTAAATGTACCACATAAATGCCACGTGTTCACTATTCACTTTATACAGTCTATCATATAATACACTGTGTATAGTGTATACTAACTGAGAGACAGCTACCACTGAGAAGTGTACATGCAAGGAAATAAGACAAAGGAATGGTCTTATTTCTAAGGTCTAAGTGTAAAGTAACAAAAAATAAGAAATGTCCCCTTTCTATTTGTTTAGGTTTTACATACAGCACAGACAGAAAATTATTCTCTTTCTTTGCCTAATTTCTAACTTGGGATTTCTTTTTATGTATTTTCTTGTCATTTATCAACCAAAAAAAAGTACCAGTATATCAGCAACAGGCCAATCCTGATATTTGGGCCTGTCCAATTTATCATTTTAGTTCTAAAATTAGCCACAAGGTATGGTTTCCTACATAAAATCTACTTAATATTGTGAGGTGAATAGTGAAGGAGTGAATGATTTCAGACAGTCTTTGGCATCACTATTGAATTTCAATTAATAATGTTGAGTGCAGGTGCATTTTCCCTCTTGATCAAAGAGTACAGTACGCCCGGGCTAAAGGTATGTGTGTGTTTGTGTGTGGGCGTGTCCCAGATCATCATACCTCATTAGAGATGCGCCGATGGTGATTGTTCCTCATACGGACCCTCACTGGACTCTGAACCTCATCAGAGGACGTGCCGGATGCTTGGTCACTCTCCCCATCTGAACCCATCTTCACATTTTCATGGACAATGCCTGTGAAACACAAACGTGCAAAGACTTGAGACTTTTTTCAGGGATTTATGTCTTAGAAAAAGTAAAACAGGGAGAGACAGGAGATGCGACATGCCTTTGGTACAAGGGCGGCATGTCCTACCCACTAGGCTAAAGGGGTGTCCCTTGACATAAATACCTACGCGCAGGTTTTTAGATTGTGTTTAATGACACCCTATTTCATTTCACTACTCTCTCTATGGGATCAGAAGAAAACAAAACATCTGTCTTAAATTTCACTCACCCATTATGTGAATGACACAGTAGGACCCCAACCCCCAAATGATGAATCATACCATCAAGCCACACAGGGGTGTAAAACAAGTGTATAAAATGGTATTGGTAAGATGAGTAAGTACGAGATCAATATTACCCTGCGTGCAATAGGAGCTGCCATCTCTGTGTGCCAACCCCCCCACCACCACACACCTTCATGTGCCCCAGAATCCATCTGATTAATGAGTCACGGTGCAGCAGACAGGACTGTCTACTTCAGTGATGTGTGAGTTTGTGAGTAAATGTGGGGGAAGGGTGGAGGGCTCTCTCTTTGTCTGGGTCATGTACAGCACACACAGTACGTGTGTGTGTGTGTGTGTGGGGGGGGGGGGGGGGGGGGGGTCTCCCTGGTGTTTGTTTTGGTAAAGATAACTTTTTTCATGAAACTGAAGTAGGCTGAGTGCAGTTGCAAGCTCACACCTTACAATCATGTACCGTTTACCCATAAAACATCAGCTCCCAACAGCAGAGCACAGACAGATCGAGGGAAGATTAGGAGACAGTGGGGTGGATGGTTTTGGTTGGAAGAGCTGATGAAGTGGAAAGAAAAATGAGTCCCCAGAGTGACTGCAACACCTCAGTTGTGGGATTTAACAACTGAGGGCCGGTTAGGTAAAGCTATTTATTACAGTGTGCTGTCTGTCAGCTGTGAAACATCTGAGGCTTATTCTAGGATTTGAAACAGGCTGGTCTCTGGACCAAAAAATATTTGAAAAGATGGAAAACATAGAAAAAAGCACAGATAAGTACTTCTAAAACTGGTTTAAATTGGTCTTTATTCAGTCTTTATCAAATTAATAAGAGGGCATAGCGTTAAAAATAATCCTCTGACTCTGTAGTTTCCCATTAACCTAAAAGCTGAATGATACCTATAGTGTGAAATTATACCTTCTGTAAGTCAATTACACAGTGATTCTTGCTCTCGAGAGTTTAAATTTAATTTTCAGGTTCTATAAAAGTTCTAAAGGCTTGTTAACCTAACCTCCTACAGTGATGAGGTGGTGGTACAGAGACAAACAGCCATACTGTTGCATGACCTAGACACAATATCTAGACAGCTATTGCTGAAATGTAGGCATCTAGTGGGCCTCCAAGTCTGATGTATAGTGCGCAGCCTCAAAGACAGGCACAAGGATACAGGGAATGGATATACCTTTGTAAGAAAATGTCTTTTGTCGCATCAGGAATCAGGAATTAACCCTCACAACCAAGATGGTGAAACATTACACTGAAGGTAAGTGACACCACAGGCTGGAGAAACTGATCCGGGATATCTACTGACAGATACACGCACAACCACACGCATGATGAGTAAGCATCACTGATCATGAGTATCAAATGTCTTTCTCACTTTCTGAGAGGTCCCGATCTTGTGTCTTTATGTAAACAGCAGATGTGGGTAGATGAAACAGGATGATCTGACCAGGGAAGTAAAATTCCAGTTAGGGCTGGGCCATATTATACCGTTCACGGTAATACCGGTATAATGTTAGGCAACAATAGGAAAATGAAATATCACAATAGAATGGGAGTAAAACGCGCATGCGCAGTGCCTTTGTTTTCATACGCACATGGCCGATTGTTGGTTTGTAAAAATGGTGCAACTTCCGTGATGTGGAACTGGTTTGGTGTTTGTCCGTCAGATACACAACAAAGCACATTTTTTTGCAGAACATGCAAGCGGCCGTTGTTATTGTCGTATTTGTCGGACTAAGATGCTCTTAAATCTGGGAGTAATCTGGGTCCCAAACTCCGTATATTTGACTTCAGGTCAAACAACACTGCAGCATCACTGAGAGTTGAAAACTGTCTAAATTCTTTGATCTTTAATAAAACGATCAGCATTGCTGCTTTACCAGGTGTAACTATAAAGTTTAACTTCCAGGCATCCATGAAAACAAAAGTTATTACATTTAACGGAGTTAGAAGTTAGCAGGAAGCTAGCGGAAGTTAGCTCGCTAGTTTCGCTAGTTACCTAAGCATGATATAGCACGTTCTGACTGAGAGATTTCTGAAAAAAATCAAACGTACAGCTCTGCTATCACTTCCAACATAAATGAAGACAGGAAACTAAACAGCAGTGACGTTTGTAGGGTTACTGAAGTTGGGCTAGCTGATATATAATGATGTGCTACGTGATCGCTAGCGACACAGCTATGTTAGCATAACATAAACAGTGAAGCTGGAGGACGAACACTAACACTTTTCCACTTATAAAAGTGAACGTGAAGGTTCTTCATGGTTAGAGACAAATGCAATCGCATGGCAGGATGCTGTAAACGGACCAAACTTCAGTCAGGAGAACAACTGAGATAATCCATCCACAATACGAGGTTAGTCATTAATATACTGCAACAACATGGGAATAGAGCAGCTGCCAGAGAATTCAACATTAATGAATCAATGGTACAGAAGTGGAGGAAGCAAGAAGAATGAGTTTAATAAAGTTTGATTTATCTGACTGCTTTGTTTCGCTTAATGTGCCTTATAATCCCGTGTACCTTATGGTCCGAAAAATGCGTACTGCACACTGCAGTTTAATGTCGCAAAGCACCTCTTTTTAACTTCAGTGGATATTATACATGGTTATGCTCAGGATATGTCAGCCCATTTCTACTGGAAATGCCTTTGGGTTAAACTTTCAGCAAGGAATTTGCATTTGCACTGTTACATTTTTATAAAGCTTTAATGTACATAAAAACCAGCTTCTTGTTTACGTGAAAATAAATGGAAGGTTGTCTTTTTGCGCTAGTAATGTTGTGGAGTTGTATTTTGTCTCGCATCAATTATATCGTCAGTTATATCGTTATCGCAAATTTTCAAATATATATCGTGATAAATATTTTTGGCCATATCGCCCTGCTCTAATTCCAGTATCACACCATTATGTTACATTCTTCACACTTTCTGTCCTAAACATTCCTCTTAGTCACATTTCTTTCAGTCTTCTGCAGTTTCTTTCTCTTCCTTTCCCATAGACGCCTAAGAGCAGACAGTAAATGTCACAAGCTACCACTGCCTCCCCACATGGAGCCAAGCTGGCCTAGTTAGGGTTGCTGACTCCCTGCTAGTTTGTCTAGAGGAGGGAGTGGGCTACTTTTAGGAGTGTCCTTACTTCACTCTGCTCTGCAAATACTACTTAGTTGAAAATCCATCTCCAGCACATGATAGCAACACGTCAAAAATAAAGAAAAATCCAGGGGAAAGAATATCAAAAGAAGTAAAGGAAGACTTACTTGAAAAGCCCTTCATGGAATAGCATTGGGATTTTTTCACATAAGCCCTCACTCGGCAAAGCCACACATTGAATTCAGTACATTGCTCAAGGGGGAAACAGGCGGTATTCGTAGCCACCGTCCACATCCACATTACCCAATAATAATAATAATAATACCACAGGCTTTGGCTTTGAACTGAATCGTTTCACTTCTCTTTCATGCTCTCAGGTGAAAAGTTCTCAAACTCCTTTTAAAGCACAGGACATCGTGCTTTTTGAATTTGTCCAGAGCAGCACGAACAAAGATACTGCGGTCATTGTGCTGACAAGTAAATGAATAAAAATTCAAAAGAAGAACTTGTCGAACTCTTCACTTCTCTAAGGAGCTCATAGAATCCCTGTAGATAAGCATGTTGCTTGGGGCCAACATGTTGCAAGTTAAGCAGGCATGCAAAGCAAATCATATTTTCACAGTAATAGGTTAAAGATGTTCAAACATGTATGATGAACAGATTCTACTTGCATAAATCTGTGTCTAAGTATAAAGTAAAAACCTGGAACATGCTTGATCGAGCTACTAACATTAATGTCCTACAAAGTCAAATAAAAGTATACAGACAGCATGTATTGATGTTTGCCACAAAAATGTGCCTTCTACCTAAATCCAAACTCTATATTGTAACAACAATCTGATCAGTGGATAAAGTCAGGATGTAGATGAGCTTCTTGAAGACGATGACAGTGATGAGACTCACCAATGCGGTTTCCTGGAGGCCGGCATGAGTCGAGCACTCGAAGCATACGGAAAGGTGACAGCCTCAGTGGGGTGTCTCTCTCCACCATTCTTACCCCCTCTCCCGTTCTAACCTCCCCCGTTTTAAGGTCTCCGACTCTGGGAACACGGGCAGAGCATCCTTGCAGATTGTCTGCCATATCCATTGCTCCAGTGGGTTTAAAGCACTAACATTTGAAGGTGCATTTAATAATGCAAATAAACATTTCATTAAAAAAATCCACTTCAGTTAAGTCCTGGAGCCCAATCAAACCGTGTAGGTGGCACCCAGGTTTGAGTAGCAGTAGCTGATTAAGGATCCAAGCTTCCTGGGAAAAACCCAATCCTTAGGCTACCTCTGTACTGCCAGAAGAGCCCCATGCAGTAAAGAACAGGTCTGACATTATAGGAATTGTGCAGACTGCACAGGCACACTAATCAAAATCCAACAACTCCCTCGGCTGCTACTCCACTTTAACACACTCTCCCTCTTCCTGTGTGTTTTTCTTAGCAGACGTTCCGTTCCTTCTCTCCTCCCTCTCCTTTCTTTTTCCTCTCTGCAGTCGCTCTCTGCGTGCTGACTAAGGAAGGTCAAACACTGTGCAGGTATGCAAAATGCTGCAGAGACGGTCCAACACGTGCAAGCTAGAAACTGTTACAATCTGCCATCTCAGAATAACAGGTGTTCTGTCATCATCTGCCTTCGTCCGGACACAAGCCCGCAAACAAGGACTGTGTGCAAGGACTCACAACGCACTTAACTTGCAGCTCCTAGCAAGGAAAACACAGCCAGACCTTCCCTTTGCTTCTGTCCTTTGTGACTTCTTCATTTGTGTTCATTTTTCTTCTTTTTGCTGATGTTTTTCTGCGTCTGTGGCAGATCTCTTCTCTTTGTCCTCCTTCAACTGTTATTCAACACAGCACTCTATTCAGGCTGTTGTGCTGCTCTCCTTCTTTCCACTCCCTCTCCTGTTCAGTCCCTCCTTGCCTCTGGCGCCGCTATCAGTGTTGTCAGTGCTCCTGCTCCCTCCCTTCACCTTGCTATTACTCCCCTCCCTCTCACATGATAGAAATCTCCATCTCTCTCCCCCCTCCATCTGTCTTTATCTCTCCCTCCCGATTTCTTGCTATCACTGTCTGGGTCCAGAGATGGTGTTGAATATCAGTACAGTCATCCTCTTTTTCTATTCACGAGCCGATGACATTTTCTGCCTGATCGGCCTCTTTCTTGCACTCCATCTTGTTCACCACCTCTTTCTCGTGCTCCCCACCCTCCCTCCTCATGCTTATCGCTCTCTAGTGTAGAAAAATGAAATCCTGAGGCTTCAGAGTGATGCCTATGGCATTCTCTCCGCTCTCCCCTTTCTGCCTCAGTCCCTTCTATATTGACATGAAACACAGGACACAGCAAGCACGCGCTCTTTCCTGCACATCCCACTGCACACAGAGTAACTGTTACAAATACAACTCACATGATGCTGACTATTGGCTATTAGACACACCTGGAGAGCAAACAGACAATTACATCTATACAAACTAACAGCAAGTTCAAAATAATATTAAGAAACAGAACTAAAAGCATTAGGAGCTGATTAAGTAATTTTTTCTTCAAGCTGAGGGACCATTGGGTTGATATTTGTTACATTTATGTGGTACGATCAAAAGGTCTACCCCGCAGAAATCGTTTAGTGCAAAGGCTGTTTTTAGATGAATTCCTGAGAATCCCATTTACGTAGCACTTGTAGCTCTGCGATACATGCTGGCTCTCCTCCTTAAACCTGATTGTCATTTTGTTGAAGTTTGTTTAAGTTGCAAGAATGTCCTCTTGACCAAAACACCACGTCCTGTCCTGGCACATGACAGCATGCTGGGACGCAACATACTCCTGGTCATTACTGCTGAATATCCTCTTTCAAAAGATGCTGTTATAGTACAAGTCCCCAATGACCTCTCATACAAGGGACAAATTCATGTTGCACAACCTTGTTGAACAGCAGCATGCTCGTAATCAGACCTGACTTGGGATATGAAATTTACCACTTCAAATGAAAATTGCTCAAAAATGTCCAGAGACAATGTTCCTATTTCAACCAATACTTGAAATATAATTAACTCTCTGAAGAGCACAGTACCAATACGTCCTAAATTGGTATAGGATACAATTTGCTCAGCATCTTTGCGCATAAACCTAACCCTACAGCCTCTCACGTGTTCGCAAAAAAACGGTGGAACAATATTGGGCATCGGAGGTGGGATTCATAGCAGAGAACGAGACCTGTTAACAATTATGAATAAAAACAGTTGTATATGCTGTCTCTGATTCAAATTATTGCTAGAGGCAACAGTCGGTGGATATTGGTAGGACTTAGTCTTCCAGTTCCTACCACATTCTAAAACCTTGCTTACACCCATGACACCTAACATTAGAAAAGTGTTTAGAGAACATGACTGCATCCAAAATGTCAGCATGATAAGGTGTTAAATGCCATCGTTTTGCCATCACACTTCAAAAGCCTATTTTTGACTACTGCAAAATAAAACCCTACCTCTCCCTCAAGGCCAGTGATAGGCTTGTCTTCTAAGCCTTAGTTAACCAAACACACTCATGTGGAGAGCCTCACACACCCTACATGTCAATAATGATGGGCTTAAAAAGACTTAAACAAACTTTGTAATTGTTTTAGACTCTGTAAACATCTTGGGATCTTTGAGATACCGTATTCTTAACACGCTCTGAAAGCATTTTTTAATCTGGATAGGTTACCTTATTCAAAGTGACTTATTTGGGATCATTAAGTACAGAGTAAAGGTCATCTACAGAAAATTAACAGACAGGTATCGATGTACTGTGATGAGCTGCTCAAAACATCAAGAACAAAAGCTCTCAACCCTCCAGCCATCACTGTTTCCCCGCCTTATTAGATTCACAAGTGCAGCTTGTATACATGGAAGATTTCTGTTTTGCTTTGCAGCCACCTCCACAAAGCTTTTTACTTCCCTCCAGGTCTCTGTTACTGTCACTTTATTTGTCCACCTTGTCTTAAACTACATTTTCTTGACTACATTTAAGCTTCTGCATTGTTTTCACCTCCTTTTTAAATCATAAATATTACGATGTGCCTCCAGACAAATAACACAGTAAAAATCAAAGTGCATACAACATCCCTCAGGAACAGGCATACATAGAGACGCGCACTCAAGGCTGCAGGGTGGGAGAATTTAGACTGCAGTAATTACCTCTAAACCTTTTATCTTCATCTAAGGAATCTCATTATTCAATTACTAAGACCAAAGAGCCTACTGTAAGCTACCAGCTCTGTTTATGCTGGCCGGCTACATCTCAACCCCACACCCTACCCCCACCCCATATATGCAGCTCTGAAAAATACATGCATTCATTAGTAACATCTTCCTTCGCTCAGCCATAAGATTCTCAAACAGCAAGTCACCCTAACACACATAAAAAGCTTATGAGACCGACTACATAAAAGGAGTCCACTCCATTGTTCTTCCTAAAACCAATCCGGGAGTGAGCAAATGGATGGCTGAGCATGTATGCAGTGAGGCAGAGGACTACAGCAATTAATACAGCATTAATGCATTACATTAAATCCCTGGCACAGACAACGCGGTCTCTCGTGGTATGGGTGGAGATAAGGGTGGTCTTAACAAGGTGCCAGCTTTTATCTTTTGCACCATTCTGGTCTTATTTGGAGGTTAAATACAGTATTTTGATGTGTGCAGAGGGAAAGAGAAAATACAAAGGGGGGAAAGGAACAAGAGGAGACTTCTTTGACAGTACTGAAAAACAGCAGCCTGAGACAGGTTTTGAGAAAAGCAGGCAGCTTTTAGCACAGCAGTAAAAACAGACGGGAGGACCAGCTAATCCCCAACCATGTAACTACAATTAGAGCGAGCGAGAGACAGAGAGAGAGCGTGACAGAGAGAGGAAGACAAAAAGATGAGGTAGTGGTGAGAAGTAACACTGAAACTGCATTGCTCATCTTTCCTGACTGTAAGTACAGTGTGCTGGGAGTGGGTGTTGGCCCAGATAACAACAGATATCACAAATCTGCAATACCTTTTGGACTCAAGACTCCTGGCCAAACACATATAACCCCACAGCCCATTTACACAAATTAAAAGTGTATTAAATTAAACTGATACAACGCAAGTTGGACAAACACAGAGGGAAAAAGTGAAAGGGTGGGTAATCTCTTTAGCGCAGGAACAAGAGATTGCATCATCATGTCACTCTATTAAAGGCTGCAACGTGCTCTGACTGCTGAGTGGCACACAGTGAGTCAGCGAGACCAACTAGTGGGAAACACACACACAGACACGCACAGACACATGCAGTGCCTCTCAACATTTTAAACTATTCCTTATCAAGACCTAAATAATAGAGTAGCCTTCTTTCTAGGCTGAGTCAAGTCTATGTCCTTTTAGGAGCTTCTGTACACTCAGTGGCACCTGTGGATTTCCTACAATGAAGTCACTGCCAGATCAACAACTTGTGGGCTCAAGAAGGTAAGATGGTCAACAAACCAATGCATAGTTTTTCTACCAGAAAACACTGATAGCTTTTTTTAAATATGTAAAATATCCCTGAATCTCATAATGAAATGAAACATTTGGTTTGTTTCTATTTTAAAAAAGCACTGTTATCTTAACAATATCGTCAATGTCGACATATAAGCTTTAAAAATATAGTATCAGTATATTCAAATTGGGAAATAAGCAGCATTATTATTATACAAGTACGGCACCATGCAATAGTACATTATCAACCCTCCCCTATGTTGCAGTATCTGTTTTTTCATTAGGATTGTTTTAGTTTTATTCAAGCATTGTCTAGTTATCATATTCCCAGCTCACAGGATTACAACAAACCATAAGCTGCTGTTATAAGTCGAGTTCCCTTCATCTAAAGCTCAGTGAATGCAAGGAGTCTCGTTGCGGTCTATCTCCATCTCGCAGGGTATTCACAACACAAGTCTGATGTGACTCCTGAAGGAGCTGATGTGAAAAACCCTACCATTCCTCCTCACGCTTTTATCATTTCTACCTCTCATTCTCTCATAAATCACAGTTTGTTAAGCTTTATCTCATTCGAAACCCATCTCCGGCATGATCATCCTCATCTTTTCTTTCCATCCATCCCAGACTTTCTTTTCTTCGGTACATTCTGCCCTACTGCTCCTGATATAAGCCGTTCTGCCACAGTGGGAAATGAGATTACTGGGATCTATATAGCCACAGACCACATTACATAATGTAGAGAGAAGGAAAAAGTAATTGCATGTGAGTGCTGTGAGCATGTGTTATATGTGCGTGTTTGTAAATGTTGGATTAAGGTCATTAGAGTTTTATCCCTCCACCCTCATAGTAAGTGTTGCCAGGATAGAAAAGTTGTTTCGGTAAACACTGTTTTACACTCACACACACACACACACACACACACACGCATGTACACACACACTCACACACACGCCTCGCCTATAGGAAGCAAAACTGACACGAGTTCAGTACGTGACTATTTCAAAGGGTGGCAGTATTACTCTGGCCTGATGTTTTGTGCGGGTCAAGGTTTATATATTATACAGCTGCAACAAGAATCCTAGTGGATCATCTGTATTGCTAAATATGACCTCAGCATTAACTACATTTTTGCAAAAGTAGATAAAGTTAATCAATTTTACAAACCCAAATGCACAACTGAATGTTATAATGTTTCTAATGAAGTTGTGGTAAAAAGGTGCATATGCTTCTGGTGCCTTCCAGGGCAGCTGTCTGGTCGGTTTGCTCTTCGTATCATTTGTGTTTTATTTGCTTTCTTTTTTCTAAATCTTTAAAGCAGTCGATACTGAAGCACGAACACGGTGTCCCTTATTACTTCCTAGTTCTCTTTCACAAAGTTCTATATTGTTCACACTCAGATGCATCTTGTACACAAAGCACATGCTCACAACACTCACATGCAAAAAAGGATCAAACACACAGAAAACACATGACTGAATGACACTGAAAACAATGAGGAAACTGACTTGTCAAAGCAGCAATGTTCACTGTGGTTATCTGATCATTTTACACAGGTGCATCATTGAACATGAACTTATGATGTAACTGTAAAAGCCAGTTGGTATAATAAGTACTTTATACAGTGCTATGCAAAAGTATTTAGCCACCCCTCATTTCTTTATATTTTGCTAGGAAAACGGGAAACAGATGCAAACGTAAGTGAAGATACATTATGTAAGGCAGAACAGAGTGTGTACAGATCTTATGAGTTTTAATGTGAACCCCTTTTCCAAATTTTTCTTGTTTCTTTAAGTCTTCACAAACCGTTAGTATGTTGTGCACGTGCATGTGTGTGCGATTTAGATGCTTTCGAGATGGTATTGCATCTGTGAATCAAAATCTGATGGTACTCTTCTGTGTCCATAAATCTATGAGTTTAGTCATCCCAGCTAACAAAGAGCAAGGGGCAGGGTACACCTCGGACAGGTTGACAATCTGATGCAGGCTCATTTTCCAGTTTCCTAAATTTTTTTAAGGACACACTGTACACCATGCTGAAATATGCCAGGTTTAGGGTAAATAGCTCTTTGCTAGTGCAAAAAAACTATTTTATCCCTGTCAAACTGTGATATTTGGTATTTTTTTATAGATTCAACTAAAGAAATGTGAATATTTTTTGTGACAGGCTACTAATAACAAAGCTTACTATCAATTTAAAACTGGAACTTTGCTAAGATTTCTGTTATCTGTAGATACGATAATGGTTCATCCTTGAGTTTGGTGCATTTTTCCTTGAAAAGGCAGGTATAGTGTGAGTGTTAAATAGCTCAACAGACCAAAAAGGGAAAAAAAAGAAACAAGGAAACCGTTCCTCTGAACACGGTCAAGGACTGGGCTATAAACGAATGAAAAAGCAGCCAATGCGCAAAGAAAATTTTAAAAACCTCCAAAAAGCCTGGAGAGCTAGCGCTCATGATCACTTCAAAATTACAAGACAGTCACGCTCCTTGGAATCAAAATATAAGAAAATGAACGGCACTCTGTACAGCAGTGTCAGCAATTCAATTAAATGCCTATAGTGGCATACAGAGCAGCATAAAATATGAATAATCATGAATATTCAGCACCTTTTGTATGTTTCTTTGTTTACTTACAGGTTTCCGTGTGTGTGTGTGTGTGTGTGTGTGTGTGTGTGTGTGTGTGTGTGTGTGTGTGTGTGTGTACCCAGAGATCCAGTCCTGTGCAGGCTCAGGAAGGCTCTGTCTCGTTCTAGCCCCCCACCTGGCTCTCTGCGCAGGGCGGTGCGGCCCAGATGACCAGCATATTGACGCAGGAAGGAGGGAGCGCTATGGGAGGCGGGAGGGTGTACAGAGCACACCACCATGGGCTCTGAGATTCACAATGAAGACAGACATTCAAGGAGAAAGAGAGTCCCACAGTGGATGCAAAAGAGAACAGAAAACTCAGAAGGGAAAGAGGTTGATCAAAGAAAAGAGAAAGGGGTTCAGGCGAGAGGAAGAAAACAGTGAAATAGAGAAAAAGATGACAGGAATTGTAAAATGGAATGAGAGAAGAAGAGAAAAAAGATGACACAAAGTCACACACAGACAGGCACAGAAAGGTAGCAGAACATGTAGGAACAGTACAATATGTAGTAGTAAGAGATAAAAGGCTGGAAATGCACACAGCTCCTGTAATCATGCTGTAATCATTCTGTAATTATGTGAGGAGCCGCTGTAGCACGGAAACAGAAATGAAAATAGAAAGTGTACGAGGCATAAGGCATGCATCGTGGAAAATCTGTTGACTCATAGAACTCACAGTGAAGTAGCAGCAGAAAGAAATGCAGACATGCACACATAAAACTTGCAGACACACTGTAGCAGACAGGTCACCGAGCTATGGGAGTAATAATAATCATTGATGTAAGGGCTACAAGAGATTTTTGGTTGTCTGTGTTAGGAAAATGAACACCTAAAGGTCAAAAACTCCTTGAGTTTTTCCAAAGCAAAGCACCTAAACTAAGGACGTTTACATGCAGCATACATGTACTGTCAGCTTTCTTTCACACAGATTAATGTGTAATTATTGAATTCTGTTAGTAGAGTGTGGGTGGAGGCCCACACGACATAATTCTCTTCAAATTGCTCTTCAAATTTCACTCAAATCACCAAGCAAAGGTAAATTCACCAGCCGAGTTTCTTTTTTCTCCGTTTTACTTAAGCAAAACAAGCTAACTGGTCCAGTAATACACTGACAGAAAGGAACTGCAGTGAACACGAGCCTTGACATTGCTTCTCATTAGCAAGAAAAATGTGAGAAGTATTTTCTACCACTCTTTTGTACAGTTTGACTTATATAGAGAGATGCTGTGCACCCAGGGGGAGAAGGGGAGGATACAGCAAGGGAAAAGGACAGAAGGAGATAGTAATGTAGAGCAGTTGGTTAAAGTTTAATGTCTCTCCTCATCACTAGCTCCATTCCACTCCTTCTCTCACTTGCTAGCTGGACTCTTTGGAAATGACATCGGTTTAGCTATCAAAACAAAAGCAAGGGATGTAAAAATAGAATGAAAAGGAGAAAGAAGCCAGTAAGCAAAAATGAATGGGGTAGAGCTATAGATGCTGCAGCCCAGGAGCTGTAGTGACAGCAACAAGCAAGCATCATCGCTCCTTGCCAAGCAGCCAACAGAACACAGCTATATTTGAACACTTAAGCTTTGTTGTTTTGTTTGACACAAAAACCATCTGCCAAAGCTGAGACACCCTCCTTTCTCCCTATGTTCTGACAAACACATACAAAGATAGTGCCTGGGTGCGAGGTCTCTGATTCTTCCCAAGTGGGACCTGCAGTCACGGACGATGCCCAGCAGATGGCACCCAGAGTGTCTTAGGATGACACTGTTTTTCAGACTTTCTTCTAGAAGCAAAGACATTTTCTATCTCTTATGTGAAAACATGAAGAATCAAACAGTGTGTCTGAGTTCTGACAGATTTGGGAATTCCCACACATTCCCAGCGTACACTGCCATTCAGTCTTGATGACTGAGTGGTTAACTGAATTGTTAGGTTAATTGTGATGAAGATTGTGGTAAAGATGATGATGGTTAACATGGATGGCTTCAGTGGGTTATAGAAGCAGATGAAGCTACCATGAATATGCTTCTGTGTAGCATTTGCATGTCTGTATGACTTTATGAGAGTAGTGGACATGAAAAAAAGTGACAAACACACATTTAAACAGGCACATACAGTTTATGAGATATTTGCATTAAGAAATGTGTTATTTCTGAGAGGGCATCAGTGTAAATGAATGACATAAAGTGAGGAAAAGTGAAAGATCTGCTCCCTTAATTCTGTATGACCTTCATCCATCATAAAGGACCTTTGCTTTAACCCTCTCCACCTACACCATCATTTAGTTATTGCTTGGTCTTCTTGTACTGAATAAAAGCTCTAAATGAAGTCGTAATGTCTTGAAATGTTGCAAAACAAGAGCAGGTGTCCTTTAATAACTGCAGTTGCATGAAAAGAAAATCTGCATAACAGATGCTGGAGTCAGACTCTGCAACTCCTACAAGGGTTATGGAGATGACACATCTATTCTTTATCATAAGAACAGTATAAGCTGTTTGTCTGTTTCTTCTACTATACACTGTGTTACTGTAATTCCAGTATATACTGTATGTAGGTGCACACAGTGTAGTGTAGTTGAGCATCACAAACACACTACGTTTCAGTCACAAAAATTTTAACTTTGGCTGTTAATTTAACTGTAGGTCTCTGTGCACATACTGTATGTCTGAGTGCCAATGCTTGCTAATGTGTTTGCATGTACATGTGTGAGGGCACTCGTTCACATCTCTCACCATTGTCCCTGGCTGTGGATGCCTCATCCAAGGCCATCTGTTCTGCAAGTTCGGACAGAGAGTCATCAACGGGCCGAGCACTGCGTAGAGACATGGACAGCCTCCGCTTGATGATCTTCATCCTGTCCATCTTTTCAGTCACACCACTGGGGCCCTCAGGCCTGAGGGGGAAGAAAAGCACCACCTTCATTATAATTATATAATCAAAAGCACTACCTGCAACATGTTCAGAGCTGTCATTATCACCATCGGCAACCACCACATCCATGCTACCCTGTTATTCTATCACTGTGCAGGTAAACTATTGCAGTGCAACCCGTGCGCATTTTCTGCATTTCGTTAAGCTCCCAGAAATTCTGTTTGCTCATACAGCCTGTGTCCTCATTGTTATGTATCCCAAGAGCAAACATTGCAGAATAAAAGACAAAGAATGAGATGAAGAAAACCCACGGAGGGGTAGAAAAAGAGAGAAAAAGAAATGTACAAACAAAAAAAGTACAGAAAATAAAACCAAACTGCTGACAATGCAACTTCCCGGAGGTTTCAGACCAGAGCAGCTTTCCCAGATGAGCTGTGATTGACAAGCATTTCACTGGGTGGTCCATAAACTACATGCAATGAATTAATTGCGTATGAACTGCAGTCTAAAGTATTATCATACGACACATCGACACATCTACAGCAAATCCTTCAATATTCCATTTTAGCCTGCTGTTCATATGATAACTAAACTGGTGGAAAGTTAGTTGTAAATAAGGCACAGTGTCTATGCATCTGCAGGACAGAAGTATCCCATCCTTAAAATAAATGTGGACAAAGGGACATAGTGTTTTTACAGCAACTTGCTCTATGTATTCAGTGGTACAGCCACACTGTGTGTATTTGTGCTTGTATACCTCTTTGTAAACCTCAGTGAGCTTTCAAATATATATATTGTTTAGGGCGCCTCTCAGTAGACATTTCTATTTCATGAGTGTATGTACAGTACTGTGCCTTTGCATGTGTGGAGTTCTGTGTATGGAAGTCAGTTTGTTATGTCTTCTACTCTCTGCCTTAATGGCCTGAAGGTAGGCACAGCTATGGCAGAGTATTCCTGTCTCCCTTCCACTTCCTGCTCCTTCTATCAAACCCATAAGGGCTTGTGAGCTGGCACGCAGAAGTGCGCAGACACACACTCACACTCACACAGCGACATGGGCAAATACACACTGCACCCACTGCCTTTCTCTTTGTGTCCAACTTTGGAGGCCTCTACAAAAGCCATTCATCCTTTCAGGCTCTACGTTTTTCAGGCCTATTAGAGACAACTAGTGCTCAGAGGGAATTCAAACATTAGCGCTGGGGACAACTGGCCTTTTTTCACCAGAAGATGTGCTTAGGACAATATCTATTGCTCACAACATTGCCTCTGCCAGTTTACATGAGATTACTGTAGTTAGATGTCGTTTACACCTTAGCTGCAAGCTTTTCTTTGAAGATAAAAAAACAAGCCAAAGAAGGGAAAAAACAGAGAAAAAGGAAAGTAACTTGTTTATTTTGTATTATGCGCTACATGGATTATTAGTATGCAATAAATCCCCCCCCCCGAATCCTCATTTGCATGCTTTCCCAGACTTCATTAGAGAAGGTGGCTGCTTGGACAAGAAGATTGGGTTCTCCTCACGTAACCTTGGAGTGACTATCCATAAATTTTCAGGAATAAATGAGTCATATTAGGGGGAAACACTTGAGATATAATTTTCTGCCTATTACCCAGATAAATAAATGCCAGTGTTATCATTAAGACAGACAGATATTGCTGGTATCCAGGCAAGCACACACACATAGACATAGACACAGACAAACAGGCACACAACAATAACCAATTCCCCAGTCTTCCTCTTATCTGGGTTGAATTAGCATGGACAGTAACACAAATCTCAGCATCCAGTGGGTCATACAGAGAAGCACTTCTGGGTATCTCTGTATGTATAGCAACTTAAGATTTCCTGTTTTATCATAGAACAAAATAAGGGTCTCTAATAGACTGTTATACAAAATAAACACATAGCATTCATTATAAATATTTCATTTTATGGAAATATAGCTTACTTAATCCTCCTTAAATTGTAAGGTTTGTTATTTTTAAAGATGTTTTTTCAGGAAATTCAAGACAGACAGATTTTTTTTCCACTTGATGAGCTTTGTTTAATAAAACTATGAAGCTAAGGCTATACCACATTTTATTCTTAATGACAATATAAGATGTGTTCAGATGTTCCGGAGCGTTTAAGTGCAACAGTGATGGTCAAGAATCAAATTGACTGTGCACTCAATTTTGAGTCTTGTGTGATGCAGATGGAGCTGCGAGTGTGACGAAGTTGGCAGAGCCCCATCAGTGAATGAGATAGGACATGTGGCTCCATGCTGCAGCATGTGCAGATGGACACCTGGCAAACCACAAATAACTCTGCTATGCATAACTCCCACTTAATGGAGGGACGCACTCCAGATGACAAAGGCTACACTCATTCTCTAGGACATTCAAAAGCATAACAAGCACTGGTGTTTTAGCTCTGAAAGCAATACAGAGCATAAACTCATATGCATTTAGAAGGGCTGTGTAATAAAACAACACAAGAGATCAAAGGTCAACGGAGTAATTGATATAAAGCAGGAAAAAGATAAAACCTCTGACTTTCTACCACACTGTGTTTTCACATGCATGTGTGGGGTGGTTGCATGGATATTGTATCCTGGAGGTGAACTAAAAGACTCCTGAGGAGGAAAGAAGAGGAACAGTCTGATTTATTCAAGACACACCATTTGGGTTGCTAGGTTACAGGCCCAGACTGGAACCGCAGTTTCTGTCTATGAGGTAAAGAGAAAAGGAAAAGCGAGAGAGAAAGAGGCAAAAAAAAAAAGAAGCTGATAATTCAAAATTCGCATCTCTCAGTACTGACACCCAAACATGCCAGTGTCAGCTTCAGAAACTTCCTGCCAAACTTCTTGGGATGAGAGCATAACGGAGCATCATTCATCCAACTTGGCTCTAGGATTATGCCAATTATGACTTCTTCAGAGGAAAAGTAATGAATGGACCACGGGGCCGATGCCTGCACAATGAATGTGTAATATACACACAAGCTGTCCGATGCATTCATAAAACACACATGCACACACACAGAGTATTTCAGCTGTTTGTGTGACCATGGTCTCCATTTTCTTCAGCCATATTGTCTTACATCCAGCACCTATTTTTCTTTTTCTTTTCATTAGAAATAAACAAGCGTTACTCTGAAATTCAATGACACATGAATCATACGCATGCATGCACACACATGCAATGTGGCAGAGTGGAACAGGCACTCAGTGCCACTCCAATGCCACAACATTGCTTTTGCACAGCAGCCTGGGGATGCATGAGTAACGCACAAATCTGCCCAACTACAGAATCCGACACACATCCACCCAGACAATAGTCCCTTCTCATTATAAACCCAAGGGCTTCTTGTCTGCATCCCATCACTAAATCTGAATCTCCGGAGACAGATTAAGAGAATAATATATGGAAAGAAGTTGAATGAACAAGCACAACAAAATAACAAATAAAACATATTGGAAAAGACTGAGCAAAAGATCTAGAATGTCATTGTGTGCCATGAGAGGAGAAGAAAGTGTGACTGTATGATTGTTGGCAGATCTGGCTCATGAGGATCAGAGAAAGTACAGAAAGATTAGTACATGTTCATTTCAGCCTTTGCAGTGTGACTGTTATCATTATCACGATATTAATACAAAGGGACTTTAGATACATAAATGGCAAATATATAACTTTTAATCTTACTTATCTCTTCAGACATAACAATATTATGATAACATCATGGTACAATAACATAGATGCAGGCCTATACACAGAAGTAGATCCGAAAAGCTCATTTGGGAACATTGGGAGAACACTACATTACAATACTGTCATCTATGGAAAGTTGGCACAGTTTAACTACTGAATAACTTTCCATCCAAAACGTTATCATTATGTAACAACAACAACAACAATAATAGTAATAATAACAAGAATACACTGTTCTGAATATAAACTACCTTATTCGATTATAAAAATGAACAACATTCAAGAAAATTCTTCCTACTGTGTAACGAAGTGATTTCCTGGCAATACATCCCCACTTTGAAATAAAGAGCTCTTTGCCAAAGAAAAAGGAAGAGTAGAAGGGTCAGGAACTCATGACCACAAATTAAAATACATATTCAAGATCATCACGCATTATTACTGTTCGTGGATTATTAGTGTCATTTTATTTTATTCGGGGTGCATTGCAAGGGCAACAGAAGTAACGGATGCGCGCAGTGTTCAATCTGGACTTCCCACTTTGAGATGTCCATAAATTATTTAGCGCACAGTGATACTCCCAGCACACTTTAAGGAAATAATGTGGAGCCCTGCGTTCGCCAGTGACGTTAATTGTTCAGCGTGTGCGGTGTGAGTTTATGGCGAACATCCACGAGGTTATCGACAGCACTGCAGGACCGCAGCACACTCTCTCTGGACTGTCACATATACGGGCGAGATATCCCGTACAGTCTCGACGTGACTGCGGGCAGGGCGCACACAAGTGAACAGCACAAAGCAGCCCCCACACAGCACCACGTACAGCAAACACACCAAACATACACGGTGGCGCTCCGGCTCGGGCCTGGCTGGGAGATTCCTCCACCTTCCAGGCCTTTTACACTTTCGGCCAGTTCCTCTCTCCCCGTGTTTTCCTGACGCGAGTATCCGGTAGGAGGAGAATCCAGCAGGGCAAAGAAAAGTTAAACATCCGCCAAGCAAGCTCAGAAACTCAAAGGAAAGGGGGGCTGGGGTCATCTTTGACGCTATCCTGACCTTTAAGTTTCTATTTGAACGGCGTAGGGCGCCGAAATGGTTTCACACTTTAGGCTCTATTGCCCAAGGGACTTAAATTTGGATTGGACTTTGGTGCCCGTGTCGCCATTTATCGGCTTTATCTGCTACTGCGATTCAGTTTTCTGCAGTGATCTGTCTACAGCACTTCCACACAGACGCGCAATCTGACCCCGGTCACGCCAACTTATAAACGGCATCTTTGTTTAACGACTCGAAAAATAAGCCTACCTGGAACGTCAGGTGATCGGACACCCGTGGTTGGGTATCGATGCTGGTTATTATAACACAGCCAGAACGACGACACGACCGAATATAAACAAACAAACGGGAACCGCTGCCACTGACCTGCTAGTGTTTCTGCTGCAGGAGACTATTGTTCCACTTCTGTATGGTAATCCAGGCAGCACGTTGGGATGAAGCCACTGCGACAAGTTCCTCCAACTACTTTGCTGCAAAAAAAAATACACCAGATCGCCTCCAATCCTTCAAATAATTTGCATCGGAGCGCCGTACGGTGTGTCGCAGTGTCCGGTCGCTTGGATGACTACATAGCTGGTCCGCTGTATTTCATTTTTCGCGTTAACTTTCGCTCACAAACTGCACCGTCCCGTCCGGTGATGATCAGCCATGTCGCTGCTGCTGCTGCTGCTGTGTAGATCCCAAGTGGAAGCAGTGGCGTGATCCCGGAAAACAACGCAAGGGATGTGCGTGTGTGAGATACACTGTGAACGTGTGCGTATCGGAGCCTTTCAACATCCACCCCCAAAACCACCAACTCTTAACAGTGTCTTTCTCAGGAAAAAGGGGGAGGTCAGATAGATTAATTCGGGGTAGCACCGTCACCGGGGAAATTAGCTTTCATTATCCAAACCCCATTCCCATCTAAATATGCACCTCAGAGAAAATTCCTAGTGAATAATGCATAGATATTATGGAAATTCAGCAGAATGATCCACCCCTGCATAGTTGGCATCCACATCAAGGAATTACTGCCAAGTTTCGCTTGCCAGCATCAAACAAACACTCCCGAAGATCCATAATCGCGAAGGCTAAATTAAGACTGATTTTATTCGGCAGGGATTTTTTATTTTTTGGTTTTTTGGTTTGTTTGTTATTTGTGCTGGTGTGGATGAGTTTAATTACACTCCTTAAAAGCCCCGTTACATGCAGTAATGACCTTATTAACATTATCAGCTTTGTTCTCCTTGTAACGTGGCTACTTTAGAACATACTTGAACAGCTTCGCATGTTTTTGAAGACAATCATTAAAAAAACAATACGTTATTACAGGTGATCCCTTTGTTTTTAGAGGGGATCACCTGGATTCCCCACCAATTGCGTGGGAAATCATAGATGACACAGCAAACAGTTGATGGGGATAACTCTGCCTGCTGAACTTCATCGCCACCACGTGGCTAAAGCAAGAAGCAGAAGCCTGCATTCACGTATAAGACAAATTCTGCAGGGACTGTTTAAAGTAGTCCCTGTACACTTAGCACGCATAGAAGGAGAAAAACATTGTGTCTGGCTTCTAAAACTGCACCAGAACATTGCCTAAACTCTGCGCAACTTATTGCAACAAGATAAGCAACTACAGTAAGCATATATTTTGAAATAAAATTAAATAATAAACACATTTGAGTATGAATGTAGGAAGCATTAAAAAAACGAAAGTACACAAATCATAATAACGATCAAGTAAAATAATTCCAGATATGCCATAGAAATTTTTTCTTATTAACATCAACAAAGACACATGAAATGCTCCCTGTACATTTCCAAACCATACACACTCTATCCATTAAATTCATCTGCCATAAGAAAATGCCACAAACAATAGAGCAGACGTAAATGGCAGTTACATATTTTACACTTTATAATAAATATGTTCTCACATAACAACCATCTTCCTTTTATTTTCCAGCTGCTCCCTTTAGGGGTCCCCAAAACATATCATCTGCCTCCTTCTCACTCTATCACTAGCATCCTAGTCTGTCACACCTCTGCATGCCCTCTTTCACTGCATCCACAAAGGTCTTCCTCTTCCTCCTGCCTGGCAGCTCCATCTTCAACATTCTTTGCCCAACAAATCCACTCTCCCTCCTCTAGACATATCCAAACCATCTCAGGCTCACCACTCTTAAATAAACTTAACAAATTTTACAGCATAATACAATAAATGTCTGCATTGCTTATCAAATTACAAAACACTCTTGAGCAGACAGAAGAGTACAATCTCATTAGCCCCACATCATCATATGATGATTTTTTTTTTATTAAACAGAAATGATAGCTATACATTTGAAAAACTGTACAGGGAGTGCAGAATTATTAGGCAAGTTGTATTTTTGAGGAATAATGTTATTATTGAACAACAACCATGTTCTCAATGAACCCAAAAAACTCATTAATATCAAAGCTGAATGTTTTTGGAAGTAGTTTTTAGTTTGTTTTTAGTTTTAGCTATTTTAGGGGGGTATCTGTGTGTGCAGGTGACTATTACTGTGCATAATTATTAGGCAACTTAACAAAAAACAAATATATACCCATTTCAATTATTTGGTTTTACCAGTGAAACCAATATAACATCTCCACATTCACAAATATACATTTCTGACATTCAAAAACAAAACAAAAACAAATCAGCGACTGTTACGTTCCCCCCGAAGGGGTCTAGGCATGTGAGAGAGGGGACCAGTAACAAATGAGTCCGGAATCAGAATGAAAAAGGAAAACAAACAGTTGTTCTGCATCAATAAAACTTTATTACAAAATGGTACAGGTTAACATTAACTTAAAGGGCCGGCAACGCCGTCTTACCAATAACGCCAAAGAAACAAAGAAAACGCTCGCAGCCACGAAAGGCAGGAGGACTACCAAACAAACAATAAAAAAGGAGGCACTTCCCACACTTCCTACCCTACTCCCCACCACGGGGAGACACTCTCAGGGCCCACAAGCCCGTCTGCTCACTGGTCAGAAAGAGGCTGTCTGTCCAAAATCTAGCACAGAACCGCGTAGCGCCACCGAGGAAAAAGCCACCCTGCTCACAGCTCATCCCCAGTTTAAATAGCCTCAGAGGATGATTGCTGACTGGAGTCAGGTGGCAAACGAGGCTAATCAGCAGCAGCTGTGTCCTGGGGAGAGAGAAGAGCAAGAGAGAGACGGGGGGTGGAGCAAAAGAGGAGGAGGCGGAGAAAAACACCACGCCCACACAAGGGCAGTATCAGGAGGCCCAGCTAGGGCCGTAACACCCCCTCCCATAAATACAAACCAGTGGTTTGTCATAGAACGTCCTACCCAGCTTTTAAACATATCACCTACCATCCACCATAATAACGGTTAGGCATACCCTGCCGAATCTGCCAAGACCTTTTTGATGGGTTGAAAACACTGCACGGGGTTGGCTCAAGTCCCTCAACATAGTGTCCCAAATGACAGCCAAATGTTTTTTGAGCCATCACATATGGAGAACCCATCAGGCAGCTAGAAGGCCTTACAGCAACACTTCTCTGACGCTTCTTCGCTAGGTCATGGCAAAAGGCATGCTGGTTAGCCAGAGGTGCAGATTGAAATGGTTGTGTCACACACAATCTATCACACTGTAGGTCATCTGGACCCGAGAGACCGTCATCAGGTGGCAGATTACAATTAGTTGATCTCTGACAGTGACCAAATGACACCACTGAGCAATTATGCTCCAACTGTTGCCTAGGACTGGCAACTTTGTCGGTTTGTGAACCACAGTTCACTCTTTTGAAAGCAGATCGATTTTGCTTTGAGTTTGCTTTCAAACAGTGAGCAACCAGGTGGCCAGGTTTGTGGCAGAAGAAACAGAGCTTTGTTTTGGCTCTTGAAACCACGCCTGTATCGGCTTTGTTAGCTGGCACACTCCTAACTCTCAGGACTGACTGTTTCTGTTTGTAGGCTCCACAATTTGCTATTAAATGGCCAGACTTTAAACAAAAAAAACACTTTCGTTTCACACTGGAATGGGACACAAGTACCTCACCCTTTCGGTACTGTGTAGCTGGCACATCACTAACCTTCACTGGGGCATCGCACCGGTCATACCTACTGACACTGGTTTTATGGACGAGCGCGAACTCATCAGCCAGCGTCGCAGCCTGCTGTAGCGAGGAAACCTTCTGTTCATTAATATATACCGCGATGCGCTCAGCAATGCAGTTCTTAAATTCCTCTATGAGCATTAGTTCCCGGATCGAAGCCAGGTCAGTGGCTTTGCAGGCCGCACACCACCGATCGAAAAGAACACCTTTTTCCCTGGCGAAATCAAGATAGGACTGACCCTGACCTCTTCTCAACCCCCGGAAACGCTGCCTATAGGCTTCTGGGACCAGCTCATAGGCCAGCAGGATAGCCCTTTTCAGCTTGTCATAGTCCAAGCTGTCCTCAGCTGACAACGAGGAACAAACTTCTTGAGCCTTACCCGCCAGCTTACATTGGAGCAAAATGGCCCATGAATCCCGTGGCCAGTGCAAGGCCGTGGCTATTCGTTCAAACGACTCGAAGTAGCTGTCGACCTCAGTGTCACGGAACATCGGAACCAGACGACTGTTTTTCCCTACGTCAAACGGGGTGTCCGCCTGACGAATGGAGGCGGTCGGAGGAAGGGAAACCTGCCGGAGTTCCAGCTGTCGCAACCTCACAGCTGTCTCTGCCTCCACCTTCCTCAATTCGGCCTCTCTGGCTCTAGCAAGCTCTGCGTCTAAACGCCTAAGCTCCAGCTCTTTCTTTAGCTGGAACTCCCTCTCACGGTCCTCCTTCTCTAACTGGAGACGAGCCAGGCGTACACGGAGCTTAGCATCCTGCTTCGAGCCTTCACTTGATTCAATGGAGAGGGGTTCGAAGCGAGGCAATGTCATGGGTTTGTCCACAGGCAGCCCCTGACCAACAGGTGTCGACACCAATGGACCTACAGCTTGAGCTGACGCCTGCGGAACAGGCTGAGACGCTGCACCATGCTCAAGTGGACTGGCAGATACTGGCAAGGCCACTATCCCTTTCTCCACCAAGCCAGCCACAAGAGCAGCTTTCAGCTCAGCCTTACGCAGAGCTGTGGAAACAGAAATGCTATAACCTGATGCCACCTCATGCAAATCCCTCTTCCTACAGGCGTCCAGTTGGACAAGCGAGGGGTTTTTATTAAACACGGCAATATCAAAGGTAGCCATCAACTCTAAAAACAAAAAACTACCTGAGGCTAACAATAACAACAAAGAAGCACCACCTCCAATACACAAATGAGAAAACAGGCGGGAAAAAGTGTGGCCAGAGGTTAACCAATAAATAAAAGTACCGCCGACCCTCTCCCCAGACCTGCCTACTAAAATCTTAGCCTAGTTAGCTTCTGGAGTGTACCAGGCTCGAGGCAACTTTAAAGGCTAAGCATCAAGTGCACAAAGCACCGACAAGCCTACCCCCGACAGGGAACTAATCCCCACCCGGGATTACTCCGAAAATAATAAAAGGAAAAATAAAAAATGAGTGCCTGAAGGAGGAGCTTACGCTCAGCTAGACACTCCCCTTTGCTAACTGGAGAGAGAGCGCAGCAGATACCATACAACTAAACAAGCCACCGGCAAACAACTCACTAAAACTCAATTGTTGTTCCTTCCATTCATATCCCGGACCTCTCGCACCCAAAGCGAGAATCATACGCCTGGACGAGCCCCCACATTGTTACATTCCCCCCGAAGGGGTCTAGGCATGTGAGAGAGGGGACCAGTAACAAATGAGTCCGGAATCAGAATGAAAAAGGAAAACAAACAGAGTTGTTCTGCATCAATAAAACTTTATTACAAAATGGTACAGGTTAACATTAACTTAAAGGGCCGGCAACGCCGTCTTACCAATAACGCCAAAGAAACAAAGAAAACGCTCGCAGCCACGAAAGGCAGGAGGACTACCAAACAAACACAATAAAAAAGGAGGCACTTCCCACACTTCCTACCCTACTCCCCACCACGGGGAGACACTCTCAGGGCCCACAAGCCCGTCTGCTCACTGGTCAGAAAGAGGCTGTCTGTCCAAAATCTAGCACAGAACCGCGTAGCACCACAGAGGAAAAAGCCACCCTGCTCACAGCTCATCCCCAGTTTAAATAGCCTCAGAGGATGATTGCTGACTGGAGTCAGGTGGCAAACGAGGCTAATCAGCAGCAGCTGTGTCCTGGGGAGAGAGAAGAGCAAGAGAGAGACGGGGGGTGGAGCAAAAGAGGAGGAGGCGGAGAAAAACACCACGCCCACACAAGGGCAGTATCAGGAGGCCCAGCTAGGGCCGTAACAGCGACCAATATAGCCACCTTTCTTTGCAAGGACACTCAAAAGCCTGCCATCCATGGATCCTGTCAGTGTTTTGATCTGTTCACCATCAACATTGCGTGCAGCAGCAACCACAGCCTCCCAGACACTGTTCAGAGAGGTGTACTGTTTTCCCTCCTTGTAAATCTCACCTCCACCTTGCTGGCGTCGGACTGGAGCTCTCTGCCCTTTACCAATCCAGCCACGGGCCCATCCATCTGGCCCATCAAGACTCACTCTCATTTGATCAGTCCATAAAACCTTAGAAAAACCAGTCTTGAGATATTTCTTGGCCCAGTCTTGACGTTTCAGCTTGTGTGTCTTGTTCAGTGGTGGTCGTCTTTCAGCCTTTCTTACCTTGGCCATGTCTCTGAGTATTGCACACCTTGTGCTTTTGGGCACTCCAGTGATGTTGCAGCTCTGAAATATGGCCAAACTGGTGGCAAGTGGCATCTTGGCAGCTGCACGCTTGACTTTTCTCAGTTCATGGGCAGTTATTTTGCGCCTTGGTTTTTCCACACGCTTCTTGCGACCCTGTTGACTATTTTGAATGAAACGCTTGATTGTTCGATGATCACGCTTCAGGAGCTTTGCAATTTTGAGACTGCTGCATCCCTCTGACATTATAGACATTATAGAATAGACGAGTAATACTCAAAAATCGATGGAATCAAATCTATGAATTTCATATAATGAAAAATGTTAGAAGCAAAATGGGAGGAATGATTATTAAAATACTGTTTGGGGAAAAAGTTATAAAACTTTTTAAGCAGTTTTTGACTTTGAATAATGCATCTGGTTATTAATATAATTGTAGTTATGTTCCAGTAATAATTTAAATTAAAGCAAAGTTAGATAATGCTTTTTTTATTTTTTATTTTTATTTTTTATTCCTATTTATTCTATTTATCCCCTTTGTATATTTTATTTATATTTGTCTCTGTATTTATATATGTGTGTGTGTGTGTGTGTGTGTGTGTGTGTGTGTGTGTGTGTGTGTGTGTATATATATATATAACAGTTCTGTAACTGTAACTTTGGTCGTTGCTGTGCTTTTTTTGGAAGTTGAATTTCCCAGAGGAACCCACCCGAGGGATTAATAAAGTTCTATCTTATCTTATCTCTTATCTTAAAATAACTGTCCAACAAATGTGGTTGTTGTTTAGCAAGACACTTTACCAGGAGTTTGACACAAATAACCTGAAGAGTAAATTTTAGCTTACTTCAGATACACTTTAGAGGGAACACTTTGTTTTCTCCCAGAATGCTGATTTGACTACTACATATTAACATTTTACAGCTTTTAGGGTAATAAAACGTAAACGGGGCAGTATTAAACTTAACAAAATTACTGCAGTCACTCTTTAACCTCCTAGGACCTGCGGTCCACATATGTGGACATCACATTTTGGGTTATTTAGACCAAAATACTCAATTTTGCTCTACATGGGCCTGATATCCACTTACGAGGACATTATACTGCTACTGTTTTATCAAAATTTTAAATGAATATTGTCATTTGTGGCTCTCATTTTTCTTAAAAACAAAAATAAGGTAAAAAAAAAAAAATCTGGTAATTCTTTGTTTTTACATTCATCGGGCCCCAATATGCCCAAATATCAAAGAGAAATTAAAAATGCATGTCGTGGATAAGTTCGGGTCTTAGGAGGCTAAGAGTTGTTGCACCAGGCAGTTCCTCTCTAAACCTCTCAGACGGTCAACTGCGTGGAGCCTGAAGAAGTAAAATCACGGGCACCAAAGTAGTTCAGCAAAGCTTAGAGAAAAGTCGAAAATCATTTAAAACGAATAATTAAATACAAGCTCTTTTTGTTCGGCTGTGCGCCATTAGAGGCCGCTATGGATTTACCAAGACTTCCGAAACGACGACCTGCTCCATCGTGACTCTTTGGCTTGTCCGTCCTGTTGTTAGGCAGGTTGTCAGGGGCAGCGCATCTGTTAGCTAAAGGGGGATTAGGTTTACGTCAGTTAATGATGAATTATATATTAAACAAAGTACACGGCTGTGGGCATACCTGCTTTTTTGCGCGAAGCTGTCTGACTTCTTTGACTGAAAGCGGCAGAGACGACAAGGTTTATTTTTCTCGAAACGGTCAGAGGTTTTCCGCCGAGTTTGCTACATAGGTAGCTAGCTAGTTGAGGTTTACTAACGTCGAGCCATCTGACAAACCAAACCTTTTGACTTTTGCTATAACTTTACCCAATAGTTATCCATATTTATATCCAGCTTTCAGTTGGTGCAATAATAATTATAATAACAACATGGAAGCCGCTCAGGAATATCTAAAAGAGCAGAACGAATTTGACGACAATGACGAACCTTCATCTTTACCTTTCAATTCCCCGTTTCGCTCCACTCGTCTACACATCCAGAGGAGTAATGTCTGCTCTCGGGCTTATTTCGTCGTGGTCATGGTCTTCTTTCATGTTTACATCCTAAATGTTATCGCCCTGCTGCTCTACGTGCACTACAACAACGGGCCTGGGGATCTTGTGAGTGGAGACGGAGGGTCCTCAGCTGCTGACAGCGATAATGGGAAGAGTCTACCCCATCCTGCCCCGTCCTCCAGAGAGCTGCATGTGGAGGATTACAGTCAAAGCTTCAGTCTCCCTCGCATTGAGGGAATACGGGTAAGAAACGGGGACTGTATCGGTATGATAGTTTGACATTTCGACTCAAAGGTTATTGCTCCCATATACATTACTTCCTGTAAAGTTAAGTCAGCATTTCTTTCTAGTTAAAACAGTTTCAACTACATTTGACCAACCTGAAGTATTTAAACATGTAAAGTAATTGGTGTGACATGGAAGTGCTATAGCAAAAACCATTGTATGTGTTAGCCATTGTATACTTGGCCAATAAAGCTGATTCTGATTATGTGTTTTGTGCGTCTGCAGGTTGGACATGTTCAGAGGGTGTCTCTTGTCCCAGACAAAACACATGAAATGAAGACGCTTAGTCTGAAACCATTGCTGTTTGGTAAGGCTTGCAAATAAAGACCAGGTATAAAGAAACTTAAAAAAAACTCTGTAAATTTTCTATTTAACATCTTTTATTTCTTTGAACTACTCTGCCTGACTGGCACGGTGCTGATATTGATTGAGCACTGTAGTTGTGACCATCTTACTGTCTGGTAACTTTTCCTCAACCAATAGTTTGGATATGATTTGGAAAAAAGCCCAACAAAACAACAAATGAAACAAGAAAAGGTTTATTTACAGGCTTATGATTAAACATTATCCCCTAACCACAGCTGTTTAGTGCTTGTTTCAGTTCGACTTTTTCTGCCTAAACATATAATCCTAGTTTCTGCATCGATATTGTTTCCACTTGCGTGCAGCTGCCGTCAGGTTCTTGTCTTGTTTCTGCCAGGTGAAAGCTTTGTTGACCACCAGGCGCTCCCCGTGCACTGTTCCTGTCACAAGAAAGGTGCCGCCTCGTGGGTGTTGGCGTGTCATGTTCCTCACGCAGGTGGCATCTCTTTCCAGCCACAGCTCGATGCGCGAGCGCAGCTGACCACCTAGCAAGGGTCCCTGCTTCAGGACGTCCAGTTTACTAGCCAGTGAGAACAGAGATAGACTGACTGGGCTGTATTTGAGCCTTGTCAGTCGTAGTTTCACGACTGGGAAGATGGCAGATAAGCACAAGTCCTTAGTCACATTTACTATTTATCAAACCTTACATGTGTGTGATAATTATAAAATCAAAAAATATTTATTGAAACTCACCAAAATCACTCCTACAAAAAGTCTCAAGTAAATCATTTGATGAGGAGGCCTCTTCCAGCTCACAGTCCCGACAGCTCGCCTGTGGTGCTGAAATAGTTAAACCACTAATTGAATCACTTGTTGAGTAAAGTCAGCGTCAGCAGGTGTGTCTGCGTAGCCAGTTTCTCACCTCTACGCCCTGCTGTGTCAGCGGTGGTGTTAGTGATGGACGAGATACACATGAGATGGTCCGCGGGATACTGGTCGCACCGCAGAATTTCGGGCCATGGGTAGCCATAGCAACTCATGATCGGTGCACAGCTGTCCTGTACGGATTCACACAAGCTTCTGCAGGGTGAGATAAATCTGATGAAGAAGAGATGGAGAGGGAAGATGGGCAGCAATTAGTAGATGATGGGTTGAAATCAATACCACAGTGCTGGACAACACAACACTTGATTAAAAGAGATTTGGTCCTTGTTTTTTTGTTCCTCACACCTAGACTGCACACAGACTGCTAATGTGATAAAGAGGAGATTTAGGGTTTTTCTGGTGGCCTGGATTCTCTGTGAAATCAGGGCTTTCCCGCTGAGACTGCTGCACAGTTTGCATAGTTGTCAAAAGCGTTATCCCTTGATGACTGTGCTCCTAAACAACATTTTCATTAACCTAGCATTTTGGAATTTTTTTTCTGTTAATAAGTCTGTAGCTACTTGTGGTTATCTTGTGCTTTCAGCAATTATGACTCCTCCAGTATTACACTATCCACTCCATTTCTAAACAAAAACATGGGATATAACGGTTCCTATAAAAAGTCAGATTAATATGAAAAAAATTCTAGTACAAAAGATACATAACAACTTACCTGTCAAGACAGATGGGAGCAAAGAGAGAGCAGAGGAAGATGCGGGCATCAGGGTGGCACTCTCTGGCAAGGAGTGGCAACCAGCTGGCGCTCTGCTGCACAGCCTCAGCAGGAGTCTCGTGGCCCAGCAGGTTGGGCATCCTCATGGTGTTATAGCCAATATTTTGGCACAGGGCCATGCCTGATGGGATAGAGACACAGCGAGAGGAGCTGCTGGGTTCCCATAGTTCGTCTTCGCTGATAGAAAGTGTGGACTTGAAGTTACTAATACCAGGCTCTCCTAGAACTTCGCTATCCCCTCCTGGAAAAACTCTTGGTTTAGAAACACTGGTATCTCCAAATCCAGTTTCACTGTTGTCCACAATACTTGCCCTGTGTCCCTTGTTCTTTACCCCAGATCCAACCTTACCCTCTGTCCTCACTTGTTCCTCCATCCCTGTACTTACTCTCCCGGGACTCACCGCTAACAGATTAATAGGCCCAGCAAGCAGAAGGATGAATAGCAGGGAGGATGAATGGGAGGACATTCTGGATATTTAATGAGGACAGAGCTCTTCTGCTCAGAAGGCAAAAAGTAGAAGAAATCCTCAAGTGTCTCTTTTGAGTAATCGATGATCGCTGTGTGAAAGTGATGGAGAGGATGGCCAAATAGGTGTATTTATAGTGGGTGGTGAGCAGATCTGCACAGGAAGGGGGTAAGGGGTGGTGTAGAGAATTAGGAAAAGGAGAAGAGTGCATATTAAAAGAGAAACATGGATGCACTTACATGGATCAGCAGATATAAATGTGTATTGTAGAGCCAGGTTAATCATTTGGCATTTGCATACATTAAGGCAGATGCAGACCCTGATAGTAGTGAAACTCGTCACTTCTTTCCAACCCACATTTTCGGTCAACCCACACTTAACTACCTTGTTTCCCTCTGTTGTCTTTGTTTATGCATTATTTATGCATCTTTTTTTTAAATTATAAATACTTCTTTCTCATTAGAAACCGATATTGTTCTTAATAGTAAAGAGATTGTTACTGCCCACAGGAGGGGGTAACTTTCCACAAAGAAATGTTCAAGAGAAGTTCATCAGATATTATTCTGAAACGAGAGAACATCTGAGACCCATGTGCAGATAGTAAAGTGCATGCTTTTGCATTTTGTTTAAACATTTGCGCAGGATGCAAATAAAATTGGCGTTGTCCTGCTGTGCAGCCGTGGCCTGATTCCTGTTCAGACAAGCAGGTCACTTCCTTTCCGGGGGAGAAAGAGAGACAGCGGTGGGAGGGAGAAGAGGAAGGCTCAGTCCCCCTTCATTCATATCAGTTGTCACAATTAATGAGGCTTGACTGGACTGGGGGTTAACCAAGGGTGCAGTGTAAAAGGCACGGGTGACAAACAAGGCCCCTACTGTACAAGCGCCAGACCTGCCGGAAGCCTTTTATTAGGATGGAAAATGACTGAAGGCATGGATGAATTATAGGAAATCACGTTTGTAATGTTTGCCTTTATATTGTATCTAATTTAAGAATACTTAGTTTTTTGTCGGTGTAACATATTTTGGGGGAAAACACAGGTAGACTTGCTGAAAGAAATATTTAGGAGCCAAAGAGGAGAAGTAGGAACCTCCTTTTGTTGTTGAAAAACATCCATTTTAAATACTGTAAGGCAGTTTGTTGTTAAAGTTGGCATCACCCTAATGTAGAATGAACTCACACATCATTAGAGACATAAGATTCAAAGAGTCAAAATAAAAGGTGTAAAATAATATAAAAAATGAACTTAAAAAAGAGGAATATGTATGATTTATTCTAATTGTCTATATGGAAGTGAGGACTGGGGAGAAGCTTACATTATTCTCATTCTGTAAGCTGGGAAATTTTAGATTTCCCATAAAGTTTGTAATGGACAGTCACATGGCTTTGTGTATTAGATAATGTGAAATAAATTGGTATTTCATGCAGTATGGAGTCACATGTGCCAAAGGCTCCAATGGATCATAACATCTGCTACTACTGTCTTTATGTTCCTGTCAGAGATCCCTGGCTTCCTGTCTGAGGAGGAGTGCCGTGTGGTGGTGCAGCTGGCTCAGCTCAAGGGCTTAATGGACAGCCAGGCAACAGCATCCAGCCAGGAACAAGAGGAGTCAAACCAGCCCCTGCTTTCACTCAGCACAGAAGAGGTCTTCAGCCTATTGGACCTGAACCAAGATGGGCTGCTTCAGAAGCAGGAGGTGATGAGAGAGAAACATTATGCATCTGCAGTTGCAGGAGGAAAATTGATTTCCAGAAAAAGTCATTTTCTATGTAATGTAAAATTAGATGAACTGTCAGAACATGTTTTGCTTTCTGCTGAGATCAGAAAAACACTCTGGTCTTTCCTCTAGATTGTGAGTCATTCACATTCTCAAGATGGAACTTGGTTGAGTCCCGACAATCTACGGCAGATACTGACCGGTCTGGAATCCTGCCCAACAGGTCCGTGCTCATGTAGTTCAAACATGCATCTCTTCTGTCCTGAGTGACTCTATTTAGAAAAGCATAATTGGATGAAGATGTAACTAAAATTAATTTGGAAGATACTGTTTATAACCTAATCGATTCCTGTTTATTCCACCATGTTGTACCTTTGTTATTTGAAAAAAAAAATTTTCAATTCTGATTGGGCTTTTCAAAACCTGTGTCCCTAAAATACTTAATGTCAAAACATGCTATTCTTTTTTTTTAGCTAGTCGCAATTGGTCTCCACCTGCTTTCAGCAAACTTGTCACATACTCAGTAAATAAGTGCAGGTCAAATTCAAGTGTGTAAATACTAGGCTAGTCTCCTTCAGTTGTGTGTGAGTGCTTCTGCAGTGGCTGTGTACTGGTAAGAATGGAGTTAACTGCTCACTGGTGGCTGTGATTGCGTGCGAGTCTGTGAGTGGCAAGGCAGGAAGAAGAGTGACACCCTTTTGACCTGATAGCATTGTGCCAGGCGTTCTACACGTCCCAGTCCGGATGTGCCTCGTCCCATCTCATTAAAAACCAATTATTCTCCAACCCCTTTTCTTAATTTTCCCCCGGATACCCTGTATCCCCCCATCTCCCTCCTCCACACTTTTTGGTTTACCAACCCACCCCCCTTCCCTGGCCATCTCTCCTCTGGCACCCTGGAGCTATTGTTGTGGCTGGGACACTGTCTCCCAGGGGAACTGATGGGGACCAGACAATCATTTTTGCTGAGAGTAAAAGCATATTTTTACAGATAGAGGCAAAAGGAATTGAAGAAAAGAAAGAATGGAGGCTGTTATAGTTTACCGTTTCCTCTAGTAGAATTCAAACATAAATCATACTGAAACTGAAATCATGACACTGCTTAACTGAAAGACTGGTTTCTTCTTACTTATGTGTATGTCTGGCAGGGATGCTGACATTGGGGGATTTTAGGCATGTTTATGATGTATCCCAGCATCCAGGACAAGAGAAAAGTGGGAAGCTTCATAGTCAGTTCAAACAAAGGAGCAAGCATACCTGGCTTTTCCAAGGCCCAGGATCTCACCGTGTGCTGCGCACACTCAGGAACAGGTCACTATCCACACACACGCGCGCTTTATTGTGGCGTTATTCATTCACACTCCTGTATCTGAAGTCTTACGATGTGTTATTGTTTTTTAAATTTTTCTTTTACTTTTACACAGAGTAACCAGTCTGACACGTCTGCTCTCTGCATTAGTTGAATTGAGCGAACCACTGCAGGTCATTCGCTATGAACATGGAGACTTTAGTAATTCACACTATGACAGCAGCCCTTCCAACTCAGAGACAACTTGTGCGCATACACGATTGGCAGGAAACACATCTGCTCTCACCGAGGTCCCTTGCCGGTATGCATCTCTTCTGTTGTAATATAATGTAACTTTTTTTTTTTTTAGAAAGTACTTTTAAAATTCACTTTTATTAACTCATTCACTGCCAGCCATTGGCAGTGAATGAGTTAAACCCATTGACTCATTCACTGCAATTGACGGCTATAGACGTCAATGGCAGTGAATGAGTTAACAGGTTGTTGTCAGACACTTTAATTGTATTTGTGTAACAGAACAATGTCCCCTTTCATAGGGAGGAAACCCCTTTTTTTGCCCCATTTTTTGCATCTCCATTTATTGCTTCCTTTCTTATTTTATTCCAGGTATCTTACAGTTTTATTCTACCTCACCTCTGTAGAAGAAGGTGGTGAATCCACCTTTCCTGTGGCAGACAATCGCACCTATGAGGAGCAGGTGAGTGTCCCTTCATATTGTACCTTACTTTTTCCACTGTGTTTAAAACCTACATATGATAATTCAGAGAGATGATGAGCCATGGAAAGAAATCTGACACTTACTAGACTTATTAGACAAAAGCTGTTTACAGTTTTTTTTCTCATGTCCTAGGCACTTGTCCAGGATGGAGTTGATTTAACAGACACCCAGGAGACGTGTAGCAGAGGGAATCTGAGAATTAAACCTACTGCTGGGACAGTTCTCCTGTGGTACAACCATCTCTCTGATGGTAGAGGTAAGAATAGAAGATTTTAGCTATATTTATTGCACACACAAAGCCAGTAAGCAGTCCAGTATGCTAATTTTGTCTGTCTGCTATTTAATAGTTTTATTTCAGTCTTATTGAATTGTGACAAAATAATCTCTGTACATCTGAATGAGTGGCAGGAAAATTCTTTGTAAAGCACAAAAGCTCATTTACTACTGAATCATTTGAAGAACAGGATCACAAATCATTCAGTGTGACATTAGTATTCATGTAACCTCAGAGCTCGCCACATCCATGACACAAATAACTAGGTTTAAAAGCAGGGGTTCAGCAATGAAAACATCTCGATAACTTAACAACATATTGTATGATTAGAAAAAAGTCCTGGTGTCGCGAAATCGATCAATGTAGAGCAGTGTCACAAACCACAGAGGCCCCAGAAAAGTGCAATCAAACGTTGAGTTTATTAACAGCCAGGAGAAAACATCAACATATGTCTTCTGACCAAAATACGTGTTGTGGACACTTATAAAGCAGTGGGGTACACGCCCCCCCATGCCGTCAATGACAGATTAAAATAGGTTCCAGACCTTAGTCACAGTTAATCGTACATCTCTGTACATCTTTAATAGCTATAAACAGACATAGAACTTCTCATTTTGATAACACCTTCCATACAAGGTAATAATCTTAAGCCCTCAGGGTCTCTGAGGCTAATTCTTGACTCTGCTCATCTGTTACCAAGTAGAATAAAATGCAACAGGTTTGCAACAAGAAGCTGGAAACATTTGGGCCTCTGCTCAGGCCTATTCCTAGATTATATGTATTATATGTACTGTAAGCATGCATTGCAGTTATCCTTCTATGTTCTAGTTTCCCTCAGCATGGATCACCTGGACAGTCACGCCAGTGAAGCTTAAAACCCTTAATGAACTGAACATCAACTCAAAATAGGCACAGATAGGCAATGTGTATAAAATACTTCTAACCGTACTTTTAATAAAGGTTAACATAACGGAAGGATCCTCAAATGGACATCTTCAATAAACAACTGTAATGCAGTATCAAGACTGTGAGAAATATTATTAGGTGAACTAATGCTGTAAAGAATGTTATTAATGCAGTTATAATGATGCAGATTATATGGCAGCAATAAAAGAATTTCTGTATCTCCACACTGGTAAAAGGAAAATGTGTCCTCTTTCAATTCTAAGGTTTTCCATATCAGTCCACAATCTTCAGTCAGGTAACTGCAACCTCAGATGAACATGATCACACGACATTTTACACAGTCATTATTTTTTAAAAGCACTAAGCCAAACAGCAGAGTCAGTGTATGAAAAACATATACCCCATGATTAAATGGCTTGTATAACCATCTTTAGAAGCAGTCACTTGAGGTCAGTGTTTTCTGTACGAGTCTGTGACTTCATATGTCTCTATGGAAGATATTTTGGCTCGTGCATCTTTACAGCTTTGCTTCATTTATTTGAGGTTTGCAGTTATCCATTCATGCACAGCCCTCTTGAGTTTCTGCCACAACATCTCAGTCAGGTTGAGGTCTGTTCTTTAACTGGGCCATAGCAGCACCTTTACTTATTTCTTTTTCAACCATTCTGTTGTTGATTTGCTGCGGTGTTGGGATCATTGGCCCTAATTTACTATCAGTGCTTATGAACAAACAGAAAAATCTGTAATTGATCAATAGTTTCGTACCTGAATTTGTTCTTTAGGAACAAATTTAGAAGTCCTTCTGGCCATGTGTATGAACAAATCACATCCTGGCTGCCTTGCCAATTAAAAAAATCTTTGAACTGAATGCTACTACTAAAAATAATGATAAAAATTGTTGCTTTTCAGTTAATATTTACGGTGTTAAAACTACCGTAAGTAATCAGAATACTCAAAATTGTTATGGAATCTGGATTCTTTTTCTTTCTTTTTTATTGCATTGAGTTTCTAACGTGTAGACAGTAGATTAGGCTATATGGACCTTGGCCTCCACCTGTTTTTCTTTTTTCGTGTCGTCTTGTTCATATCACTTTTGATCCCAAAGTTTGTTTGTTTTTGTTTTTTTACTTGAACCACGGTGTCTGTCTCGGGGCAAATCATATTCAGCACTCCTGTTATTTCAGCCTGAGTGTCGCTATTCATCTATTTATTTGAACAATTGTCACTCCTGTGGAAATACTTCAGAAACCTGTTCCTTTTCTGGTTTCCTCCTTGAACTTCAGACACTATTATAGAATGACTTTCTCCTTATTTTTACTCTACAAATGCAGGCTTCTCTCCTGCCATATCATCGTTTCCACTTTCTCTGCGTCACCTGGAGGGAAATGTGTTTCCTTATATAGAAAAATTGGGGCAGGGTAGTATGCAAATCAGTCGTCCTGTCCCCTTGGCAGAAAAACAGCCCCATAGCATGATGTTTCCACCCCCATGCTTCACAGTAGGTATGGTGTTCTTGGGATGCAACTCAGTATTCTTCTTCCTCCAAACACGACGAGTTGAGTTTATACCAAAAAGTTCTACTTTGGTTTCATCTGACCACATGACATTCTCCCAATCCTCTGCTGTATCATCCATGTGCTCTCTGGCAAACTTCAGACGGGCCTGGACATGCACTGGCTTCAGCAGCGGAACACGTCTGGCACTGCGGGATTTGATTCCCTGCCGTTGTAGTGTGTTACTGATGGTGACCTTTGTTACTTTGGTCCCAGCTCTCTGCAGGTCATTCACCAGGTCCCCCCGTGTGGTTCTGGGATCTTTGCTCACCGTTCTCATGATCATTTTGACCCCACGGGATGAGATCGTGCGTGGAGCCCCAGATCGAGGGAGATTATCAGTGGTCTTGTATGTCTTCCATTTTCTGATGATTGCTCCCACAGTTGATTTTTTCACACCAAGCTGCTTGCCTATTGTAGATTCACTCTTCCCAGTCTGGTGCAGGTCTACAATACTTTTCCTGGTGTCCTTCGAAAGCTCTTTGGTCTTGGCCATGGCGGAGTTTGGAGTCTGACTGTTTGAGGCTGTGGACAGGTGTCTTTTATACAGATGATGAGTTCAAACAGGTGCCATTCATACAGGTAACGAGTGGGGGACAGAAAAGCTTCTTACAGAAGACGTTACAGGTCTGTGAGAGCCAGAGATTTTCCTTGTTTGAGGTGACCAAATACTTATTTAGGGGCGACCGTGGCTCAGGGGGTTGGGAAGCGTATCTGTAACCGGAAGGTCGCCGGTTCGATCCCTGGGCTCTCTGTCCTGGTCGTTGTGTCCTTGGGCAAGACAATTTACCCTACCGCCTACTGGTGTTGCCAGAGGGGCCGATGGCGCGATATGGCAGCCTCGCTTCTGTCAGTCTGCCCCAGGGCAGCTGTGGCTACAACCGTAGCTTGTCTCCACCAGTGTGTGAATGTGAGCGTGAATGAATAGTGGCATTGTAAAGCGCTTTGGGTGCCTTGAAAAGCGCTATATAAATCCAATCCATTATTATTATTATTATTATTATTATTATTTTCCACCCTAATTTACGAATAAATTCTTTACAAATCCTACCATGTGGATTCATGGATTTTTTTTTTTCCACATTCTGTCTCTCACAGTTGAAGTGTACCTCTGGTGCAAATTACTGACCTCTGTCATCATTTTAAGTGGGGGAACTTGCACAATCGGTGGCTGACTAAATACTTTTTTGCCCCACTGTATAACATAGAGGATCTCTCTTAAGAAACACTTCCAAACAAGCCACACTTATTCAATCTTTTTCTAATTGTACTGTCATGAACATTAGCATTTTACATGGTAGCTGAGGTCTGTAGAGTCTGAGATGTAGTTCATGGGGATTTTTGCGGTTTTTCTAATTACTGTGGAGTCTGACCTAAGGGTGAAATTGCTTTGATATCCGTTCCAAATGTTTTCCACTTGTAAATAATATTTTTTTAACTGCAGAACGATGGACTTTAAATTGTCTTGGAAATGGCTTCATAAGTCTTCCTGTCATTGCTGATGTCTTTCTTCTTTGGCATTTTGTTAACACACAGCTGAATTCTCCAGACCAGCAAACTGCCAAAACGTCTGCTTTTATAGAGTTTCTCACACTCGCTGATGAATGGTTAATCAACTGAATTTGTTCAGCAGCAATGGGCTGCGGCTGCTACTTATCATCTTAATTCCTATAGAAGTAGTAAGTGCACTGCATCTCATTTTGGCTTAACATTTATTAAAAATAACAAATAAATACTGACACGGTGTAATGTGTCATTCTTCACCTGAAGTTGTATTTACTTCATTTAATGACTTTTTAATGCCTTGATATGTGAAACCTTAGAATTGAAAGGGGGTGTACTTTATTTTTAACCTGATTATATTTAACTTGTGGTAAATGGTCAGCACAGTGCAGCAAACATCAAATCTGTAAATCATTCAGTTGTACGTCTAAATGTTTGTCACACTTGTTGTTGGTATTTTTCAAGACTCCAGTAACTGCTAAAACTTTTTTTTCTTCTTAAATGCTGCTTCTCTCCTGGCTTCCACAGGTTGGATGGGTGAGTTAGATGAGTATTCCCTTCACGGCGACTGTCCGGTCAGACGTGGAGTGAAGTGGGTGGCCAACAGCTGGATAAATGTGAACCCAGATTACCAGCAACAAGCCCGCTACCAGAGAGTAGTTGCTCAAAGGCATCAAGCTAAATCAGGCATGGATTATCAGTCTCTCTCACACAGCGACCTCCACCAGGATCTATAGCTGGCTGTTTTTATTGAGAAAAGTCATTCTAATTTTAAAATTAGGTCAGTTTTGCGTCATTGCAGCCAGTGAGTTCTGACAGATGTTTTTTTTGTTTGTTTATTTTAACATTGCCAGATGTTGTAGTCAGATTAAAAATTGCACAAAACAGCACCACATATCTCTGTCTTGCATGTTTAGTGAATTTTACTAGGGAGCTTAATTTGCAGTTATGGAGGCATATTTATATAGCACAGTTAACAAGTACAAATAAATGTAACAGAGGCAATGCCATTCTTTATGAAAATCAAGCCTTACAAATGTAGAGTAATAGATTATATATGGGGTCCATGTGTGAACAGGAAAAGATGCAGTTATGTTTATTAAGAGAGAAGTCTGCTTACCTCCCTTCCTTTTAGGCTTACTACGCTGCTCCTCCTCTTGCAGGTCTATGTCATTTATTGTTATGGAATTCAAGCCTTTTGTTACAAGCCATATTCATCACAGTATACATAAGTGAATGTGTTACCGAGGGAAATTCCTGTGAACTCTTGTATGTCTATTTTGTTCATCAGTTTTCCTTACAGTGAAAATGAGCTTTCGTCATGATGTGTCATTTAATAAGGTGATTGCAGGAATCTTGTATACTGTATAGAATGATCACTTGTCACACTGGCTGTACAAGGCCAGTCCTTCAGGAGTAATTTAAATTAGATTTTCTAGTATTTCAACTTGTGTGTTTTTATTCTCACAACTCAAAGCTTGTTTAATTGTCTGAGACTATTTATTTCAGTGTTATTTATTGTCACCGTCTGGTGATTTAAGTTAAATGAATGCATATTTATAAAAGTTTGATGTTGCGGTGGATCTGTGTTTTATTGTATTTGATATGTCATTAAATACAGTATACAAAACAGTGGTACAAAAATATTAGTGGTGTTGTGTAACTGCTCACATCATGTTATATAAAGAATCGCCACTAGATGTCGCCAACAACATGTACAGTTATGTCTGTGACTTGAATATGAGGTGTGATATACACGGGGAACTTGTCGGCAATAGTCCCTTTGGATGACCAGCTGATGACGTCAGCGCATATGCGTTACTGACGTTGGGTGATGGAGGTTTCACATTGTAGGCAGACAGGTGCTGTACGTGTCTCAGAAAACTCCAATCGAAACTAACTGAAAACCAACAAGCCTCTTATTAAAACGGCAGCAATCTTCAGTCTTCATTCAAAGTTGTCATGCATTAAAATTTTTGCTCGCATGAATTAAAGCTCATATTTCTAAATGTGAAAAATAAATTAAAAACAAATCTCTGAATCTATATTTATCTTTGGGGTGTATTGAGATTTGTATCTTGGTAAGCAGATCCGTAACTACGCAGAAATACCTCTGACAGTGACAGTGAACGACAATCTGCAGGCGATTACATAAAACTGAATTTCTAGAGAAATCTAAATGCGTAGGCTACCTCTGAGTGTGCACACACCTGAGAATTCTAGCGTTTTGACTGGCGTGCTGTAAACACGCACAGCTCGGCTGGATCTCGGAACCACCTAAAACATTTTTACGTTTGTTTGTTTGTTTGTTTTTCTACACTGTCGTGGCGGATCTCCAAATGCTTGTGAAGACGCATCTACGGATATGGGTTCTGTTGCCCTGACTCAGGACTCACAGGCTCACGCTGCCGGGATGACATGCCGTAGTAATGCTGTGCTGCTGATGCTGTGCACGCCGCACTGGGCTCTCCTCAGCCAATCACGTCAGCTGACGGCGGGAGGAGGCGGGGGAAGCGTCGGTCACAGCTAACGGACCGCGGAGCAGGTCACATTCTTCGTCCGTCGAATTGCGGCATACCGTTCGGGATAATGGACTTGTAACTGGGCGATTTAAACACAAAAATCATTACCCTAAGGCGCAGTATAATTTTCATTTAGCTCTTATCCATGAGATTCTTCAGGCTTACCTTCAAGTGCTTCGTGGACTGCTTTTGAATCTCCTCCTGTCAACGGCTGAACTGACCGCGGCGCTTTGTGAAATTTTCCATCTCTTGGCTGAGCTGAGGGGTTCCAACGTGAAGCAATTGAAAAAAAAAAACTGAGATTTTTTTTCAAGAAGGAGAAATAACAAACTCAGAAGATCAAAAAAGAAAAAAAAAAAAAAGGAAAAAAAGAGACAACTGGAGCACTGAACAGTGTGGTTGCATCTCCCTGTCTGCCTCTCTGAGCCCGCCGGGTGCCTTCTTTGGCCAGGCATTTAAAAACTTCAGCTGCTTCTGGCTAAATAAAAACAGCCAGCTTGCGCTTTTAAAAAATATAAATATATATATATATATATACACACACATACATATATCTATATATATATATATATATATACATTTTTTGTGCCGCCACTCAGCAGTATGTCACCTGAGTTGGAAGAGAACAGCCAAGGTGAGTATGACGTACGACCTCCACTGCTTAAAAATGACTTCTTAGGTAGGGTACCATATGAGTCAGCCACTAGCTAAAAACATAAACACAAGTAGGTGAATTAAAGCATCCCTGCTTCTGCCACAGTTTTAACATTATTGGATGACGATAAAAGCTTCCACACACCAGCTGCGCTTAACCTGCTTCAAATCTATTATTTTACTGCATCATGCTTGTACAGAGAGGAAATATAAATAAACATGGGACCAGAAGCCAGTCATTTAAGGGTATTTGAGTCTCTAAAGCTACATCTCTAAGCCAGTGTAGCCTTAGAGATGTTCACTGGTGGTGAATACAGAAGACCCTCATGTCAGGGTATAGTCATTCAGCGTTCAGCTTATGAATTTAATGTGCCTCAAGGATATGATGCAAAATACTTAGATCTGTGGTGAAGACAGACAGTGTATACCTGTGTTGCCCGCCAGGTGCCTTCTTGGCCAAGCATTTTAAAAACTTCAGCTGTCTCTGCATTATGTCCTTGAGGCATGGCCATTTTATTTAAGGGCAGATTTTTTCTTGACTGGAAGCTGTTCCTCACACAGATGATTCTTCAACCACAGAGCAACCTTAAAAGAGAGGTTGCTCTGTATATGCTCACATCCCTTACCTTCCCCACTCTTTTCTCATCCTCTGCTCACACACCCCCTCAAAACTGCTCTGATCTGGATTCAGCTGCCTTTGAATCCAGCAAAGAGCGGCTCACTCTAATATTGTGGAAAGACACTAAGAGCCACGTTGCATTTGTGTTTGAGTGGCGCATGAGAAAGAAGAAAAGCTTTGTAAGTAGCAGGGGAGCTTGAGCTGTACCTTGAGGCGGCTTTATGCCGTGTTGTACCGCAGCACGCTAATCAGTCTGTCTGTGAGACAGAGAGAATGAACATCGGGGGAGGGTGCAGTGATGACAGTATAACTGCAACTGAATGTGGGCAGTTTGCAAAAACAAATCTCATGTATGTGTATATTAAGATGTATTACACTCCTGTTACCGCTGGGGGGGAAAGTACGTAATAACTGGCCAAGCTTGCATTGACTATTTTAATGAATGGAAAGCGTGCAGCCTCTCTTTCTCTCTATTCAGCACGAGTGTGGCCTAAGAGACCAGAGCTTGTCTGTCCCCAGTGCTGACGTGTGATGTAAAGATCTGAAACTGTATACTTGCCAGATGATGTGTTGTAATATTTTATGCTGTTGTTATATTAATGCCATTTAGTCATTTCCATATCTTTGTGCTTGTTTTTGAATCAACCCTGTTCTTCTGTCCAGGTGAAATCAGTGTTCCCCAGCTGGACGCAGGGATACTGTCTGAGGAGGAGGGCAGCGCATCAGCTCGCCCTCTGGTGCCTGTGCCTGGGGTGGGCTCAGGGTGCGATGACGGCGGAGGGGGTGGCCCAACGCAGACCCAGGACGATACTGCGGCTGGAAATGGGTCTGTAACAGTACCAGCAGCGGAGAGAGAAACCTGGACCAGACAAATGGACTTCATCATGTCCTGTGTGGGTTTTGCTGTTGGCTTGGGCAACGTGTGGCGGTTCCCTTACCTGTGCTACAAAAATGGAGGAGGTGAGCTCCCAGAGCACTGTGTAAATGTACTCTGAGTAAAACGTTAAGTGTGTATGACTGAGCAGCAGCATGGTGGCTCTGTGTTTAACACTGCTGCAGAGGGCAAGAAGGTTACAGGTGCAAACCTGCTGGTTGGCTTTCCGTATGCATTATCTTCCTAGCACAGATGAGAGACACGCATGTTTGGCTAATTAGCGATTCTAAATTGGTAGTAGATGTCTCTGTTGGACTGGCACCCTTTATCCTCCAACTGTTGTCTGGTGGGATAGGTTCCAGCCATAGCATAAAATAGATAAATGACTGGTATTAAAAGCTAAGGAAAAAAAGCTACCACTAAGAAAAAAGCTTCCATAAGAGAAAGTTAGGGTCCAGTTTGAATACATTGAAGCTCTTTTCTTTTAATGCATTCTTCATGGATGCATCATTTAAAATAACCAATTTAGGAGCTCCTTCACTTCACACTACTGGTGCCATCTGCAAAGATTATACCAAAATTATACCATGATAATTGCCCTTGTATAGCAAAGAAAAGGTGGCTCAGCTATCAGCCCTGAGGGTCACAATGCTGGTGAAAAAGTCCACCATTTAGCCACGAAACCACCATGGGACTAAGTCCTTACTGACCTCTTTATAATTATTAAAATACTATGAATACAATATTCAGCAACAAGAAATTCAACAATTTCCATGGTGATATGAATAAAGTATTTATCCATCTGTGTATCTATTTATAAAATATTATTTAATGCAAAAAAGATTACGAGTTACAATTAGCTTGGTATCAAAATGAAACGTCTATTTAAAAAAGAGATTCTGGGGAAAAAACAAAGTTTCTCAGTGATCCTTTAAAGTATGATCCTCTAACTGAGCGATCATTCAGCAGTGAAAATAAACTCAGATAGGCAGAAGGACAACCGTGAAAGTCAATGCGATGAGATAAAGTTAGACAAAGCAGGGCCTGCGTGGCTGTGAACACGTAGCTCAAAAGCCATGCCCCATCATGTGATATCGCCATATTTATTATAGCTGCCTGTTGCTTCATAGGCAGACTTAGGCCGAGCTGCACTACGATCTTCCTCTTCCTTATGTTGGCATATGATGTTATTTGAGCTGTTCCAAGTCCTCCTTTCATCTGTGCCAACTTTGTTCCCTCGTTACCTGACCTGACTGCAGCTTTTGGCCTAGACTTTTTCCTTATCTCTCTTATCTCTGCCCTACCCACTTTTCATTTTATTATGAGGTGTTTAGTTGAAGTAAAACTAAATGAGAGACTGTGTGTCTTAGTCCAGCCCTTTTTGTCTCCCATCTATGTGTCTTGTGACGAGTGGCTCTGATACCCACCTTCTGGTATCATATAACAATAGCCTGCCTCACACAGTCCACCCCCCTGTGTTCCTGCCCAGCGCTCATGAGACAAACAAAGGTGCTCTTTCCCACCCGCCTGCTGATAAGGAGGCATATGGATATGTCACACAATAACCGTCCTGTGACTGCGCCCCGTCCTTTCCCTCCGCGTCAGCGCAGTAACATCCGCTACAGTACTTCACTTTCCACCTTTGACCAACCCAGGGTACACCTTGTAACTCAACAAAAAGTATCCGATAAGAGCTGAGGCTTTAAGTGAGCACTGCTTGTTGGTGAAACAAGGACACGCTCCTCTGGAGACAATAACAGGTGAATACACAAAATTATTGCCCAGACAATCTCATCGATTTATTTGTAACCCAGCTGTTAGGCCTGATGTGTCCGGTTTAGCTATGATTAGAGAGGATTTACTTAAGCCTATTAAGGATGCAGTTGCGTGATGATTTGGCCAATTTGTTTGGGTATGTCAGCACAAGAATTTTCTCCACTCATTCCATTCAGTCGTCCTATCGCATCTTTCTCCCCTTCTCTCTCTTTTCCTCTTTCTGCATCTCTCTCAGTCTCCCACCCCTTTCTCTCTTAGACTCTCGCTCACGAATGTTTCCTTATATGGCTACAGCCCTCTCCTCTCAGAGAATCACATAAAGAAAAATGAAGCGGATGAGAGAGAAATTGTAAAGCATTTGCACAGCGAACCAGGTCAATGCCTTTGTGTGTCATTTTTGTTATTTGTTGAACCTCTGACACGTTGATGTCCCAATTTTTCTGCCAGCCTCTCCGGTAATCTGTCCATCTTTCCCTCCTTTCTTCTTGGCCTCTTTCTGCTCTGCGTCATAGCTGGTCATGTGACTCCACTCCCATCTGCACGCTGTGGTGGCATAACCGAGTTATGTTTATTACTATTCCACCCAAATCATTGCAGGTAGATACAGGGAAGTAAATTCCTTGTGCTGCCTTTTTTGCACCTTTTTGCTATGTTTTCTTCTTCCTCATCAGAGTAGGCTACAGTGTGAGAATTCAAAATGAAGTTATTTATAGAAAACACTTGCTCTGAGCCAGCTGCTGCCGATCAAAACAAAACAAGTCCTAGATGTCTCTATCAGGACTAATAATTCCCATCTGAGTCCACTGTCGTCTCACATTCCCATTTTTCTGTCTCCTCACCTTGCAGTTTTTGAGTTCAAGGACAAACTAGTGCAGTTGCCTCTGCACGCGGGAGACATTGTCTCCCACACTGACTTTCAGCGCAGCTTTTATCTGTGGGCTTGTCTGTCCTCCTCCCTGACTCCCCCCCCGTGTTCTGTGTTGCTTCTTCCTCCTTTTAACCGTTTCTTCTTGAGCTGAACGTTTAATTACACTGTGTGTGTGCACATTCTTAAAGACATTAAAAATGACTTTCATGTCACGTTTTCTGCCTGTTTCATTGTCACACATATTCAAAGAGCCTGAATTTGTTAATTCTGCAGTTGAAATTAGAATAAATTATAATATGAATTAGTTGAATTTAATGTTAATGATATAATTAGTTGAAGATTTGAAGATATTAATGAATAGCATTTAATTGTCTCTAAATATGCTTCCTAGCATAACGTCTGTGGGAGTGCGGCTTTGCTAATTTTCTTTTTCAAAGTCAGTCCTTGGTCTATTTACATTTTTAAACATGAAAAAATTAAGTAATGTATTTCTCCAAAGTTTCTCATAGTTGTTTAATTTAGCACATGAGGCATTCATTGTGTTTATTAAACAATATTAATATTACAATAGTACAGTATTGAACACTGTTTCTACCTGTCCGTGATGAATATGAGTGCCGTGTGTTGCAGGGGTTTTCCTGATCCCTTACTTGTTGATTGTGTTCATCGGGGGCATCCCAGTTTTCTTCCTGGAGATTGCCCTGGGACAGTTCATGAAGCAGGGAGGGGTCTCTGCCTGGAACATCGCACCCCTCTTTAAAGGTACGTGCAACACATTTATCTGAAAAGCTATAAATCTAGCCACCATTTTTTGATTTAGGGCTCACCTCTCCTCCTTCATTAGGTCTGGGCTTGGCCTCAATGGTGATCGTGTTCTTCTGTAACACCTACTATATCATGATCCTGGTGTGGGGCCTCTACTTTCTCTTTCACTCTTTCACTAACCCACTGCCCTGGGCCACCTGCGGACACCCCTGGAACACCCCCAACTGTACACAGGACTTTCGACGCACCTGCCACAACCGCAGTACTGCCCAGCCTGCTCTGCCATCGTCTGCCGCCACCAACTCCAGCCTCTTCTCCTCCGCATCTCCGCTGAACCTCTCCTCAGCCCAGCTCCTCCTCAATGGCAGCTGCATGGATGCTGAGGGCCTGCGTTCTCCTGTCATTGAGTTTTGGGAGTATGTCATCCCTTGATTAAGCAGGCTTTCTGCAGTTTTTAAGTACATTTTTAAGGCTGTGCACACAGGTTTTTTTTTTACCAGTTGCAAAATGCATCTTATTTTAAGTTTTGCTGGCATTTATATGCCATTTGCAGGATGTATAAGGAAATATAGTTTCAATTGAAATCCAGCTGTGCACTTTATATTTGAACATTATTTACCTCATAGCTTTAAATGTCTTTGTTGTGTTTGGAAACAATGTTTTTCACATCTTTTGTTCTTTCTTCTAGACGTAAAGTGCTTCGTCTGTCTGGAGGGCTGCACGAGCCCGGTGATATAAGCTATGAGATGGTGCTGTGTCTTATAGCCACCTGGATCATTGTTTACTTCTGTATGTGGAAAGGAGTTAAATCTACTGGCAAGGTAAAGTATTTTCTGCCTGTGCAATACAAAATACATAATGTTACAGGGCTGAGTGCAGATTAATATTTATATCCGTTAGTATGCTGCACATAAAAGGTTGTCAGGGATCATGGAGTGCAGTCTAATGTTTGAACGGCTTCATGGAAAGATTTAAATAATTGCAGCATTTTTGCCCTTTGACCCCAAATCAGCTTTAGTGTAATGTGGGGATCAGTGTCTAGACTGAAACACAAATTACTCTAAATATATGCATACTCTTGTTCTTTTAAAAGTTAGTCATATTCTGTATATCTTTTCACTCGGGCTGCAATCCCTAAATCTTTATTATGTAACACTCCGCATACAGACTGCTCAGCCTTCCGTTTTGTAAAAAAAAAAGCCCATTCCTCATTCTTTTGAATCTCCTTATGCTGTAGCATATTGAGATGTGTGTGTTTGCATACTTGTGTCTCCAGAGTAGCCAAAGCTCATAGAAAGAGGGGAAAAATAATGAAAGCCACTGAGCCAGCCAGCTATAAGCCGATTAGTAACTTTCCACCATGTTTGAAAGCTGGAAAGGGGCTTTTCTGTCCATGTTCTCCCCTAGATCAAGGCAAATATGTGCTTTCTCACTGCTTTGCTCTCACCATACTGAAGCTTGGACTTGATTTTTCTATAAGGTAGCAAGGTAGCAAGCTGTGACTTTCTCTGTATAATGTGACAAAGACTGCATTCTGAAAAGGACTGCCAAAACCCCCTGCTATTGCAGGAGGTTTACAAAATATCTGGCTTTCCATTTACAGGCTACCTTTTCTCCAAAGTAATATGACAGGCCTCATTACACATCTACTACAGGAAGGACCTAATGGGCTTCTACTTATGACACGAGTATTTGCAAAGCAGGTAATTGTTTAATCAAAGTGATAAAAACATGCTTAGGCCCAGCTAGATAAGCTGATGAACCATGTTGATAAGCATTAAGCATTTCCAGCTAACCTGTTCATTTAATATGAGGGGCCCAACTGTTTAGTTTTCTCCTTTCACTCAATGCAAGTTACTGCACAGTCTTCAAACTTGACCTCCCCACCCCAAGTATGTCCCAGAAATGTTCCTAAAAGTATTTAGAGGTGTGCTTAACAGGTCTTGTTTTTATCTCTCTGCAGGTTGTGTACTTCACAGCTCTCTTCCCTTACCTGGTTCTGGTTGTTCTTCTTGCCCATGGGGTCACTCTGCCTGGAGCATTGGATGGCATTGTTTATTACCTGAAACCAGACTGGTCCAAACTGGGAGAAGCACAGGTTTAACTTTTGCATAAGCTTTGCTTTGGATAAGAACTGTTCAAATGACATCTAAGAAATGTAAGTCAAAACAAATTTGGGGGGAAATTACTCACACGTGTCTTTTCTATAATAGGTGTGGATAGATGCCGGCACTCAGATTTTTTTCTCCTATGCCATCGGACTAGGTGCCCTGACTGCGCTGGGTAGCTACAATCGCTTCCATAACAACTGTTACCAGTGAGTTTATACACAACATAGAATCAGACGCTACTGTCACTGAAAGGGGGCCAAAATCAGCACAAAGTCATAGCCTGAATCTGCATTCTGCTTCATGTGACTGTGGACTTCAGTACTAAAATAAACCAAAAAAAAATGTATTTCCACTACAAATAGGCTTTCTTTCACTATACACCCAATGACAGGGAGAAGCGCAACCTCAGTCTGACCTTGCTAATGATCACATGAAGACCCAAAAAGATCTGAAACATTCCCTCACTTGCACTTTGAATGCTTTATTGTAAGATCTGATCTTTTCTCTGAACACCACTATGACTATTAGACTAAAACACTGTGCATTAGAAGTCTGATCGAAGATTCACAGTCATAAATAGTCGTAAATATATAAGAGATCTATTTTATCTTCAAGCAAACACCCCTTTATGCATTTCCAACAAATGTAGAATATCAAGTATGCACTCAATGAAAACTCTCACATGGCTTCAATGAAAGTTTTCATTGGTTTGTAAGCTTGCATATGTTTAGCCAGAAGAGACAGATACGTAAACCTATTAAGAGCCTTTTGAGGTATTTGGCTACACAGTAGTAACAAGGATTTTATTTTTGTAAATCTCAAGCACGTACTTATTTAGAGGGCACTTAACAGTATGGGCCACATTTTTTTCCTCTCTTGACCACAAGTTGAAAAATGAGTTCACATGAGAGCTTTTCAGCCCTGTTTCTTACACACATTAAAGTAGGCCCAGAAATAGATGGCAAGATTTCTATAAGCTATTCTTAGAGTTCAGCATGTAGTATATTTTGCATCTGGGTTACAGATTTCTTGCTTTAAAAGTAAAGCAAACATAGCTTGATTAATGATCTGTTTAGGGATCAAACTATCAGCATCTCCACCTGTTGGTTCACCACTTATATGCCCCAAAGTGCACACACTGCCATAAGAGAATCTTTTACTGACTCAGGTGTGAATTGTTTAGAATATAGCAGTCAAAGGTCACAGTCCTTGTGACCTCGCAAAACATATTCCTGGCCATAATGCAATAATTCCTCTGCTGATTCATATAAACACAGCCTAAGAATGCTAGCTGTGCACAAAAACAGCCAAGTAGTGATGCAAGCAAGAATAACTGGATATTTCCATATATATCATTTAATATTTATGATCATTTGACATATCTCTTCAAGCTATGACAGGAAAATGCAGTTTTATCGAGCAGTTTCTGGTGCCTAAGTTGCAAAGAAACAGCACACTGTTTTGCACCAAAGTCCTGGTCCAACCAACCTTTTGGCTATGAGGGCAAAAACCTCACACATGCAAGGGGGTGAGAACCGGCCAGTGAAATTTGCCCCTGTAGTGATGCTGGCAATTATTTTATTTTTAGCCTGTGGCGATAACCTGTTCTGGATTGAGCTTGATAAACCACTTATTGAGCTTTTTTCAAAAGTTTAATCATTTACAAGCGTGCTACAGGTATAGATACAGGTATGTATTTTTTTTGCCTCGCTAGCCAACACAGGAATTTCAAAAACGGACACAGAGTGAAGTCTTCAAGGGAAAAATTCATATAAAATAAAGAAATAACAGATATAAATGACAGACAAAATACAGTTTTTTTGAAAGTCCATCTATAAGTTGTGGAATATTAGGAAATGTAAATAAAGTTTTAGACATTTATTGTAGATAAAGTTAACATCACTTTTTAATAACCAAAAGATGAACAGTTCTAGTATTTTATAAAAAATAAGTAGTTTATTAGAGTGAGTGATTGGATCCTCTGAATATACTTACACAGTGTTTACACATAAATAGTAAGCTAAAAAACAAAAGTAAAGTTAGGCGTGGTTTTAGATAGATGGTAGCAGCTCTGTTATGTTGAGTATAACTTTTTAAATTCAGCATTTAACAGCAATGTTTCCTGGTGTGTGATGACAGTTACAGCCTCAAAGAGCGGCTCCATAAAGAGCGGGCAGGGATAGCTCAGTAGGTAAAGCGGTTGCCCCGTGATCGGAAGGCCAGGGGTTCGAATCCCCTGAACGGCTACCCTGAGGTACCCTTGAGCAAGGCACCATGCCCACACGCTGCTCCCCGGGCGCTGCACTGGTGGCTGCCCACTGAGTGAATGGGTTAAATGCAGAGAAGAATTTCCCCACGGGGATCAATAAAAGTGTACATTATTATTATAACTTTAAGTTGTTTGAACAGGTAGGGTCTTATTACGGACTGCTTTCTTAAAACAAACTGTCATTCTGACTTGTTTTGATTGTTTACATCCACACACATGCTTTTGTGCGCTGCCTCAGATTCGTACAGATAGTGCTGACTGAATGGACTGAATTGCTGTTGAAAGCATTTGCGTAACAGTGTTATAATAATCATCACAATGCAACTGCTGTTTGTACATTCTTCATATCAGTCAGCATTCTTGGTTAGACTTGTCAGAATAAACAAAGGAATCCTGCTCACCGTGTAGGCAGATAACAGAGACGTTGTTGACGTAATACTCATTCGAATCTCCTAACATCACTGCATCATAGATATCGGATATTTTCCTTTCATTCTGTATCATCCGTGACCTTGAGACAGGCTTCTTTGCTCTCTATTCTCCACCTGACAACTGCAAAGACAACATCTGCTTTTAGAGAAATTGCTATTGATCCCCAGTTTAGCTTCCCGGCCCATCTCTACTCTCTATGCCAGTGTCTTGAGTCTCTGACACAGGCCTTATGTTACAGCACAATATAATGCATCCTTCTATCTCATTTCATTTATTTTATGTGATAGTTGCCTTGTTTTTTTTCTTCTTCTCTGTATTTCTGTGTAGGGATGCATTTGTGCTCGCTCTCATCAACAGTGGAACCAGTTTCTTTGCCGGCTTTGTGGTATTCTCTGTGCTGGGTTTCATGGCTACAGAACAAGGAGTGGACATCAGTAAAGTAGCCGAGAGTGGTATGAATACACCTTCCCCCCTGAAACGCTGTGCAATTTGTATTAAGTAATAAGCATCACCAGTGAGAGCCACATGTCCACAGTGATGGCTCTGTTTCTTAATGTGCAGGTCCAGGCCTGGCCTTTATAGCCTATCCCAAGGCTGTGACTCTGATGCCTCTGGCACCGCTCTGGGCAGCACTTTTCTTCTTCATGTTACTCATACTGGGGCTGGACAGTCAGGTACTAATGACTGACTTTCCTTTATATCATAATTTTGGAGAAAGAACTCATCTTACACAAGATATATACTAATTTTACTTGAATCTTACGTGCTTTTATTTTTTGGTGTCAATCTAATTCCTTCTCTTTTTCTATCATTCTTTCATTCACCAAAGAGAGACAGAAACAGCCTGAAATACCAGTTTTAGGATTGCATTTCTCAGCTGCCTGTTTGTTGTGTGTCTGTTTGAGCCACTGCCTACATCCATTGTTTTACAGCCCAGGGATTTGTCAATGAGCTTCTGTGTGATTCACACAGAGAGCGTCTGTCTGCTCTCCATTCATTTACTCTCATTTTCAATTCTCTCCCTTTTCTGTCCCCTTCTTTTTTTTTTTAACTGGCATAGCCTATGAATATCCTGCCATCTCTGTTAAATAATGTAAAAATAGCTTCGCAGCTGTTATCTGCTCCACTCTTTATGGTTGCTGTAATATGTTTCGAAGAGATACGCATAAGCATTCTTTAACAGGGAGACGGCTCATGATAAAATGCTCACTTGCAAACTTTTAAGTGTCACTTCACTGCATCTGATGTACAACGATTGTCTGAAAGAGGAGTTTATAGCGTAGTTGGTGGGATGACACAGCGTCCACCTCTGTACTGGAAACAAGAACTAGCTCATTTCTGCACCTTTATGGATATTTTTGTGTGATATTTAATGTGTCTGTGATATCAGACAAAAATACTAACACACACAGAGTCGAAGAATTCTCATTCACTTTTGTTCCTCTACGTTCCCTCTTTTTCATTTCCAGTTTGTCGGGGTTGAGGGTTTGATAACGGGAATCATGGACATGCTGCCCCCAAAATCTGCCCTGGGCTCGCTTCGGCGAGAGGTAGTAGCTGCCATCTGCTGCATCATCTGCTTCCTCATTGACATGTCCATGGTTACTGAGGTAAAGTCAAATTTTTGACTAAATGTCATTTAGTTGTATTCTTCAGAATTAGGTATTTTTCTAGTTAGCTATTTGTAGATTACTAATTATTCTAATTAGGTAGATTTAATTTCTTACCAGTCTTGTAGTAAAGATAAGTGTCCTTTATGGAGCTTCTCAACATTTGCATCATAACCTCCTTTTACTAATAATAAAATGTGCTTGTTGGAACTTGTAATTGGAACTGTAAACCACTCTTAGAAACCAACTGCTCACATATTGGCCCTTTTAGCCTTGTACCACTGCTGTGCTCCTAAATTTGTTAGAGTGAATGCATTCTGTCATTCAGACGTAGCTTTCACTTTAGATTTGTGGAAAGATTAACGGAAGGAACTGCATGTCTGAAATGGGTTATGAATTATTAAAAGGATGGTTCTGATGGTCTTCTGCTCTCACCGTTTCTATCAGGGAGGGATGTATGTCTTCCAGCTGTTTGACTACTACTCTGCCAGTGGCATCACATTGTTGTGGCAGGCCTTCTGGGAGTGTGTGGTGGTTGCATGGGTGTATGGTGAGACAGCGCTGCACAAACACAGCACAAATTATACAAACTGCACTGTCCAGGGCATTCTCACAACATCCTTACATTACCCTGTCAGGCGCAGACCGTTTCATGGACGATGTGGCTCGTATGATCGGCTATCAGCCCCTACCCTATATGAAGTGGTGTTGGTCCTACATCACACCTTTTGTCTGTGTGGTACGTGCTACTTCATTTTTTTTTAAGTAAACTGTATCTGCAAGTGGAAAACTAGTAATATCTTGGCATTCATATAGGGAGTGTTCCTGTTCCATGTGGTTAACTACAAGCCCCTGACCTACAACACAGTGTACACATACCCCATCTGGGGTGAAGCACTTGGCTGGGCGCTGGCCCTATCCTCCATGCTCTGTATCCCTGTCACTGTTCTCTACAAACTACTGCGCTGCAAAGGATCTTTGCGGGAGGTCAGTGTTCATGGGTGCTGGCATGTCTGTTCACTTGCATTCTCCTGTTTCTGTTTACTTTTGATCAGTAGGAATGCGTCTCCTTGGATGTTGCCATCACTCATCTATGAGTTATTTGTTCAACTGATTTCCTCATTAATCATTAAAGAGGACTTATTGCAGAAAACTAAATTGTCCGTCCCGTCCCAAAAAAACCATCTCATTGTGTTTTTACTCTGTAGCGCTGGCAGCACCTAACCACACCAGTTTGGGGCAGACATCACTTGGAGTACCTGGCCCCTGAGAGTGAGGCCAAACTGCTGCCCCCTGCAGGAACCAAGGGGACGCTGCTCTTTGAGAGTGTCATCTGATGAGTTGAGCTCCACAGAACAAAAGGGTCATCTTTGACAGCAGCAGACACGTACATACGCGAACAAACTTACAGATTAATTACACACCCTTCCACTTTAAAACTGTAAGAAAGACCTGGACAATGGACCAAAGATTAGATTGGAGAAAAACAACCATGTATTCATCACATGCTGATATACCCTCTGCTCTGTTTTCTGACTCTACCTCGCTGGCTTGCCCCTCTCTTTCTGTCCCACTCCTGCGTTTGTGCTGTTCTGTCCTGTATTGCTTTGTCTGTGTGATGTAGTTTGTAGTTTGCAATATCTTCCCTTTCCACGCCTTCCTGTCCACGTTTTAACAGCCTCACTCAACCCAAGCAGTCATGCCATCTTCAATGAGCATAAACTTAAAAGAGTCTGATGAGTTGTTTTAAAATTAAAGACCTCATATCTGCTGCTGATAATGCCACGGTCTGAATGCTTATGTGTGTAGATGCACGTATGCCTGTGCCCTTGTGTTTATAACCCATGTCCCGTGCGTGTGTGCGTGTCTGTGTGAACGGGTGTTGCGTTAGACCGTGGGTCACGGTCTGTGGCGATGGTATTTTCCATTTATATGTAACATTGCCTTCAGCCATTGTTTCCTGCCAACTGTTCTCTGTGAATTAACTGTACAAAAAAACAACTTCCATTAGTTAAAAACTAAAATTATCATGACAAGCAATGCACCACCAATTCCAGCTATGTATTATAAACTAACTTAAGTATCCAGTGTGTTGTACGGTCTGTGAATCAGTGTTAATATTTGGAGGGGATGATGATTATTATTTCCATGTGAAGAGAAGGAGAGAAACCTCTGGGTGAGCTGTTTAAAGAGCAGGAGGCTGGGATGACAGAGAATTGCTGTGACGCCTGATGAGATGCAATAAATGGCCAGATAAAGATGGATGTAATGTGTTTTTATGGGTCTTTATTTACATTCTCATTCATTTTTATTCAAATAAGATATGTACAGAAAGTACAGAAAAACAAAAACAAACTCCATAGATGTTCAACAACTGAATGTTTTCAACATTTTAACCTTTGTGTTGTTCTTGGGACATTTTGTCCCTGTGGACCACAGGTGTATGGAAATCGGGACGATTGTTTAGTATGTAAAAGATGGATGAAGCCACTGTGATGTCATTCAGTGGTCTTTGGACTGTTTGTTTTATGGAGATAAATGTTTAACCTCAGTTTGCTGCTCCGTTTGGTCTCATTTCATTAACCCTCATAATGTCCTCCCGATTTCCATACACCTGTGGTCCTCAGGGACCACCGTTAGTTAACATCCAGGTAGTTAAAAAAATAGCTTAGACCTTTATCAGTGTTCCTGCAGGCTCATCATTTATTTTGTTAGCATCTCATTAATTAAGAGTCATAAACATGTCTATTATACAGTTTACACATAAATACACATTGTACGCTGTCTAAACATTTGTGCACTATCAAATACAGTTCCTACATTTTTGAAAGCTAAAAAGTAAAAGATGAGGGAAAAAAGCAGGCAGTTATCAGCACACAGACAGCAAATCATATTCTCATTTAGCTTCTAAACAGGCGCACTGTTTAGCTTCTGATAGGAGCAATAGCAGATGACACGCAGCCCAAAAATAGAAGGGAGCTCAAGATGTCAGAGCAACCACACATGTAAATAATGACTGTAAATAGACACGCATTTTGTTACTCTAAAATGTAACAGCTATTACACAATGCATGCCATTCAGCTCATTACTGCGGGCTTTGGGAAGGGGTACTGTAAGAATTAAGGCTTTGTGGGGGGGGGCACAGCTAAACAGTAACACTGTTCAGATTTTATTGGTTATGCGTTGGAGACTTTTGGCTTTTGTTGTCTTTAAAAAAATATCAACTGGTAGATGCACGCCTCTCACATATGAGTGTCCCTCTGGGGTCAACCTTTCTTTCTAACACTCTGCTCTCTCACACTGGCTATAAATACAGACTCCTATTAGTCCACTGTTACATTCTCCCACTAAAGCCCCGCCCCTTCCCTGTCCCTTGCATGCAACACAGTGTGAGAGAGCTGCAGTGACGTCTTGCTGTATATCTCATTAGAGGATATCATAAAAAGCCTGTTGCCACAGCAACCGCTCCCTATGTTTCCATAGCAACCGGGCGCCATGTCAAGGTGGTTCATTCTCCCTTTACTGAAAGGGGAGGAGACGATGGTGAGTGATGAAACAGAAAGCAGCCTGAAAAGAGGAGGAGGAAGAGGGCTAAATTTGAGTGAATCTGACCCCTGCTGGTCACATCTGGGTGTTGCGGGACACATCCTGAAAGAAATTGGAAGATCCAGAGCTCAATGTGTGAAAATATCTCAAAGAATGTATTTCTTCAATGGCAAGTGATAAATAAACAGAGAAGTCAAAAGTGTGATAAGTATTGATGGTGACCCACAAGCACAAAATAAGCCTTCCACTGTTTCTTGCGAATATAAAGCACTGCATCGTGGACGGTGATAAACAGCCGGCTCTTTGGGATGGAGGCTGAGAAGAAATCCGCTGCTTCCAGCTGTTCCACGACACAAGCTGTTTTACCACACATAAATGGAGAGAAATATGCATGACAATGAGAGAGCATATTGTAGTCATCTAAATAAATATTCATGTGTCATTGTCATCTGACAGGGCGTAGCAGGGCTCCACCGAGGCTATGACCTTGTCGCATTCATTATGTTAAGCTTCAGTGCCTTAATTCAGCATTAAGGAGAACCCTCTGTCTCTGTTTTTGTCCGATGTGTCCTTTACCTTGGCAGCCTGCTAAGTAGATGTCCAAATCAACTTCTCCAAAGTCCCTGAAAATCTGGGAGAAAAGGACAAATCTCACGTTAGTTCTCTCTTTGTCATCCGTTAGAAAAATGATAACATTTCAGCAGGCACACACATACATTTTTCAGTGTCTTCACAGTGACTGTGTCCACAAAGCTGGTTGTGGAAATGTCCAAGATGATGCTGTGCGTGCCCGATTTGCAGGCCCGTTTTTTCTCTTCATCGCCGTGCCGAGAAAACTCTGTGATGTGGTCAGAACCTGTGGCTGAGTCTGAATCTGACATGGTTATGTCAGGTTCATAAGCCAAGTTCATTTGGCCTTTATGAAGGCCATCTGTAGCTGTTTCTGTCATGCTAAAGTCCACACTATTCCCGTTTCTCTCTCCTTTTGTTCTTTCAGAGACAGTTTCTATGTTCATCTGGGACTCCTTTAAAGAGAATGTGCAACTTAGTGACTAAAGATTCTGACTTACTGATATATTTTGGAAGAATTAGCAAAACCTTAATTTCAGATCTCATACTTGTTTTTTTGCCTCCTTCTTGGTTTTCTTTTTCTCTTTCTCTTGTCTACGCTTCTGCTTTGCATCTCGTTTCTTCTTTGCTGATAGCAGCTTCCCAATCTCGATTCCAGTCTGCAACAAGAGCCAAGCATCACATTAAAACAGAAAGAGGAGAGAAAGTGAGAAGAGTGAGAGAGATAGTGAAAGCAATTGAGGGTGCTGTAGAAAGCAGAGGCAGATTTCACACATACGCACACAGAGCACAGATTATTGAACACGCAACCACATACCTTCTCCTGCAGGACCTCCAAGAACATCTCAGCATTTGTGTAGTAGATAGTTGCAGATGAACGGAAGATTTTAATTCCAGGAATCTCTTTTGCCTGCATGAAATCACACATTAGAAGGTTTAAGAAACTCACACCCTGCTCTTATTTCATTTGCAGTTTCTGCTTTCCTCAGATGTTGTTTGACTAAACAGAGCTCCTCTACCACTTAATGATTGTAAGTAGATGTAGCCTTACTCACAGTGCCCCACTACCAGGGTAAATCAAAACAAATTAGCATCTAGAGAAGGTAGTTGCACGCTTGCCACCTTACTGCAATCGGTGTAAATGGAAAGGGAACAACCTAATTTCTAAAGTCTGCAATTCTGTGAAGCTGTGATTACAGCTCCAGGAGGAAGACATTTAGGAAAAAAATCTGAATGTTTAAACAAACATGCCAAGGTTTACTCTTGTTTTTTTGTCTAGGAAACCCTTTAATACAGAAGTGCTTAACAAACATGTTTGACCACCTGTCATAAAAACAAGAAAATTAAAATATTTTAAAATTTGCCAAAAGCTTGTTTGACACTAAAAGTTAACCAAGCACAACATTCAAAACTAACATGTCAAAGGATGCAACTAAGTAGCTGCAATTTGGCATGCTAATAAAAAAATAATGCGCTGGACTATTTTTGCTGCTTTTTTGGTTAAACAGTCAATTTGAAAAATCATGGATAGTTTGGTCCCGCCTTCACTGTTGTGATTGGTGTGGGGGTAGGGACAGGCTTAGGGCGTCGGGGGGTTCCCCGGAGGCATTTTCCTTGGGGGGCTCAACCCGGGGTAGCGGTCATGTCCGGTTAGGGGCTCTGTTGGCTCTCAGGTGACTGTTTCCTCGCGGCTGCGTGCAGCGGGACTAGGGGAGGGTCTGTGCTGACGGACGTGGGTTACTGACCTGGTAGCCTGGTTGCCCCTGGGTGGGTCCGGGATGGGCGTGAGGTTCTGGGGGCGCTCCGTCTCTGGGCTGGGGCCCGGGCCGGGCCTCGGGGGCTTGGGTCCTGGTTGGTGTGTTGCCGGGGTTGTGGGCGGGTGGGTGCATGGGGGCCCAGCCCTGGAGCAGGGTGCCGCCGGTGCGTCGAGCCACCTGGGGGGCTCTTCAACTGGTGGGGAAGATTGTCACATCTTGCAGGAGCTTTCCTCTCCTCAGGGGCTCTCTCTACAGGAGGGGGAGATACAGGAGAGGTGGAGGAAGATCTCAGCCTGGGTGTTTATTGTCTTATGTAGTCTGGAAGAAGAGTGGATGGTGGGGTGGGTGCAGTTTTCTCTGTGGTGGGGTTGGGTGGACTGTCCTGGGCTCTGTGGGGCCGGGGGGCGCTGCTGCGCTGGGCCCCGGTCTGGATGGGCATGGGCCCCCTTTCCCTGGTGGGTCGCGGAGTATGGGGGTGCCTACTGGGGTCAGCGGGGGAGCTGGCCCCAGGGAGGGGTCACTTGCCCCTCCTTTCCTTCCCTCCCCATCTCCAGCTGCCTCCCTCTTCCCGCTCCACCACAACCACCCACACATGCAGGACCTTGGAGTAGGGGTATGTCACCAGGGTGCAGAGGAGGCCACCCCGTCCCCTTCTGGCTGCCTCTGCCTCAATTTTATTCCACAACTTAGACATTCACATTATTCACACTCTCATTACACATACATATAGGATCTTGGGGGTGGGCACGATACATGGAATCCAAAGTACCATCAGGGTGTACACCCCACCCCTGGCGTCGTTGCCCACCTCTCAATGTTAAATACACGTAGACATTGAGGGCCAGCAGGAGGGACCATGCGCTTACCTGCTGCTCTCTGGCAGGTAGCTCCATGCCCTCCTGGGTTTTAAATGCACCTTAGAACACACATGCATCAACACTACAATGAGCGGGTGGAGGGAGGTTTGGAGTCTTCTCTCACCCCCATTCTCTGCGACCTGCTGGAGCGGGGGGGCTAGGAGGAGGAGCTGGCCGTCCGACTGCGGTCTGGAGTGTGGGGCCTCCCTGCTGCTGCGGAGTCGGGGCGGTCTGCCTCCCCCCACCGCAGGGAAAAGGGTAACACCACCTGGGTCTGGGTGCAGTTCCCCCCCTCCAGGGGCAAGGGTACCTAGACCCGGGGCTTAGAGTACGCTTGAGGAGTGTGATCGTGTGTACAGCGTCTCTTTACGTCTGTCTCCACGTTGGTTGAGTGTGGAGTAAGTGTATATGAGAGCATGAGGGTGGGAATGGATGTTTGTATCTGTGTGTGCCTGTATGTCTGTGTCTATATGTCAGGTTGGGTGTCAGGCGCCACCTCTCTGGGGACATCTCAGGCCCTCCAAGGTTTGGAGGCCTATCTCCCCCCACCACCACTTCCCCTGCCAGTGGCGGACCCCCTCAGACATCGGTGCGTTGGTGGTTCTTTGTGTCCGGGGATGGGCGTCCAGGTACACACCGGCTCACTCCTTGGCGGCCGCTTATCGGGGCCTGGAGCCTGGGGCTTGCTCGGGCCACTTCGGAGGTGGGGTGCCCCCGGCCTCTCGGCCTGGGGCTCGGTCACTCAGGCACAGCTGGCTGCCGGCGGAGCTCACGGGCGCGTCACTGCAACTCCCCCTGGCTTCTGCTCCGCGGCTGCTGAGTGAGCCCTCATCTGGGACTCTCCTCAGCTCTTTCTGGGACAGTGGCGCGGCTGCCCCTCTGTTGGTCTTCCTTGGTCTCTTGTGTTCTGGGGGCCTCTGGATGTCTGGAGTTTTGATCTCCTCCATACCTGCTTCATGCCCTGGAGGACGGGGCTGTGGCCCCCCCACACCCTCTAGCAGATCATTACATGAAGGAACCTTTTAAAAACAAGCGCGTCCATGCTCACAGGTGTACACACGGGTGATCACACCCACAAACTACACCCTTTTTGGCTCCTACCTCAAAGCACACTGTGTTCTGTTGATCTTATGTGCTGCACAATAATGTTTAATATTTAGTATTTACTGTCATATTCCCATATATCATTGTGATGTTGTTTATTCTATTACTCTTGTTCTCTTCTGCTTGTTTTCTTTTTTCTTTCTCAGCAGGTGACCCAGGTGATTGATATATGCATTTTTTTTCTTTTTTTCTTCTTTTTTTCTTCTGCTCATTCTGTTGGTTTTTGGTTTTTGCCCTTCTCCCCCGTCCCTCTTCTCAGCTGTTTCTCTTTCCCTCTTTCTTTCTCCCCTTCTTTCCCCCAGTCAAGTCTGTCCCGTATTCAGTAAGTGAAAATAAAATAAACAATAAAAGGTGAATCAAATGGACCATTATGGCAAGGCTGGGATGGTCAATTTGGTAAAGTAAATCCGTTGGCCATCTTTCTTTGCCTTTAGACAACAATTCTGATGGCAAAAGAGCCAAACGGGACAGGCAAAAAAAAAAGAAAAAAAAGAAAAAAAAAAAAGAAAAATCATGGATAACAACAATAATTATATTTAAGCATTAAAAATATGTTTTTGATTGAACAGCTTGGATTACAGAAACGTAACGACAGATTCTAGCCCCACTATTACTTTAAGGCATAAACACTGAGTGGTGGTCCAACAAACTTGTTGAGCACTCTGTTTCACACGTTCATGCGTCAGTCTAGTGGTGTCTTTCATTTCAACTAGTAGCCTTTCAGTCGCTTCCTTAAAGCTGATATTAGTTTAACTAGTGGAGATGTGGAGAATTCTAAAACTCAGATTTTTAAAAATCTACCACTATATGCATGGTTAATTTCCTCAAGTAATATATTTATTGTTGTTATTAGAATTTGGGCCAGCTTAAACTTTATTTTATATTTAATTTACCTCCTTGTAGGTGTCTGTGTCCAGATAAAGTTCAGTGCCTGGTAAGTTGCCCAAGATTGAGTAACGTGGTCTGAAAGGCATTAAAAATGTCAAAATTACACCAACAATTTCCCTGCATCTCATTTAAGTACCTCATCGTGATTGCATAGACATTACTAATTAATAATTAGAGTTGTGTAGTTACAGTTGTGTTCTGAAGATGAAAGTAAGCATGGAAAACGCAACGGAGACAGCCAGGCCCAGGTCCAAGTTGAGCACGATGGTGCTTATGAATGTTACAAGCCACACCAGCTAGAGGGCGGTATGAACACGAAACGTTAACAAGGTCCACGGTGCCACAAAGGTCACACAGTATTCAGCTGAGCAGAGTGCCTGCTAAAGAGGATTAAGTCTTACCAAGTCAACCTTGTTGGTCTTCCACAGCAAAGAGACATCCATAAACTGCTTAAACATTCCTTTCAAGTTCACAAACACGATTGTGGATAAGACGGCCTGAGGAGCAAACACAGACACTAATGAAATCACGCATACCCATAACCTCACCGGCTCAGAAACTGCCAGGAGGGATGGCGATCATTAGCAAGAAATGGCTCAGGAAGGAGAGTGTTACCTTGGGGAGATCTTCAAAGAGAGGACCTATTTTCAAAACTGTGATCAGCACAATGATGGAGGAAATCACCCCCGCAACCTTCCAAACACACACACACACACACACACACACACACACACACAATAAATGGTCTCAAGATGACCATAAAAATCAGGTGTAATTTGTTGTAAATGTCTGTGCAAATGATTCAGCCAGTCCAGAAGTTTTCCTTCTTACCCTTCAATGTAAGATCATCATGAAGGCAGATGACCCTCAATCCATGACCCGAGGGTCTCTAATGACTTACCTGCCATACGTCTGTGTGTGTTAACAGTTTAAATGGATGTGTTTAAAATCTTATGTTTGTCACATCAAATACTGATTTTTTTTCCTGTATATTTGAAGATTAATTTATTAAAAAACTGTTCTTCCTCATCCTTTTTTCTTATTTTAGTGCCTGAATTGTTTGCACAGTTGCAGTTTGTGCTGTTCGATCACAGAAGTAGTTGTTTTTACTTGTGTCTTGCCCCCTGTGCTCTCCTGGACAAGACTCCGTGACAACGAGGAAGTTACAGAGTAACAATGAAAAAATCCACCAATAGTGTTACTGAGACCCAACGCGACGAGCTCCTGGAAAGACAAAAGGCAGACAAGACGCAACACTTTGGTTAATGGTATTGATGTGACTTCAGGTCAGCACAACTTTTGGGTCAATGACATCAGTGCACTCCTTATTAATTTTTTTGACCAGGCCAGCACGTCACTGCCACGCTGAGAGACGTGGTCGCAGTAGTTAAGATTCCTGATTGCAAAAAAGCGTGTTGGGCGTTAATTTTTTAGCAGTCTCGCCCTTAGAGCATTTGACTGTTCACACATTGCCTCTGATCCCAGTTAAATAGCTCTGCACGTGTGTCAAAGTGTGCAAACAACAGAATGATTTTTAATCAGTGATGGGAATAACGGCGTTACAAGTAACGGCGTTACTTTTTTCAGTAACGAGTAATCTAACTAATTACTATTCCTATCGTTACAACGCCGTTACAGTTACTAACAAGAAAAATAGTCCGTTACTATTTTTCAACAAACAGACGGTTGAAGCTGTGTTCAGCTTACCGCATCTTATATCAGTTGCATGGAAGTAGCTGACTACGTAAGTAATGTGGACGCTACAGCTTTAAGCAGCTGCGCGCTCTGCAACAGGGCTCACTTAACACCCAAAGAGCCATTTGGACCCGGGTTCCACGCAAAAGAAAACACTTTTTGACATCTAAAATGAAGATAATACTGTATATATTGTTTTTTACATTTATGCTTTGTGTGAACAACTAAGGTGTGTTCCTTATGAAATCCATGAAGTGCTACAGAGAAAATTACATTTTATTTATGTAATTAACACATTTTGAACTCTTAAAGAAATATAACAAAAGGAAAGACACCCAGCTGAACTAAAATTATCCAGCAAACAAAAACTGTTGTGAGCCGCCACCCTTATATCGCCTTTGGGATTTTGGAGCCTTGAACTGACTTTTAAAAAATAATTGGAAAAAAAGCTCTATGCTGCTAAAAGATGAAAAATAGATATTTGCAAAATTCTGCCTAAATATGTATTTTACCTGCTTAATGTGTGTGGCAGGGCGTGGTCTGCAGCGCCGTTGCAGGGGAGGAAGACGCACCTGAGCACCCGCAGTCACGACTCGCCGCCTTTACGTCTGCGCTCTCTCTGCTGTTGTGTTGGTGTGTGTTGGGCTGTGAGCTGCAAAGCTGCAGTCGGCTGTATGCGTACAGCAACCGTGTGTGAAAAGTGGTCAATAAAGAGATGCTGAAAAGCGTGTTCATACAAACATCGTCGGGTCTGCCGTGATATGTTTACAACGGGACTTCTGCTCCTGAACCTCTGCGCACAGTGTCTGCAGGTCGGGGCTGTACGAAGTCACTTTCATCTTTAAGCAGGACTGTAAGCTGTCATCTGTGAGGCGTGAGCGATGTTTGTTTTTAACATAGTTCACGGTGGAGAATAGCTGCTGACATAATGTGGATCCGAAGAGCCATATTTGGGCTACCTGGGGTTAAAAATCTCGATAAATGCACGACGTTTCGGCGGGTATACCGGCTTCCGCCAGTGTGACGCTTATTTTGAGCGATGAAAAAATAATAGAATATAATTTTATTTTTATATTTCAATATCACAATAATCTTCCAATTTAGAACTACAAGTTAAAAAAGAACTAACATAAATAAAATACACTTCAGCTAAATAAAATTTATTTTCCCAAACCACGCGGAGCCGCACTATAAGGACTAAAGAGCCGCATGCGGCTCCGGAGCCGCAGGTTGCCGACCCCTGGTCTAGCACGAGACCTGGAGCTCAGGGGGCAAAACAATCGCATGAGTGCTGCTGTTTGACTGAGGAAGAAAAAAGTAGTTGTGGTAAGCCTTACATGACCACTTAAAGACAAAGCAACAAGGTGACATATACCAGTTTATAAATTGTGTTGATAGGCCACGTAAAACCAGAGTCATGATTAACAATATATACGCCTGTTTTTTCCTCAATAGTTTCGTCACGTTTACTGTCTAAGGACAGCGCAGAGCACTCTCTGCCTATGACCCCCCCAAAAAAATAAAATAAAAAAGGGGAAGTTTTAGGAGAGAGAGAGAGAAAGACAGCAGAAAAAGAGAGAGAGAGAGTGAGTTTTGAGACGTGAGAGATTTGTGACGTTTAGCGTGTTTGGAGTGTGTAGTTAATGTGTTGTCTTGTGTAGTTAGTGTGTAGTGTTGTGGATAGTTTTGTGTTGTGTGTCAGAACAATGAGGCGACTGCTGTCTCCTAGAAACAGGAGTGATACACCTGCTGCTGTCAGAGCTGCAGGTATCAGGCTGTGATGTTTCCTTTATAGTGGACAGAAATGATGTTTTTGGAGAGGCACAAATAATTTGTGTGGCATCTTATTGAAGAACAGCTGATTGTTCTGTAAATAGTTTGAAATGGTTATTTAAAACAAGGGTAAAAGGTAAATGGATGCAAATAACTTGTGCATATGATTTTAAAATTGACAATTTGTACTTGCATTTAAAGTTATGAAATATGATTCATTAACCCTCATAATATCCTCCCGATTTCCATACACCTGTGGTCCTCAGGGGTCAAAAATGTCCCCATTTCATTTGACTGTTTTTTAAAGTATAAAGTATAAATTGTCAATCAATTCAGTGTTACACCTGAGTTTTACTTAAGACCAACACATTAACCCAAAATTTACCCTACATTATACATTTTAGGGCCACCAGGCCTTGTTTACATAAAGTACACTCTGTTTTTGAGCGAAAATAAAACAAGACAATAAAATATTTAAATGTTCAGATTATTTTGACTATCTGACTAACTACAGAGTCCTGTATGTTGAACTTTAGTGAGAAAGTTAAAGCATAATACACTGTGTATAATGCTTTCAGTGCTCGAGTAGAAAAGCGACTGAAGGAGTATGGGACCTGGCATATGTGCTTGGACTGTGGTAGATTGTCTTTCTCTGTGGCACATGAGAGAGTCATGTATCGTCTGTCACTGGGAAGGATAGAAGACCAGATCAATGTTTCCTCACATCCATCCATCTATCCATCCATCCATCCATCCATCTTCATCCGCTTTATCCGAGGCCGGGTCGCGGGGGCAGCAGCCTAAGCAAAGAGGCCCAGACCTCCCTCTCCCCAGCCACCTCCTCCAGCTTATCCGGGGGAACACCAAGGCATTCCCAGGCCAGCCGAGAGATATAATCTCTCCAGCGTGTCCTGGGTCTGCCCCGGGGCCTCCTCCCGGTGGGACATGCCTGGAACACCTCACCCAGGAGGCGCCCAGGGGGCATCCTTGTCAGATGCCCTGAACCACCTCAGCTGGCTCCTTTCGATGTGGAGCAGCAGCGGCTCTACTCTGAGCCCCTCCTGGATGGCCGAACTTCTCACCCTATCTCTAAGGGAGAGGCCAGCCACCCTTCGGAGGAAGCTCATTTCCGCCGCTTGTATCCGCGATCTCGTTCTTTCGGTCACTAACCACAGCTCGTGGCCATAGGTGAGGGTAGGGACGTAGATCGACCGGTAAATTGAGAGCTTCGCTTTTACACTCAGCTCTCTCTTCACCACGACGGACCAGTGCAGCATCCGCATCACTGCAGCCGCCGCACCAATCCATCTGTCGATCTCCGGCTCCCTTCTCCCAAACTCACGAACAAGACCCCGAGATACTTGAACTCCTCCACTTGGGGCAGGAACTCATCCCCGACCACTCTTTTTCGGCTGAGAACCATGGCCTCAGATTTGGAGGTGCTGATCCTCATTCCCGCTGCTTCACACTCGGCTGCAAACTGTTCCAGTGCGAGCTGGAGGCCCTCACCCGATGAAGCCAACAGAACCACATCATCTGCAAAAATCAGAGATGAGATTCTGAGGCCACCAAAGCGAAAGCCCTCCGCCACTTGGCTGCGCCTAGAAATCCTGTCCATAAAAATTATGAACAGAACCGGAGACAAAGGGCAGCCCTGGTGGAGCCCATCACCCACCGGGACGAGTCCGACTTATTGCCGGCAATGCGAACCAAGCTCTTGCAACGGTTGTATAGGGATCGAATGGCCCGTAGCAATGGGCCAGACACCCCATACTCCCGCAACACCTCCCACAGGACACCCCGAGGGTCACGGTCGAATGCCTTCTCCAAGTCCACAAAACACATGTATACTGGTTGGGCAAACTCCCATGCACCCTCAAGTATCCTCGAGAGGATAAAGAGCTGGTCCAGTGTTCCGCGACCAGGACGAACACCGCATTGTTCCTCCTGTATCCGAGGTTCGACTAGCGGACGAACTCTCCTTTCCAGCACCCTGGCATAGACTTTCCCAGGGAGGCTGAGGAGTGTGATCCCCCTGTAGTTGGAACACACCCTCCGGTCCCCCTTCTTAAAGATGGGGACCACCACCCCGGTCTGCCAGTCCACAGGTACTGCCCCTGATCTCCACGCAACATTGCAGAGACGTGTCAACCAGGACAGCCCTACAACGTCCAGAGCCTTCAGGAACTCGGGCGGACCTCATCAACACCAGGGGCTCTGCCACCAAGGAGTTGTTTAACTGCCTCAGTGACCTCGCCCCCGGAAATTGGCGGGTCATTCCCCTCATCCCCAGACTCTGCTTCCTCCTCGGAAGACGTGTCAGTGGGATTAAGGAGGTCCTCGAAGTATTCCTTCCACCGCCTGACAATTTTCTCAGTCGACGTCAGCAGCGCTCCACCAGCACTATACACAGTGCAGGTAGAGCACCGCTTTCCCCTCCTGAGACGCCTGACGGTTTGCCAGAATCTCTTCGAGGCAGTCCGAAAGTCTTTTTCCATGGCCTCTCCGAACTCCTCCCACACCCGAGTTTTTGTTTCAGCCACTGCCCGAGCCGCACTCCGCTTGGCCTGTCGATACCTGTCGGGTGCCTCCGGAGTCCCACAGGCTAACCAAGCCTGATAGGACTCCTTCTTCAGGTGGCTCCCTTCACCTCTGTTTCCTCACATTACTGCAAATATTCCTCTGTCTCAGCTGACTCCTCTTTCTTGCTTGATTCTTTGTCTTCATCATAATTGAAATGGATGATGTGTAGTCCTCTGACACATCTTCTATTTCAGTTTCACATTCTGAAAATTCAAGAAACTTCAAGAAGCCCAGTCACTTTCTTTCCAAGCTCCTCAGACTACCATGTCCTGGATGCCTGAGAACCTACTTGAACATAGTTCAGATTCTTCATCACTTTTCTTCACATAGCCTTCTTCCACTTCTGCAGGTGGGTGATGTGCTTCTTCAGAGAAAGGGTAGCATGTGCTCTAAATATTGACAATATTTTCTTTATCTTCTAACCCTCGATCTTCCTGATCATTGATTCTTCCTCCTCATTATACTAGAGGACAATGTGCTTTGTTCTACTGCTCATTACTTTGCACAACATGGTAAAAAAAAGTATGCTCACAAGCCTCCAGTGCAATGGAGGCCTGTGAGCATACTTTCCGTGTATGTATTATTGTAGGGTCTACCTTACAATATGAAGCACCTTGATGCGACTGTTGTTGTGATTTGGTGCTGTGTAAATAAAATTTAATTGAATATAGAACACCTGCCAATTATACCCTGAACCCCAGAGGGTTAAACATTTTTTTAAAGTAACGCAATAGTTACTTTTCAAGTAATTGATTACTTTTAGAATATTGTAACTCAGTTACTAACTCAGTTACTTTTTTGAAGAAGCAACTAGTTACTATAAATCGTTACTTTTTAAAAGTAACTTGCCCAACACTGTTTTTAATACAGTGTTTGTCTATGTTTGTTTTGGCATTTAAAAAACAAAACATCCAGGTTCTTTTTTTTTGCATGCATCTAATTTAACCAAACATTAATCATTTCTCTAATGAACTGATTACAAAACCTGATTTACCAGCAAATTATAAACAGTGCAGTTCAGTTCCAGGACATGAGTTTGCATGGGGAATTATTAATCAGGTTACAAAGAACAAGCAAAAAATCGAAAGTGATGCTTCTGTACTGCTTGTAACTCATTTAATTTCTTCTTGTTTCACACAATGTATCTTTTTATTTTAACATTGAATCATGTAACTGACTGATTCAATTATAGTCTGTTATTATTATTTGGGTAATTCAGACACCTGTGACACTTTAAATAACTCTGGAGGGTGCTGAAGAAATAAGAGAAAGCCATTTCCCAAAATTGCACTACTAGTTAGAACTAAGTGAATAAATAAAAATGCACTGCATGAATAGCGTAATCTCTCTCTTTGAAGCTTTAGAAAAAACAATAAGAGTTAATGAAACAATGTAGACAAGTATTTTTGTTGCAGCTCACACTGTCTGAGACTACAATCTAAGCATAAGATCTAAGAATATAATGCTTTGGTTATTTATTCTAATGCAGGGATGTCAAAAATCGTTTGACATCTGGGGCCAAATCCAGCACAGTTTGATCCTAAATGGGCCAAACTAATAAAACTCCCCTTTCTGCCAGTGTAGCAGATACAGAAATTGCAGGAACTTTTCCTTTATTTAATTGGTTATTTGTTTATTAATTACTTTGATGTAGTATGAATAGCCATAGGGAAGTTGGTAAAAAAAGAAAAAAAAAGAAAATACATTTAAAAGACATTTACATTTTAAAATTTATGCCCTGCATTATATTTGGTAAAGCTGTCCAGCGGGTCAAATTGGAGTCTTTGACAGACTGAATCTGGCCCCGGGGCCTTATGTTTGACACTACTTTTCTAAAGCATTAGCTGAAGTAAATTTATTTCAATGAACTAAGCACCTGAAGCAAAATGAACAGAAGCCTATGCAGCTGGGCCAAAGCTTGATCAGTGACAACCTGAGTGATTGTTTCCACTAATGTGGCAGGAATAGCAGACTACAGAGTAAAGTCTAATTTTAGGCCAAAGTTGTACTCCTCCTTGTTATGAGCGAGTCAGAGGACTGCTTGTACTGTTTGTGCAGGCCACTGTGCGTGTATGCTTTCCTCACCTGGTTGCTGTCCACCTTGTAGCCATATTTGAGGCCAAATGTTTTGCTCAGAGAAATGTTGATGGCAAAGCCCACAATGGCCACAGCAAAAGCATCTCCTATAACGCCTGAGAAGAAAGTGGTATCTGGAGCACGAGGGGCCTTGAGCCTGGAGCAGAAGAAAAACGTGAGCTGTTTTATCAGCGACACACACAGGAATCTGTTTAATAATTTAGAAACACGTCAAATTAAATTTTATGAATCCCTCTTTAAAGGCCAGTAGCTGTTGTATACATGTATGACATTAATCTCCTATTATGGCTAGTGTTTACCCCACGCTGTTTTATGGCTTCCGTGGGGAAACCTGGATTTTTCCATAACAGGAGCCTTCAGGAGACACGCTGTTACACACACACTTCTTTGCAGATTGTGTGACAGTCTTATCAACAAATTCTGGATTTCTGGCAGAAATGAAAAGGGAGGAAATTTTGTGCCCTGGGTTTACTCCAGCACTTTATTTCCACACAAAGATGAGCTTACCCACTGGGAATTTCTCCAACCACGTCAATGTTGTATTTACTAGGAAGTTCACAGAAATGTGTAATGATTGTTGCTGCTATGACCTGTTGATTAAAAAAAACAATGTCACTCCAGTATCATTAGTTCTTTTTATATTTCTTTCTTGCAAACAGCCCCTTTCGTGTGCAACTATAGCGTTCCCTGGGTCTAGTGTGATCATTGGTGTCAAGACGCTCCCTGCTGGGTGCATAAATCAATACACCTGCTGTTTTACTGGCAGAGAAAGGATGAAAGAAAAACTAAAAGGAAGACTTACAACTACGAGCTCTATTGGAATAGGCAACGGCAGCTTCTGTCGGTAGCAGTCATTGATTTCTTTGACCACAATGAGAACAGCGAGTGCCACCAGGCTAACCACCAGCTCTGGCACCTGAGTCTGCGGCAGCAGGCTGCAAATGTCCAACACAGTCTGTGAAAAGAAGAAAAACAAATAAGTAAGGCAATACAAACAATGATAGTACAAGAGGACTGGAAATTCGGCTAGTACTTAAAGTCAGCAGAAATCTCCAGCAGTGAGGAATACATGTCATCAAAATGCAGCTTCCACTTAAACCCAGCCATCTTTGTGTCTGAAGCAAGTTAATTTAAAGCAAACTTGTGCCTGTCTAATTCAATTCAATTTTATTCATATAGCGCCAAATCACAACAAAAGTCGCCTCAAGGCGCTTCATAGATACAGAGAAAAACCCAACAATCATATGACCCCCTATGAGCAAGCACTTTGGCGACAGTGGGAAGGAAAAACTCCCTTTTAACAGGAAGAAACCTCCGGCAGAACCAGGCTCAGGGAGGGGCGGGGCCATCTGCTGCGACCGGTTGGGGTGAGAGAAGGAAGACAGGATAAAAGACATGCTGTGGAAGAGAGACAGAGGTTAATAACAGATATGATTCAATGCAGAGAGGTCTGTTAACACATAGTGAGTGAGAAAGGTGACTGGAAAGGAAAAACTCAATGCATCATGGGAATCCCCCGGCAGCCTACGTCTATTGCAGCATAACTAAGGGAGGATTCAGGGTCACCTGGTCCAGCCCTAACTATATGCTTTAGCAAAAAGGAAAGTTTGAAGCCTAATCTTAAAAGTAGAGATAGTGTCTGTCTCCTGAATCCAAACTGGAAGCTGGTTCCACAGAAGAGGGGCCTGAAAACTGAAGGCTCTGCCTCCCATTCTACTTTTAAATACTCTAGGAACAACAAGTAGGCCTGCAGAGCGAGAGCAAAGTGCTCTAGGGTGATATGGTACTACAAGGTCATTAAGATAAGATGGGGCCTGATTATTTAAGACCTTGTATGTGAGGAGCAGGATTTTGAATTCTGGATTTAACAGGAAGCCAAAACAGGAGAAATATGCTCTCTCTTTCTAGTCCCTGTCAGGACTCTTGCTGCAGCATTTTGGATTAGCTGAAGGCTTTTCAGGGAGTTTTTAGGACTTCCTGATAATAATGAATTACAGTCGTCCAGCCTGGAAGTAATAAATGCATGAACTAGTTTTTCAGCGTCACTCTGAGACAGGATATTTCTAATTTTAGAGATGTTGCGCAAATGGAAGAACGCAGTCTTACATATTTGTTTAATATGTGGGTTGAAGTACATGTCCTGGTCAAAAATGACTCCAGGGTTTCTCACAGTGTTACTGGAGGCATGTGTGTATTCTCTTAAACTGCTTGATCTGACTTCTTCAAAGTGTGTTTCCAAGTTCAATATTGTCTCATTACAGCAGGTAAAATTACAACTTCATCTAATCTGATATGTGTGTAATAACATCTAGCATGTAAGCTCCTGTAATTCCCTGCATAGCTCCAGTGAGATTAGCTTCAGCTACTGGAACCATACTGGTGACTGTAATTGGACTGGTATATTTCATGAAGCTCTTTTCTGGCATTACTGGCCAAGCAAAACTTTTACTCTAAAAGCCATGTTCTTATAGTATTTTATATCATGCACTTTGTTGCACTCAAGGACACAAACACACAAACTTTGTATTTATTTACAAAGGTAATAGGAATAACTCATCCATTTATGTAGGTGCAGGCATCATAAAACTGTTGTAATTAGTCCAGTGCAGTCATTAAAGAAAAGTTAATGATATAAATTTTTAACTTTGCAAAATTAATTTTTTAAATGTTTAATCGTAAAGGTCAAAGTAGCACAAAAAGTAAATAAATAGTGACAGCAATTTAAAATGTTAGTGTACTTAAGTGTGAATTGGATAGATAATGATTAACACACTCACATAAATGAGGGAGAGGGGGCCAGTGAAGCGAGACGGTGTGATTCCAAACAGGTACTTGAGCTGGGAGACACACACGTGGCATGCCGATCCTGTGGTGTAGCCACGAATGAGGGGCTCAGAGAGGTAGGTGACCACGAAGCCAAACCTCACCACACCCAACAGAATCTTAGGATGTAAAATGACAAAGTCAGTGAAGGAAAGGAGGTGAAATATGCCCTGAAAGGTTTGCTCATCACTTCACTAAAAGCTGTACGTCTGACACACAAAATAGACACACACCTGAAAGATTCCTGTCAAGACTGTGAGGGAACATGCCACCTGTACTCTGTAAGCATCGCGTTTATCGATGTCCACAGTTTCCGTCCCATTAGTGCCATTCACAATAAAGTTACTGTCAGGTGCCAGCCTTTCTGTCACACTCCCGACCATGATGCTGATCACAGCAAATGTACCTGAGCATACAAAATACAGCCATGTGGACACACAGATATTCATAGAGACATGGAAGAATCAGATTAGCAATGCTCCAAAAGGTTGATTCTGTTCATCTGGACGTAGCGTTTTCAGTGGGAGAAACGTTTCGACACTCATCCGAGTGACTTCTTCAGTCTCAGCTGACTGCAGGTTAGGGTTAGTTCATACAGATTTTACAGTAAATCTGTATGAAACTTGGCACAGAGGTACAGTAGGTGTCCCAGAGGAGGGATGTGTTGAAAGCTGGACATCAACTATTCAGGATGATTTTTAATGAATTTAGGAAATTGGCATAATTGTAGTGTATTGGCTGTATTGAATTGAATATAAATGTCATTTAATTTCTGAGGAATTTTACAGTAAATCTGGATTAAACTTGGCACAGAGGTACAGTAGGTGTCCCATTCGAAGCTTCCTTGGGATATCAGCCTTCCCTATTTCCTACTGTGGAAGGTCAGCACTCTGTACCCTCCGTCCAGGCTCATCTACGCAGGTGTCGACGGGTTTGGCGGGCCACTACGCACAAAGGAGAACAACAAACACATCGCAGACCGGCACTGGACCCCAGCACCCGAATACTCTGCCGGTCAGAAGGTGTGGCTCTCTACCCGCTTTGTTCCCGTCAGGACCGAATTCAAAAAACTTACACCCAATTTCATCGGTCCTTTTGAGATCTCTGCCCTAGTCAACCCTGTCTCTGTGAAGCTGAAGCTCCCTCACAATATGAAAATCCATGATGTCTTCCATGTTTCACAAATCAAACTGTGGTCTGCGCCTGAGTCTGCCTCACTATCCATGACAGTTTCTCCCACTGAAAACGCTACGTCCAGATGAACAGAATCACTTTTTGGAGATTTACTTACCTGGATGATTGAGAATGCATCAAGACAGATTAGCAATGATGTTAAAGCTTTTTTGAATTAGGAAAACAGACATTTTCCACATCACTTACCTATAGAAATGTGTCTCGATGTACCGAAGATGAAGTAGACCAGCACTGGGAAGAGGGAGGTGTAAAGGCCATACACTGGTCGCAGGGAAGCCAGAAGAGCATATGCCATGCCTTTTTAAAGAAGATAGAACGCATATATGTCAGCTTAAAGTCCTTCAGACACATTTTGGTTGCTTAAAAGATTGATAGAAACATCCTTTTTCTGTTTACTGATTAGAGTGGGGTGGGAGAATTGATATCAGCCTGTGTCCTAATTATTGTCTTCAGATTTGGATAAAATTAAGGTAGCTGCTTCTATTACAAACATTTGTACTGAATTTGTGTGGCTAAAGAGTGAGCTCCCTCAAGTGCACAAATTCCCACATACAAACCCTGCGGCAGATGCATGATGCCGACACTGCAGCCAGAAATCAGGTCTCCTAAGGCATTTTCTCTGATGGAGTAACGAGGCAACCAGCTGAGAACAGGGACCCAGGTTAGAAGTATGTGTTTCAGCCTGGGCACCGAACATCTGCAACAGTCATTCCAGAAAGACACAATTTAAGTGCTGATATCGACTTTGTAGTTTGTAGTTTTAAGCTTAAATAAATAAAGAATATCTATGTACCTTTTTATATCTATTAGTCTGCTGAAGAGGGATATATACAAAAAGACTGACAATGTAACTTGTGAACTGTACCACCTGTTACATCTTTTATCAGCTGGGGCTGTAAAAGATTAAGTCACTGTGGCTTAGGGTAGAAATGTGATAAGCTTCCATGGAGTAATAACTAAGTATTTAACAAAAATAAATAAATAAAATAATTAATTGCCTTTCTCCTGCATGAATATTTGCCTTCTTTGTCCCAAAGAAATATGTAAGGTAATAAAGTAAGTCTCGACCTCCTCTGCCATGTTGACGCGTTAACAGTTATGAATTCATGTAATTGAACTGTCAATAATTGCTTTTGTGATTCATCAGTATCACTTTTATGGTCAGATATGATGTGCTGTATCACAAGTTGTTTTAAAGGTTAACCAGGGAAAATTTTCAAAAATGATGAACTTTGCTTTGAGATAACAAAACAGTTAACCAACCAGACAAGTCAAACCTCTATCTAAACATGCAAACTCATTCTCAGCTCTTTAGCTCACTTCATTAATATCTTTTAAATGTTGAGAAGTTCTAACCCTAACCCTTTGTCTTTGCGATAACTTCCCATGTCTTTTAAAAAAAATTACCTCAGGGACTCTTTCACCTGATCTCCCAGTGTCAGTTTAGTGGACCAGGTCTCTTTTTGAGCCACTTCATCCAGGCATAACTCATCCAGAACCTCCCTCTTCACAAAATACTCAACGGATTGCAAGTCCTTCTCCTCCATGTCCTTGTCTACTTGAGCAAATGTCCGAGACCTCTGTAAAGTTGGGTTTATTTTGAGGGTCCTCTTGAGTGGTACGGACAGTTACAGGTGTCACCACTGTGTGAAGAGAACGAACCCCCCTCAGTGTTCTGTAATAATGCGTCTGTGGGAGTGACTGTTCCTTTTCCATCCTGGTAAGAGAAGATCCACCTCCCCGCATGTCCCTGACTGCACACTTGCACATACCTGATGTAAAGTGTGTCTGTGTGAACATACATGTGTGTTGGCCTATGGCAAATAATTTGCTAAAAGTAACTTAAAAGGATGAATTGCAGAAACTGCAGAAAACTGCAACTGAAAAACAGAACACGTGTTGTATAATGTAACGAATGTGCATTAATACAGAGGTTTTTTTAAACACTTACTCAATTTTATTTTAATTTTAGTTTTCTTCCGTAAAGTGTATTTCCTCAGTGAGGGACAATAAGGGATATTTCTATTCTATTCTATTCTGAACCATTCTCTCATAATCTGCTTCTAAATCATCTATAAACACTTTCTAGAATAGAATAACCTTTTATTGTCATTGTACATTTAAAAATGTTTACTATCTTTATTGTTTATCTATTATCTTTATTGCTGAGCTTCAGTAAAGAGATAAAATAACATCATTTTCATTGTCAGCAGAAAATCCATGCCAGATATTTCTTACGGTGTCTGATATGTTTCTTTGAACCTGGCAGACTAGTAAAAACAGGCAACACCCTCGTGGTCTAAATGTCACCAGCTAATCTTATGTATCCCAGCTGCCTGTTTACATATAAGGTAACTTTGTTACACATGCCATGTTTGAAAAATCAAAAAACAACATAGAAAGGTTTTATTTTTGTTAGAGATATTGAAAAGTCATCTGGGGGGGATGTCAAACCCTAAAAATTTGAGTCTGTACACATGATCTGTGTATGTCTGTCAGTACGGCCACTTAAATATAAAGAATTCTGGCCATTTAGCCTTGAACCATTTGGCCTTATAAAACAAACTCATCAATCACACCGCTGGCATCTATGCAATGTTTAATGTTGAGCTGGTTAACATTTAAAGCTTTTTGTCAAAATGACTTCAACTATTGATTGGGCTCTTCATACCTTGAACAGAAAAAGATAGATAACATAGTCAGTGATATAGCTGGGAGGGAATCATTGAACTAAATGAAGGATTTATATGTTGCCCACACTGAAAAAGGTATTTATATTTTGAAAAGCATAGTCTTTGTTACTTTTGGCAAATATGTTAATATTTACAAGAGAATTGTATCAATCTTTATCAATCCTTTTTTTAAATTTTTTTTCTTTTGCATCTAGGACGACATGTCAATGAACTGTACTTGGCAGAACACATAACTTTAGTCAGACATTGTTTATGATTTTGTGTTCTAACTGGTTCACATTTTAAATGCTGTCCTCAGACGTTTATGTTTTTATGATGTTGTAAATGAGGATGACAGGTTGATGTACAAGACAAAACACCCATATCACTAGGAGATGAGCCCTTGAAGCCCAGCTTTTGTTCTGTTTTTGGTTCATTTTAGTCATGGATAAAGTGTAGCAGTTTGTCCCTCTGCTTCTCTGACTTTTTTTTCTGTTCTAAACATTAAAAGAAAAAGTTTCGTTTCTGCACGTGCCAGTTTGAATTTTTTTCATGCTTGTATGAAACTATACATTTATTTTGTCATTTAAGCCTCTTCATGTTTTTGTGTGATCAAGTGACAGCTGACAAAGCAATCATTATAAGCAGATTGCTCCAAGGAGGGCATTATAATTATGAGCTTCATACATATATCAAAGAGTACAATTTAAGTGATAGAGAAAAATATTCATAAAATGAACCCATTGTTTTCTTATGATTGATGTGGCACTTTCTCTGTAGGTTTTTCAAATACTGAATCTCACCACACATCCCTTTGTTTGTATTAACGCTTGTTAACATGTAAACACTCTAACTGCAGGGATGGAAAGGTGAAGCCTTGTGTGTTTTCACTTAACACATATATACATTTTTGTGTTGACTTTTAAGGTTCTGCATGAAAAAGCTCTAGCATACATCAGTCAACTTTTACATGCATACTACTGCAGGTCGCAGAGGTCATGTGATCAGGGTCTGCTGGCTGTGCATCATACTAGGTTGAGAGCTAAAGGAGATGGAGCGTTTACAACAGTGGCCACCAGACTCGGGAACTCTCGCCCACTGAGCCTGAGATCTGCAGATTCAGGATTTCTTTTAAAAAGCAGCTCAGATGTCATTCTTTTAAACCAGTTTTTTGTTTTTATGTTTTTAACATTATGTTGTGAAGCACTTTGTGATATTTATTTTAAAAGGTGCTCTGAAAATGATTTCTTTTCTCACTCGCTTGTAAAGGGTTTCAGATTGTTTTGTCACCAAAAAAGCTTTTCTCCCTGACTGAGTTAGAAGTAAAAAGGTTAAATATAAATGGAAATTCCTAAAGAGCAACCGACCAAGCAACCAACAAAATGGATTCCGCTTTTTCAAAACTGCTTTTGCATTCTGCATTTGGAAAAATAGTAAAGACAGAAAAGGAAATACAGAAGGGTGCAGCAAAGAAAATTCATATCAAGCTGTTTAGTCAAAGGAGCTTGCAAAGAAAAGCGTCTGGACTTCTTTAAGTTACTTGAAGACGTTTCACCTCTCATCCGAGAAGCTTCTTCAGTTCTAAGGTCAAATGGTGGGGAGTCCCAGATTTAAACCTAGTGGGAGAATCCCTACGAATACTTACGAAGCCTTGAAGCTAGACCCCACAAGCAGCTACAAAAAGAAAGTTATAGTTTGCCTTCAAGACTTTGAAAAGGACAAAATCATTGACCGCCTTACATATCACTGCCTTTACCCAGGGGATGCCATACCCTGCATTTACGGACTTCCTAAAATCCACAAGGAAGCTGTCCCACTCAGACCCATAGTCAGTAGCATAAACTCAGCCACTTATAACATTGCAAAACACCTTGCTACCATCCTGGCACCTCTCGTGGGGAACACCCCACACCACATCAAGAACTCCACCAACTTCACCGACAAGGTCCAGAAACTTCCCCTGGATCCAGATGAAACCATGGTGTCCTTTGATGTAGTCTCTCTCTTCACCTGCAAACCCACCATGGAGGCAGTGGAGACCGTCAGAAAACGACTACAAGAAGACAGCTCCTTGAAAGACAGGACCAACTTCACACCCGATCAGATTTGCACACTGTTAGACTTCTGCCTCACCACTACATATTTCAAATACAACGAGGGTTTCTACAGACAAAAACATGGCTGTGCCATGGGCTCCCCCGTGTCACCTATTGTAGCAACCTTTACATGGAGAAAGTGGAAAGGAAGGCTCTTGGCTCTTTCAAAGGAAGAGTACCCAGCCACTGGTACAGATATGTAGACGAAACCTGGGTCAAAATCAAGACACAAGAAGTGGAATCCTTCACTGCGCACATTAACGCTGTGGATAAAAACATCAAGTTCACCAGGGAAGACACAAAGGACGACTGTTTGCCTTTCCTGGACTGCGTTGTGCACATTGAAGAGAATGGCAACCTCAACATCGAAGTTTACCAGAGGCCCACACACACGGACCAGTACCTCCTCTTTGACTTCCATCACCCGCTGGAGCACAAACTTGGAGTAATTAGGACCCTACACCACCGGGCAGAACATGTTCCCTCTAAGCCTGAAGGGGAAAAGAAGGAACACACACATGTAAAGGAAGCACTCAAAACGTGCGGCTATCCTAAATGGGCGTTCTTAAAGTCAGCAAAGAGGCACAGAAAAGAAGATCAGACACCAGCGAGGGAGGATAAGAAGGACAGACGCAACAACATTGTCATCCCCTATGTAGCCGGTGTATCAGAGAAACTCAGTTTTCTCCAAGCACGACATCCTGGTGCATTTCAGACCCAGCAACATGCTCAGACAAAAACTGGTTCACCCGAAAGATAAAACGCCAAAACACAAACTTAACAATATGGTGTATGCTGTACAGTGCAGCGAGGAATGCCCAGACCTCTACATCAGAGAGACCAAACAGCCACTTCACAAGCGCATGGCACAACATAGAAGAGCCACCTCCACAGGACAAGACTCAGCAGTCCATCTGCATCTAAAGGAGTGACCTTTGTCTAAAGGACAAACGTCTTCAAGTAACTTAAAGAAGTTACACATTTGCTTATCTTTTTTTAAGGACAGTGTATGCAAGTGGTGCTCATCTTTGGCTCAAAGTCACGCTTCAATCAGCTTGTGAACATCTATGGTCCCAACACCTGACGGATGACAAATCTTACTCTGCAGCAATATCTTGAAATATGCAAACCACAGTGACTGTCATTTTCTCTTCTTTAAGGTCATGCTAAGGCATTGTTCTTAAATGCTAAAATGATTTAAGAGCTCTCCAGACCCATATCTTTGCAGGGAGTGTGAAAAATGTGTGCAATATTCTGTGGCCTACTCTTGTTTATGTTAATACTATTGGTCAACAACAGTGCTATACATGCAGCACATGTAGTGTTACATGTTTTCCATATGATCTTGTGCCTTAGTAGCTGAGAAAGCAGAACTAAAATATAGAAAGAACTTCCGTATAGGGGAGTAAAATTAAGTTTTAAACACAGATATATTTTCTTTTACACTTTTCCCTCTTTATTGTGAACTCCACTCTGGCACTCTGTTCATCTGGACGTAGCGTTTTCAGTGGGAGAAACGTTAAGTCACTCATTCATGTGACTTCTTCAGTCTCAGTCTCCACTCCGGCTTCTTTTCTCAGTGAAGCCAACTTCTTAAACATTTAGCCTGTGACCTACAAATAATGTCATCCCTGCCAGGTGAGATGGTATAAATTTCTCTGTAGCCTCAACCTTTTGTTTTTGCACAGCTAAAGACCTACGCAAACAGACACCAAAGCAGTGCCATAAGTCCTGCATGAAACAGCCAGTTTGGCAAGATAACGGCTGAGTGTGCTCAGTGTGGCCTGGGCTGAGCCCACTTGTGTAATCTGTGTAAGTTTAGTAAATTTAGGAAGATGTCACTTTTAAGTTGTCTTTTTTTTTTATTTAAGAAATGTCTTATATTTTAGCCTTTCCCATTTTTTCCTGACTGCTTTTTTCCTTTCTGTTGACATTTTTGTGGAAACATTTCAGGGAGAATGAAAAAATAACTAATATAATATATTAAGTTTAAGGGTTTGTTCAAAACAATAACTGCCCTGTTGCATATAATAATTCAACATTTTTTAAGCAGCTCTGCAGACACTTTTACTTTATCAATGCACACACATTCATCATCATAAACTGTGGTAAATCTGTGGACAAAGGTCCTGTTGGAAAACTGGGATAGGGGCTGGCCATGTGACAACAGTTTCAGGATGCAACATTTGCAAGGAGGCACATTTCAGAGATGTTAATGTACAGACGACCGGCGTATGTGTCACTGATTAATCTACACTTCCTGTAATCTGCGAGCATCACGCTTCTTGTATCTACTGTTGTGTATTGCAGTATGCTTGACTGTCTGTTAAAACAGTTGTGAATAATTAGCCAAAGTGTGACCTTTACGACCCGCCCAGGAAGCAGACACACCTCCTGAAAAATCTGAATATGTGAAAAAGTTTGTATAATTGCCATTATGTACTTTTTGTGTGTCAAGGCCTTTTTGGGGTTTATTTTCAGCAATCATTTGCTTCAGTAGATGTTTGAACAAAGTTGCTGCATGCCTCATGCCAATGTGCAACATTTGTCTAATCCAGTTCTAGCTATTGTTATCTTTGATGTGTTTGTACATGAGTGTTTAGACGTGCATTCATGCGAGCTTGCATACAAGACACATGAGAAAATGAAGACACAGTACTAGTCGATATTTTAAACATTCTCTCATTCTGTGATTTTTCTCTGTGTTTACTGTTTTTTTCTCCCTGTGGTGACATCAACACATGTGAAAATGTACAATCACCAAATAAAAGTAAGCATTTTGTACACAGTACAAACATTTCTGACTTTTGATATTTGTGAACAAAAGGTCAGTTTTACCCAAACTAGGATCAACTTTCCTGCTTTTCTGTTCTTTACTTTACTTCCTTTCCCCCCCACGTGTCACGGCACAAAACAGATTCAAACTGAGACTCAGTAACTTTTATTTACAATAACGTAATGGAATAACAGTGTTGAAACTAAACCTAACGCAATGCTAAAGTGAGGAAACAAACTATTAGCTAACAAGCTAGATGACTTTTTTACAGTGAACGGGAACTGCGAGACACAATGATATTCAAAAACTACAATGAATGTAAACTGTAAATAACTGCGACACACCATGAAACATGAACCACGGGAAAGCTATGAATAACCAGTGGCATACTATGATATACAAACTATGAAGGTGGGTGAGACACTATGTACATGAGCTTTAGGGGATTTTAAACTAGAATATCCCAGAACATGAACTGTGGCAGACAGGGCACAGCAAGGGGAGTGGTGGTGCGAGAGTCGAGGACGGAGAGGCACTGAAACAGATGGGAAGAGTCAGGCTGGTTCTTGTAGGAACAACAGAATAAATCCAATCTGATTTGTCTGAACAGTCTTACTTGATTGCAGGTGGATTAATGAGAGAGAGGAGGAGGCCTGGGTGAGTCAGTAGTAGTGATCCGTGATTCCAAAACAGCAAGAGCAGGGAGGCAGGCAGACTGAGAGTTTAGTGGCTGTTGAAGAGTGACTGGAGATTAGCGTTCAGGCGAGTGAAGCTATTGTAGGATTGCAATCACACGCGTCCAAGTACTCCACAGCGTGGCTGGCAAGAAAGGGTATAAAAGAAGAAATACTAATGACATGGCCTCCTTGTTCACCTGATCTGAACCCATTGAGAACCTGTGGTCCATCATCAAATGTGAGATTTACAAGGAGGGAAAACAGTACACCTCTCTGAACAGTGTCTGGGAGGCTGTGGTTGCTGCTGCACGCAATGTTGATGGTGAACAGATCAAAACACTGACAGAATCCATGGATGGCAGGCTTTTGAGTGTCCTTGCAAAGAAAGGTGGCTATATTGGTCGCTGATTTGTTTTTGTTTTGTTTTTGAATGTCAGAAATGTATATTTGTGAATGTGGAGATGTTATATTGGTTTCACTGGTAAAAATAAATGATTGAAATGGGTATATATTTGTTTTTTGTTAAGTTGCCTAATAATTATGCACAGTAATAGTCACCTGCACACACAGATATCCCCCTAAAATAGCTAAAACTAAAAACAAACTAAAAACTACTTCCAAAAACATTCAGCTTTGATATTTTTATTTTATTTTTTTTCTCGCCTGTCCCATTTGGTTCTTTAGCCATCAGAATTGTTGTCTGAAGACCAACAAGGATACCCAATGGATTTACTTTGCCAAATGGTAAATCCATTTGCCGTATTGGTCCATTTGGTCGATCTTTGTTTTTATTATTTATTATATTTTATTTTCAGATGTTACAGACGGGACAGACATGAGTGAGAGATAGGAAAGGGAGAAAGAAAGAGGAAGGAAAGGAAAAACAGAAGGGGAGAGGGACAGTGAGAAAGGGGGGGAGAAAAAAAATAAAAATCTCCTGGATCACCTGTTGAGACAAGAATAGAAAACAAGCAAAAAAAGACAAAAAAAAAAACAAAGCAACATACTAAACACAACACCATCGCATTAATCTAGCTAAGTGTAAACAGCAGTAAATACTAAATATTCAATGTTGTTGTGCAGCACGCAGGACAGATGTGCTTCGAAGTAGCAGCCAAGAAAGGTGTAATTTGGGTCTACGAGCAGTGAACACCCGTGTGCATACCTGTGTGGATCAGCGCGCTTGTATTCCAAAGGTTTCTCCATGTAACGATCTGCTAGGGAGTGTGGGGGGGCCACAGCCCCGTCCTCCAGGGTGTGAAGCAGGTATGGAGGAGATCAAAACTCCAGACATCCAGAGGCCCCCAGAACACAAGAGACCATGGAAGACCAACAGAGGGGCAGCCGCGCCACTGTTCCAGTAAGAGCTGAGGAGAGTCCCAGATGAGGGTTCACTCAGCAGCCGCGGAGCAGAAGCCAGGGGGAGTTGCAGTGACGCGCCCGTGAGCTCCGCCGGCCGCCAGCCGTGCCTGAGTGACCGAGCCCCAGGCCGAGAGGCCGGGGGCACCCCACCCCCGAAGGGGCCCGAGCGAGCCCCAGGCTCCAGGTCCCGATAAGCGGCCGCCAAGGAGTGAGCCGGTGTGTACCTGGACGCCCACCCCCAGACACAAAGAACCACCAACGCACCGACACCTGAGGGAGTCCGCCACCGGCAGGGGAAGTGGTGGTAGGTGGAGATAGGCCTCCAATTCAGCTTTGATATTAATGAGTTTTTTGGGTTCATTGAGAACATGGTTGTTGTTCAATAATAAAATTATTCCTCAAAAATACAACTTGCCTAATAATTCTGCACTCCCTGTATCAGTCACAGGTGGTGATCCTGGGAGGAGCGATGGTGGCTCCGAGAGCAACCACTGTGGAAAAGTACTGTGACTCACCCAGACCATGACACCATGTTGTCATTCTCAATTCTAACATTATTACTCTAGTCCATCATCAATCATCCAGGCCTCAGGTGACGGTGTCCTGCAGGTTTTAGATGTGCCCTCCATCTATCACAGCTGATTCAAATGCCTAAATTACCTCCTCAACATGTCTTGAAGTTCTCGGTAGCCCCGGTAATAAACTAATGATTTAATTCAGGTGTGTTGACACCAGGTGAGAACTAGAACCTGCAGGACACTGGCCCTTAAAGCCTGGAGTTGGACACCCCTGGTTTAAAACCCATGCTCTCCGTCATTCTCCCTTTTAGACTCCAACCTCTTCCCCATCTCCACCTCAGTCTCAGTCTTCATTTTCACCACTACCCACGTCTAGACTTTGGGGGAGGGGGGTCCTCTCCTAAATCTTCTCACCGCTTGGGTTTCTGTTCTGTCATGATGGGTAATTGGAGTCAAATCGCCAAATTGATTAATTTCTCTATCTCAGTAAATCACATTCAATTCTTCCAAAGGATCTGTCCTTATTAAAGTAACACTTACTTGTCAAATGATATTGTTTCACTTTAGATAAAGTAAATAGCAAGTGTGACCAAAAACACCTCAAAAAGCATTTATCAGCAAAGAAAAAGAGCAAAAGTCTGTGGACTGTAAAACATATGTGAGTGAAGTTGGCCCCCCCACCTTCTTCAAATCCAACAAAAATGGTATCAAACGTTTGTGCTACGTTTGTGCTGGTTTGTGCTGCTAAAATTTTCGTTTGTGCTGCTTCTGTTTTAAAGATATTAATGAAAATGTAAAGGTCAAAAGGTCAACCAGCCCCCCCACATTACCCAGATCAAACAAAATTGATGTCAAAAGTTTGTGCTACGTTTGTGCTGCAAAAATTTTAGTTTGTGCTGCTATCATTTTAAAGATATTAATAAAAATTTCTAGAGGTCATCAGAGGTCAACCAGCCCCCCCACATTACCCAAATCCAACAAAAGTGGTATCAAACGTTTGTGCTACTATCATTTTAAAGATATTAATGAAAATGTAAAGGTCAAAAGGTCAACCAGCCCCCCCACATTACCCAAATCCAACAAAAGTGGTGTCAAACATTTGTGCTACGTTTGTGCTGGTTTGTGCTGCAAAAATTTTCGTTTGTGCTGCTATCATTTTAAAGATATTAATAGAAATTTCTATAGGTCATCAGAGGTCAACCAGCCCCCCCACATTACCCAAATCAAACAAAATTGATGTCAAACGTTTGTGCTACGTTTGTGCTACAGGCAGAAATCTAGGTGTGCCATGGGTTCCCACAGGCCCCTGGTCAAAGTCACCAAACCAGTTCGTAAGCCGGTACAGGTGTGGCCAGAAGGGTCCTCAGAGGCATTGCTTTTCCACCACAGGCTGCCACACACGACACCACAGACTTTCAGGAATATACAGAAACGGTCACTGCCTACATCCCAAAATGCATCGATGATGTCACAGAGACCAGGACTATCACTGTCCGGGCCACTCAGAAACCATGGCTCACAGGTCAGGTTTAAATGCTCCTAAGGTTGAAAAATGCAAGCCTTCAGAGCCGGGAATTAGGTGAGTCTAAGAACAGCAAGGGCAAACCTGTCACGTGGCATCAGCTACAGCAAAGCTTCAGCGACAGCAGAAATACTTGAGGCAGTGGCAAGGAATACAAACCATCACAGACTACAAGCCCACTCTACAGACAGTGGTGACACAATCCCCAGACAGTGTGTGGAGATCCCTTGCCAAAATCAGTACACGCAAAGCTCCAGGTCCTGATAACATCCTTGGACAAGCACTGACGGACTATGCTGTGGAACTCACAAATGTCTTCACAGACATCTTTAACACATCACTAGGGTCAGGCGATCGTTCCCACATGCCTCAAAGCCTCCACCATCATTACTGTACCCAAGAAGTTATCTATCTCCTGCTTTAAGGACTACCGTCCTGTCAAACTCACCTCCATCATTATTAAGTTAAGTGCTTTGAACGGTTATAATAATAATAATGGATTGGATTTATAAAGCGCTTTTCTAGGCACCCAAAGCGCTTTACAATACCACTATTCATTCACTCTCACATTCATGCATCAAATCAAATTATCGCTTTCCCCCAACCTGGATCCATTTCAGTTCGCATACCGGTCAAAACGCTCAACCGATGATGGAATTTCAACTGCCCCTCACTCAGCCCTCACACATCTGAACACTAGAGACTCATATGTCAGAGTGCTGTTCATAGACTTCAGTTCAGCATTCAACACCATCATTCCCCAGCAACTCATTCACAAACTGGATCTGCTGGGGATCAGCACCTTGCTGTATAACGGGCTGCTAGATTTCTTGACAGGAAGACAGCAGACAGTACGGGTCGACAGCAACACCTCCAGCCCAAGAACACTGAATACGGGGGCTCCCCAAGGATGTGTGTTGAGCCCCCTTCTCTTCACTCTGCTGACCCACGACGAGATCTACTACAGGGGTGAAGTTAACCATCTGGCAGAGTGGTACAGCAACAACAACCTGTCCCTGAATGTGGAGAAGACCAACAGTGACTCTACTTCCTCTGCAAACTGAGAAGCACAAGAGATTCAACCCCCATTATGAGCACCTTCTACAGAGGCACAGTTGAGAGTATCCTCACCAGCTGCATCACTGTGTGGTATGACTCCTGCACTGGGTTCTGCAGGAAAAAATGACAACGGGTAGTGAGAGCAGCCGAGAGCATTGTGGGGACCTCTCTTGCCCCCCTCCCCAGGAGATCTACTGCACCTGCCTCATCTAGAAGGTCGTCTCCATTACAGGTGACTCCACTCATCCCTTCAACAGCGTCTTCAATTTGCTGCCATCAGGAAGGATACTGAAGAGCCTCCGGGCCAGAACCAGCAGACTGAGAGACAGCTTCGTCCATTGGGCTGTCAGGATGCTGACCATCTCTGAATCGAGAAGGGGGGCCCAAGGGTACATCTTTTGCCATCTTACAATGCTGTGATTGTAGCCATTCCCCACTTTCTGTGAATGGTACTCATGGCCATTGATCAGTAGGCTTTGATTAGTTGTCATTGATCAATGGTCATAAGAATTTGCATACTAACAATCATGGAACTAACCCCCCAGCACATTGTTCATTCAGTGGTGCTAGTTTCCTTCACTATGCAAATGTACTGTTTATAAGGTTGGGGAAACCTGCAGTCAGCTGAGACTGAAGAAGTCACCTGGATGAGTGACGAAACGTTTCTCCAACTGAAAATGTCCAGATGAACAGAATCAACCTTTGGGATTTACTTACCTGGATGATTAAGCACGCATCAAGACGTTATTTTATTAAAAATTTTAAAATGTTAGCAGCACAAACAAAAATGTTTGCAGCACAAACCAGCACAAACGTTTGACATCAATTTTGTTTGATTCCATTAATATGGGGGGGCTGGTTGACCTCTGTTGACCTCTAGAAATCTTTGTTAATATCTTTAAAATGATAGCGGCACAAATAAAAAATTTTGCAGCACAAACATAGCACAAACGTTTGACATCAATTTTGTTTGATTTGGGTAATGTGGGGGGGCTGGTTGACCTTTTGACCTTTACATTTTCATTAATATCTTTAAAACAGAGGCAGCATAAACAAAAATTTTTGCAGCACAAACCAGCACAAACGTAGCACAGTTGATTGACACCCATTTTGTTTGATTTAATTAATGTGGGGGGGCTGGTTGACCTCTGATGACCTCTAGAAACTTTTATTAATATCTTTAAAATGATAGTAGCACAAACGAAAATTTTTGCAGCACAAACCAGCACAAACGTAGCACAAACTTTTGACATCAATTTTGTTTGATTTGGGTAATGTGGGGGGGCTGGTTGACCTTTTGACCTTTACATTTTCATTAATATCTTTAAAACAGAGGCAGCATAAACAAAAATTTTTGCAGCACAAACCAGCACAAACGTAGCACAAACGTTTGATACCACTTTTGTTGGATTTGAAGAAGGTGGGGGGGGGCCAACTTCACTCACATGTAAAACATTTATACAACAGCAGCATTTCAGAATAGTTTTTTGTTTGCTTGTTTGTTTGTTTGTTTTATAGATTTTTGATTTTTGTAATAAAAATGCTTTGATAATAAAGCTTACATGGATGATACCGATTTCTTTTAGTTCAAAAAAGGTTATAATTTAAATTATTTTGGAAAGCACCCTTGAAAACCAGTTTCTGTTTCTTATCTGGACTTGTTGTTGATATGTTATTGTGATGTTTTTCAACAGTGATTTGATTATACCTTCTAGAAAATGTCCACTCTTTCTTTTTTTTGACAGACTTTCAGGAAAACCAGAAGCTGTGGATTGAAATGTTGCCTTTGTATAAATGTTTAAATAGTTTTTTTTGTGTGTTTTTTGTTTTTGTTTTGTTTTTACTAGAGAGCCAAATGTGCTCAGACCTTTTTCCCCATTTTTTTTTTTTCTAGTATCTGTCACTACTATGAACTTAGGGCCCAACAACATTTAAAGCACCAAAATGGTGTAGGTACCATCTGTAACCAGAGAAGCTGCTCCAGCTTTTTAAAAATTTTTTTAAAAGTCCTCCTTTAAGTGACAGAAACGTCAAATTATAGACTTCCCAACTGAAACTTCTGGGAATATTGTTGGAAATGGAGAAAATAACTTACCATTTCACTTTAAATTTTTTTTTACTTATTTCATAATTTTAACAAATCATTTTTTTTGCAGTGGCAGAAAAATCAATAGAACTTTTTGAAAACAGTTGACTCACAGTCTTGTGGACATCCAAAGCCTCAACAATCACCTGCATTAAAGCCTCATCAGTGAGTTTCCCAAATTAACAAATAGTTAGTTTTATATTCTCCTTAGTTTTAATTTATTTGTTTTAATTTCTTTCAAAGTCTAGTTTTTAATTTTTATTTTATAAAAAAAAAAAAATCACATAACTTTAGATTTTAATTTAATTTTAGTTAACTATCTTTAAACATACCTGTTCACGTCATGTTAATTATTCATGTGGTCTCTTAATGAAATTGCACATTTTTCCTTAAAATAATTCTATAGAATTATTTTAAGGAAAAATGTGCAGATTTCTCTTTATAAAGAGAAATCTGCACATTTTAAAGTAATGAGAGTGAAACGCTGCATGAATGAGTTTAAGGACAGACTGTTCAGTCATGTATAGAAACCTGAACAGGCCTGCAGCCCCACCAGCACTTGCTGGTCTATTTTAAACTCGTTTTTGACAGTGAACATGCTGTTGACCCCCACTCACCAAAACAAAATGGCACAGAACACGAGAGAACTGGCAGCAAACAAAAACTTGACACAAACAGCCCAGCCTGTGTTGTAGTTTTGGCAAGGAAAACTGACGTAATCTCATTTTAATACTTCTAATCTTGGTTCTTTGGACAACACTGGTATGGTAACTGTTTTTCTGCATGTGCTTAGCAAATATAATGCTTGCTATTTCTGCTTCTCTGAACCGTGTGTGCGTGTCTGTGGGCTGTTTATGTGTAGCTCACGCACACAGAGTGTGGTTATCAGCTGCAGGGGTGGAACCACAGGTCAACATGTAGTAGAACGTAATCTACAAACAGGTCAATGCTATTTAGCTTTATGAAGTATATTAAATGTTGCATTAGTTAAGGCAGACTCTTTAACATGATTGGTGTACATGTCAACGTAATTTATAAAAACAAAAGAAAGATGTGCTGATTTGAACCACTGTTCACACTTAAAAGCATGATCAGAGTTCACACTGCTCATGTGTTCATAATATAATGGCCATTGTGACTGGCATGAGTTAGCTCACTCATGCGAAGCACTCCCGGCTGAGCTAATGAATACACTTGGTACTCATTAGCTCAACGCGAATAAACAAAAAGTGGAACTAAATATGCTCCGTGCATGGATCAGACCCACGGAGGAAAAGTGCATAGTCATTCAGTCTCACGTGGGAGAAAATGTTCCATGCAGTACCTACTGACAACAGCGAAGCTGCGATAGTGAAGATGCAGTTGAAACTGCATACAAGTGTGCATAGACCAAACTTTCACAGATGTTCACTCATTTTGTTTATTGATTTATTTAATTGTAATTACTGATGCATTTTCCACAACTCCCCTCTCTTCAAAACAAGAGTCCATGGATGCTGAGGTGCTGCACTCTGCTCAAGCAGAGCATGCCTCACTTTTGCTAAGGCAGCTAGAGAGGATGAGAACAACTAAGGAGCTCACTGACGTGGTGCTGCTAGCTGAAGGGATCCCCTTCCATTGCCACAAGGTGGTGCTGTCTGCATTCAGTCCTTACTTCCAGGTAAAATAGTCAGGAACAATAAACCGTATGCTTGAAGGAAAATGAAGAACACTATTTAAATTATTTGCAATGCAATTATTTTTATTTTCCTGTAAAATACCTGAAGATATGCAATACTCAAAAGCACTTATGCACTACATAAAATTACTTCCATATTACTTATTATTCTAAACATAATACTAAAATCTACTTACAGTATAATTATTTCTTTGTTTCCGGTAATTTCAAATAAAATACATTGGAAATCATGTTGTATTGCAGGGGAATTAAGCCGTTCGTTGCAGGCCATATTATAAAGTGTTACCATATTTTTTATTATTTTTTTCTGAACTACTCCAAGCAAATGCATTAATGAGACGCAAGGCTGTAGTTGTATCATTTCTTACTGTTCTGGTGAATCATTGTGTCCAGGCCATGTTTACATGTGGTCTGAAGGAGACGCACGGAGGAGAAATACCACTCAGAGACACTTCTGCACAAAGCTTAAGGCTGCTGCTGGACTACATGTACTGTGGCGAGCTCCCACTAACAAACAACAACATCCAGGGAGTGGCCGTTGCTGCCTTTCTGCTACATGTAGACGGAGGCTTCAGGTGCGGTGAAACTGACAGAGGGGTAATTGGTAAAGGTGTCACCTGCTAAAGTGCAAGTTTTATGCTTAAGAAGTACTCTCCTTGTTTTTACTGAGGTAAGGTTGTGCCAGAGTCACATGGAGGCCTGTATGGACCCGTCAAACTGTGTTGGTCTGTACCACTGGGCCAGGAACTTGGGAGCAACTAGCCTCGCTGACTGTGCCTTGCGATATCTTTGTCAACACTTTTCACAGGTAGGGTTTAAGTATTACCAATGTGAAAGAATCCCTCAATCATAGTCTTTAAAAATGTTCATGAACCTACGATTAATGAAGTTAGGCCTGCCCTAAATTATCAGAAGAATCAAAGTTCAGTGAAGCTTTTGAACACTGAGGAAATCTCTGAATATCTTTTGTTCATTTTGCAATGTTATTCTTATTTTATATTCATTACTTACAGTATACTGTCTTTCTTTATCTTTGTTTAACTAGGTTTGTGAAGAAGAAGAAGTGCTAGAGCTGAATGCTCAAAGTCTTGGGGAACTGCTTGGCTTAGATGACCTTAACGTATCACAGGAGGAGGTTGTTTTGGAGCTGGTGCTGCGCTGGGTGGAAAAGTACAGGGGTGACTCAGAAAGGGAAGCCCAGGCTGTGGAGTTGCTCAGGCATGTCCGACTGGAGCTTGTGGATCCTGGATTTCTTTGTAAAGCAAGGAGGAGAAACCCGGTATGAAGAGATTGGAATGAGGTCCAAATATAATAAGGAGCAAGACTCCCTATTTATATTTGTCCTGAGATAAGTATATAGATATATCATTCTTATACTTATGATTCTCTCAGGTGCTTCTGCGGGATACTGAGTGCTTTGGGATGATTGATGCTGTTCTCCAGACGTCAGGTCTCTGCGAGGCCGCAGCTCCTCCTCGCCGAGCTCTTCGCTATGGCATGGAGACAACAGATTTGCTCCTTTGTTTGGGTGGTGTGAATAAGGAGGGCGTCCCTGCGCGGCGTGGAGGACTTGCTGACCTCAGTTTTTGCTTTGACCCCCATGCTAGGAAGACTTACTACATCCCCTCTCCCCTGAGGGGCTGCAGCATAGTGGGACAGATCACAGCAGGCGCAGTGAGCCGAGAAAACATCATAGTGGTGGCCGTAGAAGCAGAAGACCAACATCGAACGAAGGGGGTTGATATCTACAGGTTTTAATCTCTTTGCATATCAGAAATCTTTTTATCAATAGGCACCACACTGAATTAACAAATGAACTACTTGTTTATCTTCCAGGTATGACAGTTCAGAGGAGAACAGCTGGGGGAAGTTGTGCTCAGCAGCTTACAGGGACATGTATGCTTTAGGGCTCATAGGAGATGCTCTCTATTTAATCGGTGGTCAGATGAAAGTGCGTAATCACTACGTCATCACAGACAGCATGGAGCGATGGTCGCTGAAGAGAGGAGGCAGCTGGCTCAGCTTTGCTCCTCTGCCTCTTCCATTAGCCAGTCACTTTGTTGTGACACTGAAGGAGCATCTTTATGTGCTGGGGGGGTGGACACCACAGGTACCCAGACTCACCATCTTAACCGTTTAAAGCCTGAGCCATGAAATAATTGCCCCAAAAATTCATCTTTTTAAACTGAGTATTTATGGAACCTTCTTACAAAATAAAAGAAAAAATGTATTTGTATATGTGAGTTTGAATTTTTATCATACTTGTTGTGTCTGGCCTTTTTTTTTTTACATGGTATTAGTTTAAAATGTAATGTAAAATTTATTTAGGTTTTTCACGGGGAAAAAAATCATACTGAAGTTGTGGAAGTCTCAAAAATTTACAAAAACTTGCCATATAAAATCCACAAACTGGTTGTTTTTCCCCTGAACATTAACATCAGTATTGTACTTTTATTTAAAATCATTTTCGTTTTTTAAAAACAATTCCACATGATAGAGATGGTGAAATAGTTACTGAAATATTTCTGCTTCTCATTTGTCCAATATGTCCCCATGTCCTCATCTTTTTCTTCATCTCTCTGCCTAAATCTCTCATCCTGCCATTCAGGATCACCCTGACGACGAGCCTGACAAGCTCAGCAATCGTGTGTTTCAGTTTGACCCCGGCAAAGACAGATGGACAGAGTGTGCCAGCATGAAGTACTCCAGGTACCGCTGTGGGTCAGCTGTACTCAATGGAGAGATCTATGTATTAGGTCAGTCTACCAAAACACATAACTGTATCTATGTTAGTATTGTGAAATTTCTGCACTGGAGCAAGAGTAGATGCGTTTGTTTCCAGGTGGTATAGGATGCGATGGAGAGGACCGTGGGCAATCGCGTCGTTGCCTGAGCTCCGTGGAGATCTACAACCCAGATACAGACACCTGGAGACCAGGACCAACCGTCCCCACATCCCTACTTTCCTTTCGAACGAACGCCTCCAACGTAGGAGTAGTGGATGGAAAGCTCTATCTCTGTGGATACTACAAGGGGGCTGGTCAGTTACTGAATGCCTGTCAAATAATTTTTAAAAGCACTTTTGCATGCGCTCAAATAATTTTTCTCTAATGGCTGCAGGCCGTCATGAGATCATCACCAAGGAACTTTTGGAATTGGACCCTGCAGACAATGTGTGGACAGTTGTGGAAAGACGAGCAGCCATGCACGACAGCTACGACGTCTGTCTGGTGGCTAATCTTAATCCTCGAGATCTCTTCACACCCTAATCCAGCTCCTGCTGGGCCAGTGTGTGTGGAAAGTGAGCGTCTATACGCTAAACCCGGAAAGTCTCATTCAAAAAAGCTTTATTCACTCTTGGTATTTGGAAAAAAGAATAACCAGATTAATTTTCACTATAATTAACTAACAACTTATTTTTTTGCTATATGAGTATCCAAAGTCAAACTTTAGATAATGCAGTTTTATGTTATATATCAATGGGACATTAGCTGTAATTAAATATATATTGTGTTGTATGATATGTTCAGTCAAAAGTCTGTTTGTTACATGTCTTGTCCAAGCAATAAATTTTACCTGTAAATGTAAGAATAAAAGAAAAATCAACATTCTGTTCTGTGTAATTTCTATATGTGGTATAAACTGTTAAACTGCACGTGTTAGTTTAAGGTCACAAAATCTTGCCTATACAAAAGTCCCTTCCACCACTTTAACTCTTCTTTCAGTAAAAAGAAGGATGGCAAGAAAAAAAAGCTAATTTTATATTTAACAAGCTATTTATTTTGCTCTTCCATCAAACTACAGAAACCACAGAAGCCTCACACTGACTGCTACTTGTTTTTTGTTGTTGTTTTTTTCTGTGTGTTGTCAAACATTACTTGGACTGAAAGGATGTCAGCAGAAGAACTTGGTGACCTCTTAGTGAGAAAACATTTTAAATATATTTTCCTCTCCTTTTTTTTGGATAACTGCATGTTGAAATGATATAATAATAAAATGAAATAATAAAGTGACGTGAAAAAGATGGAGGATTCAGGTGTGTGTTAACGCAATGCCACAATCTTACCAGGAATGGACGTCCAAGTAGATTTGACCCAAGGTCAGACTGTGCAATGCTCATTAACTACAAAAATCCCAAAAGACTCTCCATGCTTCAATCAACATGGTAGAACAATGAACACCAATGAACACATCTGTATACCAAAGTATTCTTGGGTCAGATCTGAAGACAGTGGGTCATAAAATCGGAAATTCCCAAGCATTCACACAATACCTGGTCTTTCATGCACTTTTTTAAACGAATAATAGTGATATAGTCAGTCTAAAAAAACTCTACATTGCCCTTAAAAAAACATTTCAATTCATTAAGATGAATGCAGATTTCACTGTAGTATTTGATACAGCAATCGTGACTTGAGATAACCTAGCGCATACTTCCAGAGTTCTTTGAAATTGCCATTTTGTGAGACCTTGATGATGATAGATGATGCCGATAGTCTGGGAGGCTAAATTTAATGTTTTAGACAACAAGTGTCCTCGCGCAAGGATACAAGAGCAGGTGTGGGCTGGTGGGAGGTGCGCTTGCAAGCATGAGAAACGAATCTCACATTCTCAGGACAGTCATTCAACTTCGCCGCTCAGGGTGAATAAACATGCTAGTAGAAAGGTGGTGGCTGATTTTGGCCTTGGGTGAGTATTTTTAAAATCATCTGCCAATCTGCTGTGTTGTTTGTTCCTTTTTCTGTGTCTGATTTTGATTAATGATGGCTGCTAATAGTTACAGGTTGTGTTGCTTGTGTTGTAAAAGGACTGTTGACTAGGCTAATTTAGACTCCTATGTTATTAATCACCGTTGTCATCTTACATTATACGTCCGACTTTCTTTTTATTCTTTTTTTTTATTCCCAGAATGTATTATGTGCATCTACAGCAAGCCCTTACAGCAGAAGAGAAGGTGTTTTTTTCAAATAACAGAAAGTACAAAGCATAACTACAGGCAGAATAAGAAATACACTGCTGCGGGCAGTGTGAGCGGGTCAGTGCAAGTTTGTGAGACCACGGACTGTTGCGTGGGCTACTACCGGATCATTAACGGCACACCAAAAGCTGACATTCTTGGTAAGAAGCCCGTATGTCTGGGCAAGTACGTGGAGTGTATAGTGGGTGATTGAAAACAACAACAACAACAACAACAACAACAACAACAACACATTTTTAGCACATTAGCAAAAAAAAATCTAATGATTGATAAGCTAGTTTAAAGAAAGCTCCCGCGCCAATTGTAACAGCTGAAATGTGCCACGTGCTGTGAAGTATAATGAAGTATGTAATATTGTTTGTCGTGCTCCTGATTTTTCGATTGCAGCTTGTGACAGAATTGAAAAGTCATGCCCAGATGAAACCTGCAAGGCACAAACACGCATCAACAATCAATTCTTGACGTGCATGTGCAACACAGACCTCTGCAATGGCAACATTACTTGGGGAAAAGAACAGACTTCACACCCCTACTCTTATTTTTCAGGTATGGTATTAATAAGGTTATATAACCGTGAATTACTAAATAAATGTATAATTTAAGAATAATATATCATAATACAATTAGAAGCATTTAAAAAGCCTAAAACACTTCATGTCCTTCCCGAGGCAACCCCAAAGGAATTTGTGCCCCTCGGGGAATCAAACCAAAGATCTTTTTCTTGTTAGGCTCTTGTTATGCTGAATATATATTCAGGTGGTTGACAAATTTAAGGAAAAATCAACATTAAGTGTAACATTACCAGACACCCAACACTTGGCATTGATTTGTCAGTATCTGGAACAGTTAGCCATCACCATGCCAGCAAAATGGCTCACACACCATTACAAAGATCTCTAGCTCAAATTGTTGTGTTTTTCCTTGAATTCTTCACCCATTCGCATGTGCGATAGATATGATCATTCATTCAGAATTCAACTGGCACCTAATCCTTTTTTCTCCCCTTTTTAGTCGTCTTCATGAAAAAGGCTGTGAAACCTCTGGTTGGGATTTTGCTCTTTATGTGTTTCTGGATCGTTGCTGCTCAATGGAGAAGTTGCCTAAAAAAGAAAAGTAAAGTTCTTTTTTCTTCAAAAACATTATTTATGATTTAAATACCACTTGAGTAATTCAGTTTGACCTGACTGACTCCACTGCAAAAAAAGAAAAGAAAAGAAAAGAAAAGAAAAAATAGTGAATCTTCTTTTACACCTTCAAAGTTATGCTTTACCCTCAGATTTCTCAGAGAAGTCCAGCATGCAGGGCAAAAACACTCAAATTCAGTTTGCTATTTTCCTAAAAATAACAATGTCACTTTTAATGCTTATTTTTTTTTTAATGCTATAATTTAATTAATTATTCATTTTGGCAGTCTTAATTCCTAGGGTCAGGACTGCCAAAATGAAATAATAAAATTATCATGAAATAATTAAATGTGTCAATAATTAATTAAAATGTGAAATAAATAATTAATAATTAATTAAATATGTCCAAATATGTATTTAATTAATTAATTACATATATATATATTTGATTAATTATTGACACATTTAATTAATTATTTCATGATGTATTTATTTATTATTTAACGGTCTATTTAATTAATTCATTTTGGCAGTCCTGGCATTCCATACTTGTTGAGTCGTTCTCTGGGATGTGTAACTTGCGTGAATTTCATTAAGGGATAACATCGCATGTGATAAAAGTTGACAACAAGCTGGCCAGCTCAGAGGTTGAAGACTGTTTTGTTTAAGGTCCATTTTCTGCCTTCAGTTTTACATTTTTAGTGTTTAATATTTGCATTGCATGTTCACATCAATCAACTGTGATGAGATATTAGGTTTACCCGTCTATTTTTAGTATTAATATGGTAATAATGTGTCCATTTGTCTTTTTTAATTCCACAGAAGAATAAAGCTATTGTTTCTACATTTTCTCAACTTAAATTGAGTTCCCATGATGTCTTGGCCTTGAAATGCCTTCATTCTATGTGCTACGCTGACCTTGGTTTTTATCTGTGTTACGGTACTCCCTCTGCTACTCTTCAGTCACATTTCCATGCTCTCAGTAACTAATCAGGAAGCTTTCAAATGAATGGTGGCTTTATTGTACTACCAGATTACTTTCTATGAGTGGCAACTAAATCACTTCTTTACTATAATATTTCAGAGAAGAATCTACAGTCCCCCAGTCATTACCACATCCGACCCTCCTGTTCCTGCCAAATGACAAAAACCTCTGAGATCGACATCAGTCAGATCGAGCTACAGCAGGTATGCTCTGCTATGAAACAGGTTAATTCCACAGTAGGTAGTGTGCAAATTATCAGCAAGAAATGCATACAGGTTCTGATTCTTTACTTGTTTATGTCCTGCAGATTGTGGGCCGAGGGCATTTTGCAACTGTTTTTCAAGGGACATACCAGGGCTCTGTGGTGGCTGTCAAATTTTTACCTGCAGCCTATGAACATAATTTTAACACAGAAAAGGAGATTTATGAGCTACTGCTGTCAAAGCATACTAGCATTGTGAACTTTCTCGGTGCTGGGAGGAAACCAGATGACAAAAGCTGGTTCATCGTGCTGCAGTTTGCTGAATATGTGAGTGAAAACCTTTGCACGAAGACAACAGCTGCTCAAGGAAAAAACTGCATGGAACAGACCAGAGAAATATTTGTAAATAATACTAAGAGTCTGTTACAAGTGACAAATAGAATATATAGGTAAAAGAAAAATATTTATTCAAATTATCTAAAGTAACGTGAGTAAATGTTAAAGAAAAATGAATAAATGAACAGGCGCTAAAAATGTCAAATTATATGCCAGGTTAAGCCACTGTGTTTAAAAATATTTATTAAACCAGCTATTCTACCCACATCTCTTATTTAATCACAATGACTTCAGCTCCTTTTTGATCCCATCGGAGACTGAAGGAAACATGTCGCATTATGTGACTCATTCATCATTAAAACCATTTCTGATCAGATGTCTAGTCCGAGACAGAATTATCGTAGAGTAAGGCTAATAAAATTATTGCAAACACTAAGTGGAAACGATTGTAAAGATTTTAAGATGGGTATACTGAACAAAACCATTAATAAAGGTTTAATGGGTCAGGGGTCAGGATTGCTGCCTCACAGCAGGAAAGCTTCCTAGTTTGAACTTAGTCTTTCTGTGTGGAGCTCTCACATTCTCATAGTCAGAAGACATTCATGTCATATTAAGCTGTTATTCTAACCTGGACATAGATCGGATAATCCGGTACTGTATGGTTAAACCTTGTAGGACTTCAGTTGATCAGTAAGAGTAGAACAGCTCTACATAAAGTTTAAAACTAATGCTAATGTGTGAAACATAATTGCTTTTCTATATTTATGGTTGAATAGTTTATGTTCGATGGCTCTAAGTCTATAGCGCTTTATGTATTTGAAACCACTGTATGCTTCAAGTACGAATGACTATTATCCCTTTGATTTCAGGGATCTCTTCATTCCTTTTTGTCAAAACAAACCACGAGCTGGATGTTCTCACTGAACCTGTGCCAGTCGCTATCACAGGGACTTTCCTATCTCCACTCTGACCTTCTCAGCCATGGTACTGGCCAGAATAATATTGCAACAAATGCATGTGTGCATGGGTTGTCTGTTTGATGTGGGAAGCATAGAATGCATGTTTTTAAACTATTATCATCAAGAATAAAGATGAGTTGTTTTTATCCAAACAATGGATCTACTGCAGTGATTCATCTAATGTGGCCACAAATCTTAAATAATGATAAGCTGTTTATGTGAGGCTGTCTTGGTATGTGAGAGTAAGCTACAGGAACAAAATATTGTTTATTGGATTTTTCATACAGATTTGCACAAACCTCCTGTGGCCCACAGAGACCTCAGCAGCTCCAACGTGCTGGTGAAGGCGGATGGTACCTGTGCCCTGTGTGATTTTGGATGCTCCACCATTCTGCGTTCTTGTTCAGAGCCTTACCGCAGGCACAACCAGAATAAAAACACAAAGGTGAGACACAGGTACTACTGTTTATCCACTCAAATCCTCTTATTTAAATAACAAAACAAAAAAACTTGAAGACCTAGACTTGCTGCTGTTTTTTGAAGTAATTAAAATTTCACACTAGAATTACATGAAATCAAAACATCCAATATTATTACTTATTTCTAATAGATACATTTGTATTTTTGTAGTGTATTCAACTGGGCACGCTGCACTACATGGCTCCTGAGATCCTGGAAGGCTTTGTGAACCTGAACGAAAGCATGTTTCTCATGCAGGGTGACGTTTATGCTTTGGGTCTGCTGCTGTGGGAGATCTGGATGTGCTGCTATGATTTATTTGAAGGTTAGTCATTATGAGTAGATGATATGATGTTATGATGTTCAAAAATAAGTCCAAGGCTCTTTAGAGTAGTACAGAAGGCCAAGGTAAAGTTATTCAGAGTACCTAAACGGCTCGGCAAACTGTAAAAAGGTTGCTGTATATTGTGTAGCTGTAAAGTGCAGCTTTATTTGACTAGAAATTATCTTTTTTTTTTTTTACATGTAAGGTACGTACTACAAGAAAAAGCTTTTGTGTTTCTGTTCATGGAGTGAAACTGTGGAACAGTTTGAATATGGAATTAAAGCAACGTCCAAACAGAAAACAGTTGAAAAAGAGTTATAAAAATATGATCTTCTTGAACTATAAAGAAAGGGAAAATATTGATAATAAGTGAATGTCTCTATTTAAAAAATTTCATGATGTGATATTATAGTATATAGTATATATTATATATAAATCTGTTCACTATTTTTATTACAAATTATATCAGTAAGGAAGCTGACTAAATATTAACTGATAACTTATGGCAAAGGGGTGGGATTAAATAAGTGTGTACTTCTTCCCACTCCCTTTCAACATGTAAATGAATCAGAACGGTAGCAATATTGAAATGTATTGACTTTTGTATAGTATTTTCTCTCTCTCTCTCTTATTTTCTTTACAAAGTGTACCTGTATATTGTTTACACGTTTGAAATAAATTAACAAACAAACAATAATGGTGCAGCAGTGCAAATGATAAATGTCATGTCATACACCTGCAGTGTTTCTGATGTGTTTGGAGTCAAATATGATACTTTTAATGTAGTCTGAATTTAGAAACAAAAAACTGCAGGTCATTCAGTTTTCTCTGCTTTAAGGCGAGCCTATTATTGTAATGGGTTGTCATTATCAACAGTACAATTTCAGGCTGTTGCTAGAGTGTCCAGCTTTCATTCCTCTCAGAAAATATCAATTACCACACTGGCTTTTCAGTGGGTGTGTCACTGAAAGGGGAAAACTGATCTGAATCAGAAACTGGTGAATAGTGCGCTCCAGCCGGCCTGGTTTCCCAGTTGCTTGAAATCTGATAGTTAATGCATTGGTTTCTGGGCTGACAAGTCATATTTTCAATTCACTAAGCCTAGAAAAAACTAATAGCACTGCTTCCACCTGCAGGCGGAGCTGCACCACAGCATCTTTTGCCATATGAACTAGAGCTGGGAAGCAATGTAACACTGGAGAGCCTCATGCTGTACGTGTCCTATATGGACAAAAGACCCTGTATACCTGAACACTGGGAACTGCTACCACAGGTATTCTTGCATAGGGGCTTTGTGGTACCACTTACACCTGTGGTGTCTGTAATGTGTGGACTAAATGTTTATTGTTCTCAGGGAGCTGCGCTGAGGGAGCTCCTGGAGGATTGCTGGGACAGTGATTCAGAAGCCCGACTGACAGCTCACAGTGTTGTGGAAAGAATAACCTCTCTTCAGTCTTCTTACTCTCTGTGACTTCTTTTTCTGTTGTCTTTTCAGGTAGACATGATTTTGTACTGCTTTCCTTCAGAAACCTTTTTCTGCATCAGCTGCCATAATGATCTCTTATCTGGCAGTTCTGATATAAAGTGAACTCTGATAGCATTACTCAGCAGGCTCATAGGCATTTCTGTCCCAGTTTACTCAGAGCTATACTGACAAGGAGACTGAATTTCATCTCATTAATAGTACCACTGACGCCTTACTTCAGCAGGAACTGGTTTCACTGTTTCTTTTAAAGCCCACAGGATTTGTGTTCGTGCTAATGGAAAGCCCTGTGGTATATATTACAAAAGAGAACCGACCAAAGTAGCAGCCATGCAAGTTCAAAACATCTCAGAAATGCAACAAATATCACCCAAAAAGCAAATGTTTCATACGCATAAACTCAATTTAAATTGAACCTCTCCCTAAACGGTCACTCCTAAAAAAATGAAAAAGAAAAAAGATAAGATCAGAGTGTTTCCTTTGTTTCTTACTAAATATTCCATGATCAACTGTAAGTGGGATTATTGGAAAGTGCAAGTATTTATTTCAGTTTTAAATTTCAAGCTAAATCTAATTTTTAGGTCTTCAAACAAAGAAACATGAAATTCATGTTTTATTGACATTTATTCTTCATTAACTTCAGTATCTCAATGATTGAGTGCTGTTTACTAAGTTACTGTTACTGTTGAAGTTACTAAGTAACTGTTGAATCCCAGGAGACTCCCCCAGTGCATATATCTTACACTGTGTAACTTAGCTGCCTTTAAATTAATGTGCATAATGTTACCTTTTTAATCCCATTTATCACTTATGAAAGAGAGGATAGCAACAGGGACAAACTCCAAGCGTACACCGTTTGACTGCTGTGGCTGGGCTTTGAAGGTGATGCAGAATACCAAATATAATATTCATTTAAAAATGTGTAATCAAGGAAACTTATGAATTAGAGAATTTTCATTTATCAAATTAATTATAAAGATTATTTTAAAACTGACCACTAGATGTCACTGTTCACTCACATCTATTTGTTTGCAGTGGAAACAATGGATTGTGATCTCATCACAAATCTATTCTCAACACTACAACAAGGAAAAAAGCCAGCATGTTCAACATGTGGCCACATTCTTCTGGCTTACACTTGAAATATATTTATTTAAGCATTTCGTTGTTTAAACTTTTGCATTCAACTGAAATGTTGTTTTCATGCAAAAATGTCACTGATGTTTCAGAGATGCATGCTCATGCCTCAGCAGCATGTCTTTTGATCTCCAACCTTCAACCACAAGTTTAAAACTGTTTCTTTGGCATTGTATGCTGCATGCACTGAATTCCAGTATGTAACTGTCATTACAAATGTTGCTGTGATTAAGTCAAATGTTTGCACAAAGCTCCAAAAATATGACTTTATATGTCATCAAATTTTAACAACAGTAGAGAAACAAATGAGAAAGACGTATTTGAACCAGTATAATATGCTTGTGGTGGGTAACCCAACGAAGGAGTCAGTCGAGGATGAATGAGTTTAACAATTTCCAAAAATCCACAAAGAACAGTAAACCTCATTTTAACCCTTGTCCTACTTTTAAGCCCACTTTCTGTTAGTGTTCTTTTGATGTTACCAACCACAAAAGCCAGAGACGTCATGTACTGCAGTCTAATGGTCTTGCAGATATTCTGGGTGATTTAGTCATGCACGGAAACATCTACTAGAGAGCTCACAGTTATGCTGGTGTCCTGCCTGATGCGGTTTCATTAGAACTAACAAAAGCGTTTCTTTTAATAAAGCAGCAGAGCCACTGTGGTATTTTAAAATGCTATATCTTCAGTTTCAAACACATTGCTTTCCTCAAAATATCTTGTAGCTGTGAACTCCTCGTCCAGCATATGATAAAGCTCAGTCCTTTCAGCTGAAACTGCTACTGACACTAATGATTATTTGGAATAACTTGTAGTTTCCACTTTTTTAAACTCACCTTGTATCACATAAGCTGGAGTGGGACCTGCTGCTGCTGCTGCTTCACTCTCTCTGGCTGCGTTTTAAATTAAGGGCCACACATTACCTGGTGTTAAGTTCTGCTAGGGAAATTTGGCAGATATAGTGCAGATACTGGTTTAACAACTGCTGACAGCTAAACCATCCTTAACTTGTTAGTTGTACTCTGCACACAACACAGCCACAGAGCATGTATCTCTCACTGTCCTTTGCTTCTGCTGTCTTATTTCATGACGTTTAACCGAGGTTACTTTATCTATAACAGTTTTTTTTGTTTCTTTGTTTTACTGTTTAAAATGTACGTTTTAAATAAAAGAATAAAATCCCTTTTCTTTGACTGCAAAGTCTCTGCCAACTTCCTCAGAGTCTTCGAAGCTCGCCGCATGGCACAGCATCACCACAAATGTCTGATTGAAGTGATGGATTTAGGGTAAATCTGACCCGCAGGACATTCCCCGCATGCCTTCTTCCCCCGTGTTTCTGCCGCTGGGTAGGTCAAGTATTCGCTGGAAAAACCCAAATTAATCCCAAACGAGTGTGACGCTCGGGGATGTTGCCTTGTGGAGGCTCCACCCCTCGCCTCGGAGCGTGTGGTTCCCGTCGCTCCTGTTGCTGTGTTCCTGAGACTGAGAGTGGTAGTAGAAAACAACAGCTGGGCCGATAGATCAGACGGCTTTGGGGCATTTCTTAATTTTCAGACCATTACAGAAGCCTCCTTTAAACGTGTGAGACTCTATATGGACAACCCGATCATTAAAAAGAGCTCCAGCTGCTTTTTATCAAAACTCAAATTGATTTGGGGATCCGGTCCCGAGGAAAGCTGCTCCTGACAGGTGCGCAAAGTGCGCAGAGAGGATGGGCAGACGTGAGGCGGACAGCAGAGACGCAATGAACACTAGCGGACGCTCCGAGCTGGGCTGCCTGCAGGACGCGGCGTCCAGCAGCCAGCATGGCGGCGAGCAGTCACCGAGAATGGACAGCCGCCGTGCCTGCAACGCGGAGAAGCGACAGAGAAACATGAAAGTAGGCGTGGAGGCGCTGGGCCAGGCATCCACAGCCACAGCGTCCATTGAAGTAAAAAAGCATCAGCACAAGCACAACTTAAAGCACCGTTATGAGGTGATGGAGACGCTGGGGAAAGGCACCTACGGCAAAGTGAAGAAAGCGGTGGAGAGAGCGAGCCTGAAGACGGTAAGATGGTCACCATAACCCATCATATTATACTGCCTCAAGCTTTTCGGAGCTGTGTGGCTGAAGGACTCGTTATTTCCTAAACAAAGGGCGAAATGTGGTGAAAGGAAACGATAAATTATCAGTTTCTGAAATTGATCTGACCTCCTAACCTCGTCTGCTGACCCTGTAAAAAGCCTATAAAAAGTGTAATGTGATTCCCATGCTTTTACTTTTCGCCTGTGTCTTCATGCGTCTGTGCTTGCGTGCTGCACTTGCCACAGTGTTGCTCAGTGGTAATTAAATATTAATTTGAAGGTGGAAAGAACTTCGTGGGGGGCGCTCTGCGTGTGGTAGGATATGCGTTGATCCTGAACCCATTTCTTGTGCTGCCAGCTTGAGATGCCTTTGGTCTGACTCACTCAGCAATTGAAAAAGGGGATAAAATCACTACAATAGGTCTGCTCCAACTAGAGTCTGACCCCTAAAAACCCAGACTTAAGCACACACACACAGAGAGCAAGACATAATACCATAACAAGTTTCTATTTAACTTCACAATCTGAATATCTAGGTTAAAACAGAATGTGGTGCCAGATTAGTTTGAATAATCGTGGGTTTATGTCTGGTCAGACCTTAATCCCTCCCTCTGTGCTGTGATCTGAGAGGACGGGGCCTCATCAGTTTCCTTTCTGGTTTATTTTAGTAAATAAACACAGTTCCATAATCTGATTGCGACAAAAAAGATGATCCTGATTAGAGTGAGTTTCTCACAATTTGTCTGGCTCCTTCAACTGTGATTGCCAGATCTCCTCACTGATAGTAACCCCCGCCAGGTGTGGAGACGTCGTAGCCCTCACCAACTAGAAAATGTCTCAGTATATCAGAGACTGCCTACCCCCCTTCCCTCAACCCCCACCAGTTTGCTTACAGAGCAAATCATTCTCAGCCCTCTATTGTACACCTATGACTGCACACCAACCCAGCCAACTAATGACATCGACACGTATGCCAATGATGTCCTGACGGTGCTCAGAAAATAACCTGAAGCTTAACTCCCTTAAAACAAAAGAACTCATAATGGACTTCATGAGGCAAAGATAGGTCTACTCCCCACTCATTATAAATTAAGAATGGGTGGAATCTGTAGAATCACCCACATCTCCATGGATCTCACCTGGAGCCACAACACCCTGGTAAAGAAAGCCCAACAGCAGCTTCATTTCCTCTGTGTCCTGAGGAAGAATAACCTGGACCAGAAGTGGCCTTCTACAGCTCCTCATTGGAGAGTGTGCTCTTCTACTTCCTGGGTGTTTGCTACGCAGGGGCCACAACAGAGAACACGAAGCCTGTGCAGAGCGTAATTAACATCACCTAAAACATCAGTCACTGCCCTCTACCACCCTTGGAAGCCATCGCCAGATCCTCCTATCTCAGGAAAACCAGGGCCATCACAGGCGACCCTTTGCACCGCGCCCACCACCTGTATGACCTGCTGCCTTCTGGTTGGCGCCTCAGGTCAATCAGGTCCCACACCTTCAGACTCAAAAACACCTTCTTCCCCTGGGACATTCAGACTGTCAAAAAACACTTTCTCCCCCACACCCCACCCCTGCCTTCTGGTTGGCGCCTCAGGTCAATCAGGTCCCACACCTTCAGACTCAAAAACACCTTCTTCCCCTGGGACATTCAGACTGTCAAAAAACACTTTCTCCCCACACCCCACCCCTGCCCAATCACCTCACTAATCTGAGCCATGGCCTGAGTTACCCTCATCACTCATGCCACTCACACACGGACTCTATTCATACCAGGTCATTTCTTTGCACGACTTTCAAGCACTTTGCAACTTGTTTTCTGTTGTGTACAATTCAATTCTATTCTATATCTTAACATGTAGTGAAGCATGTATAAGAGACTGCTGGTAGGATACAGAGAGATGAACAAGGCCATGTAGAGTGTGTGTGTGTGTGTGTGTGTGTGTGTGTGTGTGTGTGTGTGTGTGTGTGTGTGTGTGTGTGTGTGCGCGCGTGCAGGGTGAGTGGGTTTGGTAGGACAAGGGGGAAAAGCTGAATTCCTTGAGCCATTAGCAGGCACATACCAAGGATTCTTTGAAACAAAACAGGCATTATTTTTGGAAACAAGGCTAGCGGGCTGTTTTGTGAGCTTGGGGAGATGGGAGAGGAAAGCAGGAAGAAGAGCAGGAAGAGAAGGCACTATGAGTGACTTTATATTAAGGAGCTCACTTGAGACTTGTTCCTGTAAAGTGTCTAAGTGGTTTTCCTGTGACGCTGCAAGAAAGGAATGTAAGTCATCCTCATGAATGCACAGGGTAAAGCAAAAGGAAAGATGAATAACCAGCCTTGGTTATGCAAGCTAAGTATTCTGTGGTCACTTACCCTGGTTTGGAGCCTCACTTGTTTTTAAAGCTTAAATATCGTAGGCAAGAAAGAAAAAAAAAAAGGAATTGAAGCAATCAGATAATGCCATCAGAAAAAAATTCTTGTTTCCTTTCTTGCATTTAATGTATATGTCTTTGCCCAGTTTCCCATCAGTTCTGCAATTCCTGGTTAAGGAAAGGGACGGCTTAAGGCTGTGTGTAGATGATTGGAGGTCAAGGGTCACTCTGGCAGGAAGCCTGTATAATTCTGCCGCTAAATCGTTCACAGATGCAGCAGGGACCTTTAGTGATGCTCAGGCTCCTGGGATACATTTGTGTGTTTGTGAGAATAGCAGGGTAGGAAGGAAGTTGGTGCACACCCCAACCCCCATGATGACTTCATACAGACAAACACACCTGCAATAAGTCAAGACTGGAGTCAGCAGGAAAACAAGAAGGGGATGGGAAAGCTAGTACATCCCTTTGCACATCTAAAATTGCCATGCCATCATAATATAGGCCGTGATGATGTCAGAGAACGCCTGAATGACTCCCACATGCTGCGTTGTGTTTCCTACACATTGTTGCAGTTTGCATGGTTGCAGTTTTTAGAGGAAACGATGAGATGTTGTTGGTGAGAAGGATACTTTAGAGGTCATATCTCTGCGTGATGCATCTGCAGGATATTTGCAGGCATAAGGGTGAGATCACACAAACAACCACAGCTTCCTCTACTCACACATGGCCCCTTGAAATCAGTCAGATAAAATGCTCACTTTGCCCTGAACCATACCCAGAGGGTCTGTATTCCCTGTGTCATGTGTCACTTCAAAGTCTTGGTAGTAAATTAGAGCTGAGACGGCAGTAGAATTTTTTGACTCCCAGTCTATATCTTGACGTGTCTAATCCATAACTTTTATCTGTTATATTGCACTAAATCATCCCAGTAACTGATTTTACAGTCTCCCCTTCTCTTCCTCACATTGCTTTAAGTATTTGGGTCATAAATGGCTCTTTAGTGAGCATCAGAATCTGCCTCCCCAACTTTTTAATATCTGCCCTTCAGCTGATGACCTCATAAATCAGAAGGTCACTTCAGTCTCAGGGGTTCCCTGGATGGTGTTCGTGTTGTGTTGCATAACTATCATGGTTGATGGAGCGTGCGAACTGTGTCTCTTCCAGTTTTTCGGAGACATTTTTTTCCCCCCGCCAGCTGAGAAAACTCGAGTTTTGACCTGTGGGAGCTCACCCACAGGGACATGCAAAATTATACAGCGCATGTTTCGTCCCATGTTTAAATATCAGCCTCACAAATTAGTCCCATGGCTTCAGCTACTTGTTATATTCCACGTCTCTGTTGTCCTTTGTGTATTTTAGGCACACTCCGATGCCTCGTTGTCTGCCTGCATGCACTTGTCTCGTCTTTGTAAAGTGTTGATTATGTGACACTTATTCTATCCAACCAGTTTTATAGGTTTGTTTTAGGATGCATGTTTTTATTGTGGGCCTGCGTGTGTGTGTTCAGAAGCTTCGGGTTGCACTGGTGTATGGGATTAAAGAAGCAGAGTGTGAACACTGCAGCTGTCAACCTTCTGCCTCTGAACATCTCACATCACGAGATCTGCTCTCACCATGCAGCCTTTAAACCCACATAATCATGTCTAATACCCAGAGATTTTATTAGTGTATGAGCGTGTGTGTTTTTAAGCATCAACAGTATGTACAGTATGCCTTTGTTTCCATGTTTGGCTGTGCAGATGATGCATGAACTGTTTATTTATTTGTTGCTTTGATGGAGGTAAAGCAGAAAATGGTTAAATTTGTGTGTTTTCTGAGGAATTTATGGAAATTAAATCTACTGGCTCAAGTTTTATTACTCAGTCACTAGATTTAACACATGGTGTATGAAATTTGGACACAACCTTTTTTGTATAACATCCTCTAAACTTTGTCTTCCTTCCAAGGTGGCGATCAAGTCAATCCGCAAGGAGCGCATCACCGACGACCTGGACAGAATTCACATCCAGAGAGAGATTGAGATCACATCTTCACTCAGGCACCCCAACATCATACGCTTCCATGAGGGTAAGATGACACTGACACACCTTCCCACGTAATCAGACAATTTCATAGTTTGGTATCCAGCTAGCGTTTAGGCAGTCAATATTTTAAAGAACGTTAGTTGAAAGATATTAAGTTCCACAACACACACAGCAGCATTTACAGCAGTGTTGTTTAACAATGCCAGGGGCTAAGGGATAACGCTGGTAATGCTCACAAATCCTATTTGAAGCCCAAAACCAACAATGACACGACCCAACTAAGTATTTCCTATTTGTACAAAGAATCGTACACATGTCTTCTTACTCCGTTCCATAAACTTGCATTGTTGTTAAATACTTAACTTAAAATCATATCACTGATGCACTAATTTGGGAAAAATATCCCAAAACTACTACAAATACCACTCTGGGTCAATTCAGGCTAAACCACCAAAATACTCACTGCAGCAAGAAGGAATCTCCCCAAAAATGATTTGCTAAAAGCTATAGCACCCAGAAATGAAACAATATGATGGAAAAGAATTGTAAAACTTCTAAAACAGCCTTGAGAGATGGTCTTTGGTATCTTGTTTCATCATCTTGTAGTGTTACTTAACAATAAAAACAGAAGATTTTTACCCTTATTCACTAAAGGTCTCCCATTTATTGTTGGATGGGTATTGTTGTTCAATAGAACAAATGAGGAGGATGTTATAGTCATCAATAAGATAAAAAAATTCCAGTTAGCCCCACACCTGTCACTATACTTAAGTATATCATTTCGATTGGTAGCCATTCATCAGGTGAGACTCTTTTAAAGTTGTACAAATGACAGAAACTGCAGATATTTCTGTTTCTATGAAGATTTATTGAAATCAATAAGCATTTGCATACACGGATTACACAGGAGTTGAAAACCTACACAGCCAAAACAGCATTAAAGGTTTCTGTTTTCCTGTGTTGACAGTGTTTGAGAGCCGGGATAAGCTTGTGATTGTGATGGAGTACGCCAGCAGAGGAGAGCTGTATGATTACATACAGGAGAGGAGGCGACTGCCAGAAACAGAAGCCCGCAGCATCTTCAGACAGATTACATCTGCTGTCCACTACTGCCATAAGGTTTATACACACCAAACAACCTACCCACATGTGTTCTGCAGGTGCCCAACAGGAATACATTACAAGTTAGCAAATTGCACACAGGCACGTGTGCACACATGCAAATACTGTACCGCTTAAACCAATAAATCCTAATCCTATTACTGCAGAAAAACTTGACTTGAGTTTTCAGATCTCTTTGGGTTAAGAGCGCATTATAAGGCTCGATTGTTCTTTACAGTCACACACTGACACATTTAACAAACGCTAAATGAGCCTCCTTCAACATTATTGTAAGCCTTGGCATAGAAACAAACACTTCTTTGTTTCTCTGATTTATTGTTGTGTACATAAAATCAGGCCAGAAAGCAGGAATTATCGAGGACTTATAGGGCTTTGGAGTTGACGTCACGCCGCAATGCATTGTGGGAGCGCAGCTCCATTTTCGGGGTCTACGAATCAAAACAAACACACTGTGTTGGAACGACGACGACAAGAAACATGCTTAAAAGCAGCTCAAAAGAAAACGGACGGTATAGAGACCGATTGCGTCCAGAGGCGAAGCAGCGGTACTTGAAAAAAAATAGAGTGCATCGCAAATCTGGACCCATTTGAAATACGGCAGTGGAGTAAAGACCCAGACGACTTACCGCCACTGTCCTACCCCGATATCTTCACGTATCTTGTTTGTGGAGTAAGCGCTTACACAGCGAACCAGTTTCGTAATTACAAGTCACTGGAGGCGCACATCCAATTTACAAATGGCTGGGTGCAAGATTTGGCTATTTTCAAGCCGCCAAACTCTGAGTACGTCGTCAAAGTAAGTCAGCTGGAGTGCACCGAGTGAAATAGCCATTTTCCACCCCCCACCATAATTAATGTTACACATTTATCATTTAACTGCTAAAATATCGTTATCATATTATATGCCCATAATTGTAAAGTACATGCAAGTTAACACATTGATAATCGGGTAAATTATTAACGCCAATTTGTGTCCTTCCTGTCTCATTTCATTTATTGTCTTTACATCAACCAATCAAGTCACTCCATTCTATGTTTGATCGCAATTTCTATAACTTCTGAGACCACCAACGATGATATTATTCAGCTATAAAGTGTGATGTGAACATATTTAGAACTTACCGGAATGAAAATGTCTTGAGCACACCAACTGATATCTGGAGACGTAACAGAACTTGATATCAGCTCGTCTCACGGCTGCTATCCAGGCTAGACGCCTTCGTTTGGTAATATCTGATACATGAGCTCCTTCATGTTGCTTCCAGGTTGGGAAAGCATAAAAAGACAATCCAAACTTATTCCCGTGCCGGTCGTAAGATCGAACATTGCAGCCGACCGCACAGCAAGTACGAACCATGGCTATGCTTTCGCTCCTTACTTAGACCCCCAAAATGGTGGATCGGGCCAAAATCCTTTCCACGCCCACCCCCGTGACATCACGCTCCAAACCCCTATTAAGTCCTGTTTAAACAGAAGTGCATTACAGTGGAACTTAGGATATCTGCCTGACTGTCAGCTGAGCTGGACATGGGGAAAAAAAGGCAGTTGTTTTGCTTTTCTTATTTTGGCAGTTTGGACTCTGTGTGAATCTGCTCACGTTAAACTTATCATTCAGCTTCTGCGTCTCTGTGGTGTGCAGGGTGATGGAATTTGGGCTCCTCGTGCCCTTGAATATTGTCCCAAAATAGACATGAATGTTCCAGCGTGAATGAATTATTGAATGTGCCTCAGAGGTATGCGGTGCACATGGAAAGACGAGCAAGACTTCACGAGAAAAATGGAAATAATCGAGGGCCATTCACTGCTCCGTTCACAGGCATTTTAAACGATAGTAAAATGCCTGTAAACGACCTGATAAACCACATCTAACCATACGTGTGTCTGCCGTGCTTGCACACATACACACATAGTGCAGTTACATGTAGCACACAAAGCACTGTCTGAGGTCATTGGCCATTTCCTTCACATAAGAAGAGAATTTAATAAATGAAATAAAGTTTGTTTAAGACGAACTGACAGGAATGTTTAAAGTGTCACATGATTTCCTGGGTGACCACACCTAATGAGGTACTACATATGCAATTTATTTTGCTACAAATAGTGTAGATTTTGAGTCATCTGCCTTTTCCTTGCACACTTGTGCTTAATGCCAGTCGGCGACTCAAACCGTCATCCGATGAAAAAACAGAGCACCTTCTCATGCTTGAGAATAATTAAACAGTCTGATGATCTTCCTTCAGACTCTCCAAGAGCAGGACCTCAAGTGTGTTTCTCCTGTCTTGCAGAACGGGGTTGTGCATCGAGACCTCAAGCTGGAGAACATTCTTTTGGACCAAGATTTGAATGTAAAGGTAGGATCCTAAGAAAATATTGTGCACTAACTGAGCCACCTTGCCACATTTCCTTAGCATTTAATGAGATAAGATAAGATAGAACTTTATTAATCCCTCGGGTGGGTTCCTCTGGGAAATTCTGTTTCCAAAAGCACAGCACCGACAGAAGTTACAGTTACAGAATGTTTTATATATATATATATATATATATATATATATATATATATATATACACATCCTCCACATCCTCTATACATATATATATATATATATATGTATGTCCCAGGAACAACATCGGAGATCTCTGTCCAGAAGAGCGCAGTCCTGGGAACAGCTAAGATACTGCGCAGGACCCTCAAGCTCCCAGGCCTCTGGTAGAGGACCCGAGCTTGAAGGATAAACCGCCCGCAGGGGCGTGCTGGGTGTTTTTTTTTTATATATATATATACACACACACACACACACACACACACACACACACACACACACACACACACATATAAATACAGAGACAAATAAAAATAAAATATACGAAGGGGATAAATAGAATAAATAGGAATAAAAAATAAAAATACAAGTGAATTGCACATTTCAAGTATTGAGGTCTATTTGCACCATTGACCATTTACAAAAGTATTGCACAAAAGGTATTGCACAGTGAGGTGAAGAGGCACTACAACTTAGTTGTTCCCCCCTCCTTTGTCCTCCTGTCTCCCCTCCCTCTCCCCTCCAGAGAGGAGTTAAACAGTTTGATGGCGTGTGGGACAAAGGAGTTTTTAAGTCTGTTAGTTCTTGTCTTGGGGAGAAGCAACCTGTCACTGAACAGACTCTTCTGGTTGTTAATGGCCGTGTGCAGAGGATGCCCAGCATTGTTCATAATGTCCATCAGTTTCTTTAATGTCCTTTTCTCTGCCACTGTCACCAGAGTGTCCAGCTTCATGCCGACCACAGAGCTAGCCTTCCTGATCAGTTTCTCCAGCCTGCATGAGTCCTTCTTTGCTGTGCTGCTCCCCCAGCACACCACAGCATAGAAAAGTACTCCAGCAACCACTGACTGGTAAAACATCCTCAGGAGCTTCCTGCAGATGTTAAAAGACCTCAGCCTCCTGAGGAAGTACAGTCGGCTTTGGGCTTTTTTATACAGGTGCTCTGTGTTGCATGACCAGTCCAGTTTATTGTCCACCCACAGCCCGAGGTACTTGTACTTGTTGACCACCTCCACCTCCTCCCCCTCTATCTGAACCAGCAGTGGACCTTCTCTGGACCTCCCGAAGTCCACAACCAGTTCCTTGGTCTTTGAGGTGTTGAGTTGCAGGTGGTTTGTGTGACTCCATGCGACAAAGTTCCTCACCAGACTTCTGTACTCCTCTTCCTGATCATCCCAGATACACCCCATGATGGCCGTGTCATCTGCAAACTTCTGAATATGGCATAATTCAGAGTTGTAGCAGAAGTCAGAGGTGTACAGGGTGAGGAGAAGAGGGGACAGCACAGTTCTCTGTGGTGCTCCTGTGCTGCTGACCACAGTGTCAGACGTGATGTCCTTCAGCCTGACGTACTGTGGTCTGTCGGTGAGGTAGTCGGAGATCCAAGCGACCAGGCAGGGGTCCACCTCCATCCTGTTCAGTTTTTCCTGAAGCATACAGGGCCGGATGGTATTAAAGGCACTGGAAAAGTCAAGAAACAGGATCCTGACCGTGCCTTTTCCCCCATCTAGGTGTGAGTGGGCTCTATGCAGGAGGTACAGGATGGCATCCTCCACTCCGACACCCGCCTTGTATGCAAACTGTAGTGGGTCCTGGGCATGTTGTACCTGTGGTCGGAGGAGGTTGAGGAAGAGCCGCTCTAGAGTCTTCATAAGATGTGACGTCAGTGCCACCGGTCGGAAGTCATTCAGCTCATTGGGCCGGTTCCTTTTGGGGACCGGGACGATGCAGGATATCTTCCATAGGGCGGGCACTCTCCCCAGTCGCAGACTGAGATTGAAGACTCGTTGTAGCGGCTCCCCAAGTTCAGCAGCACATGCCTTTAGCATCCTAGGACACACCTTGTCTGGGCCTGCTGCCTTCCTGGGGCGAAGCTTCCTCAGTTGTCTCCTGACCTGATCCACTGTGACACTGGGAGATGTTTGGGAGGAGGGGAGGGGGGGAGATGTCTTGCTGCTGAGAGAGGGATTGGAGGAGGGGGTGTCATGGTGTAGGAAGGGGGGGGGAAGCGAGGGAGGTAGGAGAGTGGGGAGAGGACTCTGTAGTAAAGGTGAAGGTGAGGGTGGGGGGGTTGTGGGCTGGTCAAACCTGTTGAAGAAGTTGTTGAGTTCGTTTGCCTTCTCCACAGTCCCCCCCACTGTGCTTTTCTTGGTGTTGTGGCCTGTGATGGTTTTCACACCATTCCAGACCTCCCTCATATTGTTCCCCTAACCCTAACCCCTTCCCATTATCATCTGATCCATGCTACGTGGATTGTTTTGCCGCCTCCAACATAAAATGCAAACACAGTGTACTTTCAGGATATATGTTGGAGCATTTTCTACCCAGAGGAATTTCAATGTGTTGTTGAGCAATGGACAGTGAATGTGAAAAAACACAATGTAAGGCCTTACAAAAGAACCCAGGGAATATTTCTTGCCTTATTTGGGCATTGTTCTCCCTATATCAGAGCTGTGCATGGTCAGCAGGGAATGCCGGGAATTTAGCGACAATCTTGAGGATTCATGCCAGTCAGGGGGTTTACGTATGTATGCTCTGTCTGTCAAAAGAAAACGCTATGTGCAGACTTCTCTGCGGGTCTTCATTCGCTGCCAACCACATCACCGGAGGTTCACCGCACCGGCCTTTCAGAATCAGAATCAGAATGGGTTTATTGCCAGATGTTGAGGTTTACAACATTAGGAAATTGCTGCGGTGCTTCAGTGCAGACAATAAGAATTAAAGTGCTATGTAGAAAGAAAGATATGTGCATGAGATATACATGAGATATATACATGAGAATAAGAATTATGAGTGCTATATATTCTCGGCATCTGCTGCAGGAAATGACCGAGGCTCTGTGCAATGCGTTGTTATGTCTGCACAATAGCTGCTTAATGGCATCTGTATGGGGCAGAGAGAGGCAGATATGTGAAATGTTAGGTCATGTCAGGTTTAAAGTAGAATATTAGTCTGTAGAGTGTAACTTTGTGTTTGACTTTGTTTTCGTAAGCATTTGGTAGTCATTCATTCACTCTTCCAGCTTCATGAAGAACTGTCTCACTATAGACTGAATGCATGCAAACATATGGGAGTCCAAAGAAATGTGCTAATTGCCACTGGATATATATGAACAGTGAGCTGGCTTGCATTTACAGTGTTGTCTTCTTCAATGAGGTCTTTGTTTCCCCGTATCTCTCCACCATGGAAGTGAACCTGTCATTGTGAATATTTTTAACACCACGAGGGCTGATAGTGAGCCAGCATGCATGTTTATAATCTTCGCAGATAGAGGAGAGACACAGTATGTCTCCGTATGGCTTTCGGAGCCTCGAGTGAGTGATTGTTCCATTACGTGGGCGTAAGCAGCCTGATGCTTTTGGCCCGCTCCCCTTTTCCTCGCTCACACTTACTCTGGCAAAAGCTCAGCATACCTGCAGTATTTTTGGCTCCTTTAAAAGGAATTGCTTTTGAGTTATTGTGTATTTTCTTTCCCACATGACTAAAAGCTTTCCGTACATAGTCACTGAAAAGGAATTTAGATTGCGTGAGGCCGAGTGCTAAAGTGAATGAAACTCAGTGCAGGATTCAGTGTGAACTGATTAGTTCACTGTGACATAAAGTTTGAGATATCAGTGTTTTGAGTTTGTGGAGAGACATCTGGACTGAGATCTGTTGTCTTGTAATGTGACAGTTACGCCATCTATGATTCACAGTGTCACATGAACCTCTTGTGTTTACTTGACACAGAAAATGAGCGCAGACACATCCAGCAGCTGTGAAAGCTTTGAATAGTGTCAGCAGTAGGAAGAAATAAAAATAATTATTAACAAAATATGTTAATTTGCATTCTTTCTTTTTTGCAGCTGGCTGATTTTGGCCTCTCAAATAATTTCCACAAGGGCACGCTGCTGCAAACCTACTGTGGAAGTCCGCTCTACGCTGCCCCAGAGATTGTGAAAGGGCTCCCATACCAGGGACCAGAGGTTGGTCAACATGCTGTTAATTCCCAGCATTATGGATGTTAGGTTGTTTTAAAATGTTCACAGAATAATCAGTTTTGTTTACTGCAAGACTGGAGGGCTGCTTTTGGTGAGATTACATCATCATTTAATGTCACCACATGTGGCTGGTTTTCTTTTAAAACAACAGCTTTCTAGTACATTAGCTAATTCTAACAACTTGCATTGTGGGTATTGTAGGCACCAGATGCTGGCATGAAAAAAAGCTCTTTAAAATGTAAAAAAATTATGATGTCGCTGGTTCTGCTGCATTTTGTGTCTTTCATGAATCCAACATTGTTATTTATATTAGTGCAATGCTAAATTACACTAATTTAGCAGTGTAAAATTCATATCTTCTGGATTAGTGTAGCTTTAAACCACAGTACATCTTCTTTTGTTCATGAATATGCTTTAAAATAATATAATATTTCATTCTGTATGTGTTTGTGTCTTAGGTGGACTGCTGGGCACTGGGGGTGTTGCTGTATGCCCTTGTTTACAGCAGCATGCCATTCGATGGTGCCAGTCACACAAAACTCACAGAGCAGATCAGCCAAGGTCGCTATCGCAGACCCAACCCCCCCTCTGGTAAAGCTTCATAACTTTATTTTTTATATATATTTTTAAAGCTGTCAAATGGGATCTGGTTTGTCAGCGTAGTGGCCATAAATAACTGTTGACTCTGTCCCCTCCAGACGCCTGTGCTCTCATCGGCTGGTTGCTGACAGTGCGTGTGGATGAGAGAGCCACGATAGAGGACGTGGCTAACCACTGGTGGGTGAACTGGGGATATGAAGAGAGTGTGTGTGACTGCCCTTCATTTCCACACCAAGAGTGCCCCTCCCCGCTGCTGGCTCGCTACATCGACTGGCAGAATCAGGTTGCTGCTGCTAGCAGTTTGACGGTGGATGCAGACTGCCTGTCCTCAGACTCTTCCGGTCTTCCTCAACACGCTTCCAACCCCTTTTACTTCAGCTTACCTCTAAAGCACGAATGTGGGGGAGGTGCAAGGGTGCGCGGTGGAATATCGAGTCTTAGGAAGTCTCGCAAGGAGAATGCGATTCCCCAGACTGCACAGGGAGCTTGCAGTGACGTTTGTTTAGCAACTGCTTCTTCCGTGGTGATTTCCTCCAGTTCCACTTTTGAAAGAAAAAAGCCCAAAGGTATTCTGAAACACCAGAGAAGTTTAGATTCAGTCTTTCACACCCCTCCCAGGGATAACTCCCCCTCTCAGCTCTGTAACACTGCACCGCAGCCCTGTCGAACACACAGTCTTACTCATGCGTATGTTGACGTCCTATCAACCAGCCTTCTGTCTCCAACTACATTCAGTCAGCCGTCGTCCAAAATGCCCAAGAAAGGGATACTAAAGAACTTGTATGGTGGGGAGTCAGGTTATGGTTCCTCATCAGACAGAAGGGGCTCAGGTGTAGGAAGTACAGACAGTAATGCAGGTCAGTCCTGTTCCCACAAACAACAAACATGTCTCCCTGGAGTTGAAGACAGTCCCACAATGCGCACAGAAGCAGTAAGAAGACGTAAGGGTATTTTGAAACGTAATGGAAAGTTTTCTCGCAGCCTGGATCTTCCTGACAACCACCAGTCTTCTCCCTCTCCAACTCCTGCGATATTCCCAGAGGCTCTGCAGCATCTCCTCCAGACTGCAGGGGATGCTGAGGGCCGTCATAGCCGCCCCTCTAGTGTTGTGAGCGAGGATAGCCTCTTCTCCTCCGATTCCTTTGATCTGCTGGACCTTAGCTCCCAGTCACGTCGCAAGATTTTCTCAAGGGGGGTGCGGCACAGCTCAGAGGACGATTTGGAGCAGCTGAGAGGCGAGGCGGACAGGGTTGTTGGACAACGACAAACAAAAAAGGAAATGCTGTAATACGAAGCGTATTAGAAACTTTAGTGTGCTGAAAAACTGGGTTTAATTCCAGCTCTTCAGTTCAGTTTTATGTGATAATCAGTGCCTGCGATCTTGAAAAGACTTCATGAACTCTACAAAGGTTGCATCTCAAGTACACAGACTCTCATGACCATTGCACTGCCGATGTAAAGCACCATGTCTCAGCATATTTGCAGCGATAAATTAAAGTGTAGCCTCTGACTGTTTAACTGTGTTCCTCCAAATGGGACCTGATTTCCAGCAGTTTGCAGAGACAGGACAGAATAGTCTGTTTAATGGACTTGGTCCGACCTCACCTGCACAACAGACTCTCCTTGTAGATTTTTGCAGATTGATGTTGACAACTCTCAAAATCTTTGTCTGAAGGCTGTCATCTGCTAACATGGTAATCCATGCATCTTTGATTTATCGACAATCATTGTATGAGTAAGTCAAAAGACTTAAAGATATTTCCATCCACCTGCATTTTTTGACCATTTTGGATATAAAATCTGAGGTGTAAGTTCAGAAAAAAAGAAGAAAAAATACTTTTAAAGTTCAAAAAAATATGTGTGTATTGATAACAGTGAAATGTGGCAAAGTGCAATTGAAACTAGCTTTTTATACACTAATCGTGCATGAAGCATGTCAGATAGAAGCATACAGTATGTATGTGAGAACTAATGGCGAGGAGGAGCATTAGTTAAATTAATATATGAAACAAATGTAAATATAATTTCATTTTTTCTGCATTCTTTGGCAGTGCTACTAATTTTGCTGGTGATCTTTTGTAATATATAATTTGCACACTGTTGTTCTGCAGTGGTTGTGATAACACCCGGCAATAAATTTAACATCATCAGCTACTTATACTCAAGTATCCACCTTCATGCAGTCACACATACATATGGAAACAGATATGCATAGAAGTTTGCTTTTAGCTTAATGATTTTCTGAAATGTGTTCAAATGTGTGCAGTGTTTGGATGGAAACTAGACTGTAGCAACTTCTGTTATGATGATAAATTCTGCTCAGTTGACCTTTGGGATACTTTGTGGCAGCACTTTATAAACCTTATATAAACATTGCGACATGGTTATAGCGCACTAAAATGTAGCAGATATCAGGACATTTTAAGTGTTCAGTATTAACCTGTATAATCTGTCAGAAATTCTAATTTCTCATCTGAGAATAAATTGTGTTTTTATTCATTATCTGTTCATGCATCATCCTGCTTATGTTTATGCACTGTGGGCTTGCACAAGAGGAGCTATGGTTGTTAACAGACACTTCACATTGGTTAAACCCCATTTGTTAAATGTTTATATTCCGCTTATCTAAAATGCTAAGGAAAGTAATGCCGATGTCAATATTTTTTTTCAAGTATATTTATGCCACACAGTGTTTCACTGTGCACAGTTTGCTTCTTTGCACCAACACACACAGTGTGAATAGCAGATAGATCACATTGCTTTTTACCGTGACACCACCTGTGCTGCTCTGGATGTTTAGGTGATGTATGCAGTAGATGTATGCAATATTAAATCTGTGATTTTCATACTGTGAGAGGAAATACAAAGAATTCTCTTTAACTTTTTTTGTTTGTTTTTTTTAAATATTTTTGTTTTTCTGGGTAAAATAAATTATTTGAATCTGAGCAGTTTGCAGTGTCTTTTCTGATGAAACGATAAATAAAATCAGCAGCATGTTGTAAGACGTATTGCATCTTGACCAACCATAGAGTTTGTACTCGAAAGCAGGGATGTTAGTTAGTTTGATTATTTGTCTGAGTGTGGAAGACAAAAAGATGTCTATTTAGTTACCTTGCTGTCTTCTTCTGTGTTTCTGTCTCCATAAACTCAGCTCTAGTTGGCCCACAGATTGTTTTCATAGTTTTTAATGGACTTGGTTATAAAAAGAAGTAGGCACAGTTTCTTTCTTTAAATGCTCTACAAAAAGGAAACATTAACTGTGGAAACAGCAGATTTGAAAAAGCAGGTTTCATTAAACAGTTATTCCAATGTTGTGTTTTGAAAGCCTGTCCAGTGAGTAAACACTTCATAGATTGTTGTTTGGAGATTTTCATTTTAAGGATTACATTTTTCTGTATGGATTAAAAAAAATGCCAACATCTCCAAAACAACAAAACTCACCAGAAGGCCTTGTTTAGATGTGAAGAAGCCCGGCATGGTCTTTGATAAACATTATTATTTTATACCATTCACTTGCCTGGTTGTAAATTTCTTTAAGTCTTCTCCCCATTTTAGGACACTTTATATAATTTTTGATATTGATTGATTGGAGAAAAAGTTGGCCAGCAGAGGATGAAATCCAGAGCAAAGGTCAGATGGTGACTTTTCACAACACTCATATCCCGTCAGTGTCATGGGGACTATTTTGTTACATAAGAACAACCATTTAACTGTGCTGAGCTAATGTTTATGCTGCATGCACAGCGAGTAGATGAGTAAATGTGATACAGCCTTTATCTACACCCAAGACTTCTGGATTCTCAATCATTGCTTAAGATGGGTTGTCATCAAAACTACTGTACTGGGAGGTGATTTGAAGAAATATGTTTAAATCATCAAAACATCCATCTATCCACGTTCTTCTTCTTATCCAACTCAGGGTCAGTGGCACAGCTGGAGGCTCTAGCTTTGAAGTGCAAGTTAACCTAAAATGCTTGTATTAGGACTTTGGGAGAAAGCTTGGGTATCCAAAAAAAGCCCACAAGGGCATGGAGAGACAAACTGTAGGAGTGCTCCAGAGGGAACCGTGCTAACCACTGCACTGCCATGATGCCCAAACATATAAATTCCTGACTATTTAATGACGCTTTAGACTCCAAATTGTGATCTATGTCCCAAGGCATGCTCATACAGTATAGGATGTTTTTAATAATGATTCTCTTACAGTTGAAGGTATTGCAACATTAGCCCCTTTAAGACAAAGCACCGTTATATTTAATGGATTTGTTCCAAGCAAATTATATTTATTTATTTATTATCTCATGTTTCTGTGTTATTTGTCTGGACATTCATTAATAGGTACCACATGATGATTATATGTTTGCCTGTGCAAAGATTTATGTTGCTCACATGATTTTTTTTGTAACGCAGTGACTTTATGAACAATAAAGTCTGCAGCTCAATGTGGCAAAGACCAAGGAACTGATCGTGGACTTCAGGAAGACCAGGAAACACTTGACCCCTGTTTCAATCCAGGGGGTCAGTGTTGACATTGTGGAGGACTATAAATACCTTGGAGTACACATTGACAATAAACTGGACTGGGCTAAAAACACCACAGCACTTTACAGGAAGGGCCAGAGTCGTCTCTATTTTTTGAGGCGACTGAGGTCCTTCAACATCTGCCAGAAAATGCTGAGGATTTTCTATGAGTCTGTGGTGGCCAGTGCGATCCTCTATGCTGTTGCATGCTGGGGGAGCAGGCTGAGGGTCGCAGATGCCAACAGACTTAATAAACTGATCCGTAAGGCCAGCAATGTTGTGGGGATGGAGCTGGACTCCCTCAAGGTGGTGTCAGAGAGGCGGATGCTGTCCAAGATAAAGACAATGTTGGATAACACCTCCCACCCACTCCATGACATGTTGGTCAGTCACAGGAGCTCGTTCAGTGAGAGACTGAGATTACCGAAAAGCACCACTGAACGACACAGGAAATCATTCCTGCCTGTGGCCATCTCCCTGTACAACGCATCCACTTAACACACTGTTTGCTGCTACAACTACACATGTTTCTTTTCCAAATATTTATTTATAAGTGACTTATGTATGTATGTATGTATATATATGTATATATTGTACTATTCTTAGTTAGTGTATTGTCTGTCTTGTCTTAATGTTGGTTTAAAATGGAGCACTGTAACAAAAAATAATTTCCCCCAGGGATCAATAAAGTATTCTGATTCTGATTCTGAATAACGATTGATTATTAAACAGCCAAGTTTAGAATTAAAAACAGCTGTTTTAGCTTGTGGTGTTACACAACAGCACCTCATCTGGATACTTCAAATTTCTCCGAATTCACACATTTGTTTTAAATTAGGGTTAGGTTAGGTTAGGTTAGGGTTTAGGGGTTATGGGAAAAAAGCCAGGAGAGGATGGGACAAAAGTGGAATAACTGAAAAAGTAAGAGGTGTAGAGGGCTGATGTTGGTGTCTAGGTGGGGGTTTTGGTGGGTGCCGGACGCTGTGGCGAAGAGGCTACGCCGATGGCTTCTTCGGTTCTGGAGATATGGCGAATCGGACCAAAAAGGATGGGACAAAAGGGTCCCAATTGGAGAAAGGAAGGTGCAGAGGGCCTGGTTCCACTGGCGTTGCATTGCCTGTCTCCGGGGGCATCCGCCGGTGCCCAACATGTCATGGTTCAGAGTACCTTTGCAGGATGGGGCAGTAGTTGGAGAACGGTCGTGTGATGCGTCCACGGATGCAGAATCCTTCCCCGACTCCGATGGTGCCCGCCCTGTCTTTGTCAGACCCTCCTACCTGGAGATAGAGCTGCAAACCTTTTTCGGAAGCAGTTTCCCTACACAGAAGCGTCTGCAGCAGGAGACCGCAGAAGGGACAGCAGAACCAGGCCTCTGGAGCACTGCGTCATCTCCTGGTCCACACATATGACTTCAGCATGCAATGCACAAGGGAGAGCAAGGAGTCGTCTGTTGCCACAAACAGTACAATCGCCTTCTGCCTCTGTCATTCTCTTTCGTTTGTTTGAGCGTTTGTTTTTTAAATACACAGCAAGTGTCACTCTCTCTCTCTCTCTGTCTGTCACAAACACAGACACACACACTCACACACACACAGACAGACACTGTGAGGTCTGCAGTGCAAAATTTGAATTACAGTGCTTTGTGTCATGGTCCTGGGTCTCTTGACCCAGCGTTTTAAGTTTGAGTTTATTTTGTTCATTAGGTTATCTAAGTTCATTTGGTTATTAGACTCCTTGTGTTTTCTTCCCCTGTATTTAAGCTTCCCCTCACCCTTCGTGTTTCATGCTGCGTGTCTTATGTTATCAAGTTTGTATTATTATGCCTAAGTGTTTCTAGTTATTATTTTCCCCTCGTGTTTCCAACCATGTTAAATCTCCCCTGCTCTTCATGCGTTTCATGTCTGTGTCTTACGTTGTCAAGTTTGGGTTGTCATGTCTATGTCTCATTATGTTTCCTGTTTTATTGTGAAGAGGTCTGGTGTTCTGTGTTCATCATGTTCAGTTTTACTCTCCCACTGTGACGTCATTATGTTCATGTGTGCCAGCTGTTTCCTCATGTGTCTCCACTTCCCCTAATCACCTCCTGTGTATTTAAGTCCTCTGTTTTCAGTGTGTGATTGTCAGGTCGTCTGTTGTCCACGCCATGTTTCCTATGCCATGCTTCCAAGTTTCTTGTCTAGGTTTTTCTTATTGTTTGTTTAGATTTCCCAGTTTAGGTTTGTGTTAATTTTGCTTCAGTTTGCCTTGCCCTTTGTTTGTACCTTTTTTTCCAGCCATATTAAATGGCTCGCTTTTTGTTAACATTCAAGTTTTGTTCCCTGTTCCTTGGAGTCTGCATTTTGGGTCCTTTTTCAATTCATACAGTCTGCCCTCGCCAGACTGTGACAGAACGACCTGACCATGCTGGACCCAGCGGACATTTATTTCAGTGACTTTTTTGAATTCAAGATTCGTGTTACACAGCTTCGTGGACTTTGGATTATCTCCTGTGCAGGGAAGCAGGGGGAGGAGAAGGAGGCTATTCGGGCTCAGTTGACCCGGATAGCCACGGCTAACCCAGGTTTTATGGACTGCCTGCCTGCAGATTTAAAGAAGTTTGCTACAGCCACGAACTCCTCTGCCTCACCATCATCGTCTGAGCAGGTGCCCAGTGTGCAGGCTGAATCACACCAGCCCTGTGGTGATGCAGCTCTTCCTTCACCGGCTACAGGAGTAAGAGTCGGCTTATTCAGTCTCTCACCTGTCTCCATGTCCATGTCGCCACGGCAGCAGACAAGTGCTGCGTTTCCCTCACCTCAACCGGTGGCTGCTTCCAGTGCTACATTCATCTCAGCTGTAGCGGCGCCGGCCCCCACAACCACCGCTTCCAGGAGGAGGCGGCGTCCAGGTCGTCACCACGGCTCACAGCAACATGAGGTGGGTGATTATATTCTGAATCCACGCGTTTTTTCTAAGGACAATATTGGAACAAACACTGCCTTAAAGGTTCATGGGCATGTTTATGAAATGACTAAGACTGAAAAATCACCAGCCAAGTCTTCCACGGAATATCTTATCCCTCTGCACAATTACCTAGCATCCCAGTGTATTGATCATGCTATGAACTTTGCTTCCAAGAAGCCAAATTATAAGACTGTTTGCACTGGAAGTGCTAGCCATGAGGCTCAGCTAAGCCACTGTGGGACCGAGATCCGGGCCAGGTTGGAGCCAGGGGCTAAGTTGGAGTTTGTGCAGCCTTTTCCTGTGTCTGCTGGAGGGCCCGAGGAGCCCGTCCAGCCTCACGCCACGTCAGCTGGCGGGCCCGAGGAGCCCGTCCAGCCTCACGCCTCGTCAGCTGGCGGGCCCGAGGAGCCCGTCCAGCCTCACGCCTCGTCAGCTGGCGGGCCCGAGGAGCCCGTCCAGCCTCACGCCTCGTCAGCTGGCGGGCCCGAGGAGCCTGTCCAGCCTCACGCCTCGTCAGCTGGCGGGCCCGAGGAGCCTGTCCAGCCTCACGCCTCGTCAGCTGGCGGGCCCGAGGAGCCCGTCCAGCCTCATGCTTCGTCAGCTGGAGGGCCTGAGGAGCCCGTCTGGCCACCTTCTGCTTCACCACCTGTGGCTGCAGCGCCACCTCCTGCGGCTCCCGTGCCGCCGCCTGCAGGACCACCACCTGCTGCGCTACTGCTTGCTGCTTCTACGCCTCAGCCTGAGGACGACGCCTCACCTGGTTCTGCCACACCTGGTTCTGCCACACCTCAGTCTGAGAACTCATACGAACTCATTTCACCCACTATAGACTGTGTGTTGCTGCAACTTGAAAAGCAACCTGCCTCGTCAGCTGGAGGGCCCGAGGAGCCCGTCCAGCCTCATGCCTCGTCAGCTGGAGGGTCCGAGGGGACCGTTCAGCCGCCACCTGCGGCCGCCTCGTCGTCACCTGGTCCAGCTTCATCCGAGTCTTCAGCCTCGTCGGGTCCGGCTTCGTCAGAGTCTTCAGCCTCGTCGGGTCCGGCCTCTGCCTCTGCTACGCCTGGTCCGGCCTCTGCCTCTGCTACGCCTGGTCCTGCCTCTGCTGCGTCTGGCCCTGCCTCGCCCCAGCCAGAGGTCTCCGCACCTGCTGGCCCTGCCTCGCCTGGTCCTGTTGTGCCAGCTGGAGGTTCAGCCAAGCGCGCCCAGCATCCTTCCACGCCATCGCCTGCAGCGCCGCCACCTGCGGCTTCCACACCGTCGCCTGCAGCGCCATTATCTGTGCCTGCCACGCCTCAGCCTTGTCTCCTTCCACCTGCCAAGCCACGTCCAGGTCCAGCACGGCTGTTTCCGGAGCCTGTCAGGACAGCCTGTCGACGGAAACCAACCAAACCATCCAAGGATTATCGTCCACGCCGTCGACCACCCGCCAAGCCGCCCGACAGGTCTCGTCCACGTCACCGCCGGCCGCGAGCCAAGCCACCCGAGTGTGGCCAGCCATGCTTGCTTCGCCACTGCCGCCTTCCACATGGCCGGCCCCCTGAACCCTTGAACTATGGACTACTGTGCCATGAACTCCTTTTCTGCCGAGATCATGGTCGCCCTCCTGAAACAGGGTCTCGGACTCTTAAGCCCTTGTGTTTGGACTGAGTGCTTCAGATTCTTTGTTTTTGTGGTTTTGTTTCAGGCCCTCCGTCCTGGACCCCCGCCGCCCGCCCTGGGTGGGTTGTTTTGGTTTTGTTTCATGTTTGTTTTCTTGTTGCTGCATTTCTTTGTTCATGGTTTTGGGCGTCTGGAATCCGCCCTTGAAGGGGGGGCTCTGTCATGGTCCTGGGTCTCTTGACCCAGCGTTTTAAGTTTGAGTTTATTTTGTTCATTAGGTTATCTAAGTTCATTTGGTTATTAGACTCCTTGTGTTTTCTTCCCCTGTATTTAAGCTTCCCCTCACCCTTCGTGTTTCATGCTGCATGTCTTATGTTATCAAGTTTGTATTATTATGCCTAAGTGTTTCTAGTTATTATTTTCCCCTCGTGTTTCCAACCATGTTAAATCTCCCCTGCTCTTCATGCGTTTCATGTCTGTGTCTTACGTTGTCAAGTTCGGGTTGTCATGTCTATGTCTCATTATGTTTCCTGTTTTATTGTGAAGAGGTCTGGTGTTCTGTGTTCATCATGTTCAGTTTTACTCTCCCACTGTGACGTCATTATGTTCATGTGTGCCAGCTGTTTCCTCATGTGTCTCCACTTCCCCTAATCACCTCCTGTGTATTTAAGTCCTCTGTTTTCAGTGTGTGATTGTCAGGTCGTCTGTTGTCCACGCCATGTTTCCTATGCCATGCTTCCAAGTTTCTTGTCTAGGTTTTTCTTATTGTTTGTTTAGATTTCCCAGTTTAGGTTTGTGTTAATTTTGCTTCAGTTTGCCTTGCCCTTTGTTTGTACCTTTTTTCCCAGCCATATTAAACGGCTCACTTTTTGTTAACATTCAAGTTTTGTTCCCTGTTCCTTGGAGTCTGCATTTTGGGTCCTTTTTCAATTCATACAGTCTGCCCTCGCCAGACTGTGACAGCTTTGTATCACTCTCTCTGTCTGTCTGTCTGTCTGTCTGACACACACACACACACACACACACACACACACACACACACACACACACACCAAAGCACACAGAGAGAAGCTGGTCAGTTGCTGTGCAACTGGGATTGAACCAGAGGGGCTCCCCCTGCTGGCTCAATGCGGTGCAAAGTGTCAGAAGGTGATAGTTATCAGCTTTGGACAATCAATTGCACCTGTGGTCCATAGGAGGGCGCCGAGCTGGCAAGTCCTGTACATTGCATATTAAAGTTGTTGCAAGTGCACTGACATGTGTTTTTTGTGTAAAACAGAGAGACACACACACACACAGTGGGTGCTCAAAGGTTCCGGGAGGAGGAGGAGAGGAGGCAGCGGGTTGGGGGTTTGGGATGTGTCTCAGGAATGTCATTAATTCTGCCCGGTGCTGCGTGTGCCCTGTGCAACTCGGATGTCTGCCGCTGACGCTCTGTGGCTCCTGTTCCTCTCATCTGCTGGTCCACATATGGCTTCAGGATGCACTGTACAAGGGGAGAGCAAGGCATCATCGGTTACCATAAATAAAACAGTGTCTTTCTGCCTCTGTCATTCTCTTTGGTTTGTTTGAGCGTTTGTTTTTTAAATACACAGCAAGTGTCTCTGTCTGTCTGTCTGTCTGTCTGTCTGTCTCTCTCTGTCTGTCACACACACACACACACACACCAAAGCACACAGACAGACACTGTGAGGTCTGTAGTGCAAAATTTGAATTTCAGTGCTTGGTGATTTGTCTCCCTCCAGTGGCCCACTGCAGGTATGATGAGGCTTAAATGATAGGATAGGGATAGGGGGTTATGGGGAAAAAGCCAGGAGAGGATGGGACAAAAGTGGAATAACTGAAAAAGTAAGAGGTGTAGAGGGCTGATGTTGGTGTCTAGGTGGGGGTTTTGGTGGGTGCCGGACGCTGTGGCAAAGAGGCCACGCCGATGGCTTCTTCGGTTCTGGAGATATGGCGAATCGGACCAAAAAGGATGGGACAAAAGGGTCCCAGTCGGAGAAAGGAAGGTGCAGAGGGCCTGGTTCCACTGGCATTGCGTTGTCCGTGTGCGGGCGCATCCGCAGGTGCCCAACATGGCATGGTTCAGAGTACCTTTGCAGGAGGCTTAGGTTGTTGAAAAAAGATCAGGGAACCAGCAATCGCCGGTTCCCTGAGATGCACTCTCCACCGTGGGACAGGATGGTGGTACCCCTGCCCCAGTTCAAAAAATTGCCCATCTTGGGTTTATGCGTATCTACTGAGCTCCTCGCAACGTTTCGGCGTTCCTTCGCCTTCTTCAGGCCGAGCTCAGTGTGTCTGTGTTGTGTGCCGTCTTGGCTTTTATACTGTTGCTTTGCTCCTCCCACTTCTTGGGTTCTTTCTTTTTCTTTTTACGTGACTTACTTGTCTTTTCACTTTGCTTTCTGTGTTTCCTTTTTTCATCTTGTTCTACTGTGTTTCTCTTTGTCTTTCACTTCTTTTTCTCTATTTGTTTCCCTTCTTGGGTTCTCTCTTTTGCCTTTTACTTGTCTTTTCACTTTGCTTTCTATCTGTGTTTCCTTTTTTCCTTGACTTGTTTTCTCTTTGTCTTACACTTCTTTGTCTCTATTTGTGTTCTTTCATATCTTTGTCTCACTGTTGTTCTCTTTGTTTACACTTGTCTTTCACTTTGTTTTCTTTCAACACTTTGTTTATATTTGTTTCTTAATGGCACCCCCTGTCTTTTTTGACATCCCGTCCGTTGTTCACTCTATTTGTGTTTATGGCACCCCCTTCCTTTAAATCCTTTCTGTTATTTGGTGTACGTTATTCTTTGTTTTTCTCTTATTTCCTGGCTTTGTTTCTTTCTACGTGACTTTCTTGTCTTTGTACTTGTGTTTTTTTCTTGACATTCTTGTCTTTTCTTTTCTTTGTTTTGCATTTCTTTGGTTTTTAAGGTTTCCCTCTGGTTAGGGTTAGGATTGTTGGACAGGGCAGGGGCACCTCCCATCCCACGAGGACCTGGCTGGATAGGGTGTTGAAAAAAGATCAGGGAACCAGCAATCGCCGGTTCCCTGAGATGCACTCTCCACCGTGGGACAGGATGGTGGTACCCCTGCCCCAGTTCAAAAAATTGCCCATCTTGGGTTTATGCGCATCTACTGAGCTCCTCACGACGTTTCGGCGTTCCTTCGCCTTCTTCAGGCCGAGCTCAGTGTGTCTGTGTTGTGTGCCGTCTTGGCTTTTATACTGTTGCTTTATTCCTCCCACTTCTTGGGTTCTTTCTTTTTCTTTTTACGTGACTTACTTGTCTTTTCACTTTGCTTTCTGTGTTTCCTTTTTTCATCTTGTTCTACTGGGGTTAGGGTTGAAGAAAAAGAACCTGTCCCTCCCGAAGGAGGAACAGGGCGTGCACGGGCCATCAAACCCGATGGTCCACAGCCTCACATCCCTCTACCTCCATAAATATTTTTGATTTTCAAGGTAAGTATTTCTTTTACAGGTTTTTCTTTTTAGGTAAGTACGGTTTTTTTTTTAAATTTCAAAAGGAAAGTATTTGTTTTTTACAGGTTCTCATTGTCCGTGTCCGTTACTTTGGTTTGTTTCCAATAAAGTATTTTCAATCCCAATTTGTTTTCTGTGTGGTTTTTTCATTTAGTTTTGAGTTCTCTCTAATTTGAGTTTTTAAGGAAAATCAATAAAACATGAATTAAAACATGAAATAAAGGGGGTTAGGGTTAGGGGAACACAAATTTGGGAGTCCGGTCCCCGGAGGGGTTAGGTATTAGGAACGTGAGCTTTTGTTATTCCGTCAATACGGTTCAGGTGCACTGGCAACAGAGGTTCATAGTATTCCACCCATTTATTCCTGTATCCCCTGTACTTGAGGCCTCTATTCTCCATCGGTTAGGGTTAGGGGTTAGGATAATGGTAATGGCCCCGTCCCCCCTGGGGGGGACCAAGGAATGCACGGTCCTTCCCTCCTGGGCCCCTCCCTCCCCGGTTCCCTAAAAACCAGTCCTGGTCTCGAGATTGGGGTCGATAAGTATCGGGCCGCATACGGGAGCGACCCCTCCTCCCATAGCGGACCTGCTGCCACCCCTCATCAGACATGATGGAGGGCTCAAGTAAAGTTTTTCAATATTTTTTTGTTATTTTTTTATGTTTTTTACTTTTTTTTAATTTTTTATTTTTTAGAAAAAGAGAAAATAAAAATCAAAAAAGAGAATAAAACTCTTAAAAACTAAAAATGCCCGGAAAAGGGTTCAAAAAACTAAAAATTCCCTGAAAAGGGTTCAAAAAAAACTAAGCGTGTGCCACTGTGGCGACGTTTCGACCAATTGTGGTCTTCTTCAGGCCTGGGCACACTCAAAACTAAAATAAGCCCGCTGCAGGAAAAGCGACTGTCATCGTCGAAGGGCAGCAAAAAAATGAGCCTGGTGTTAAGTAAGGAACAGGCCACCAGCAAGCTGGTAGCCTGGCGTGCACGGGCCATCGATGGGGCTGGGTGGTGGTGTCCCTGCCCTGGTTCAAAAAATTACCCATATCTTGGGTTCAGTGCACTTTATTGGGCCTTCGCGACGTTTCGGCGTATTTTCGCCTTCCTCAGGCTGGCCCAATATGTTTCTATCTGTTTGTTCTCTGTGTGCCTCTCTTGGCTTTTATACTTGTGTTGTCTCCTCCCACTTTTAGGTTTTCTGTTTGTGTTTCTTTCAAACTTTCTTTCTTAGTTTCTCACTTGTTTTTCTGTTTCTCTCTTTCTCTTACTTGTTTTTCTATTTCTGTTACTTGTTTTTCTGCTTCTCTTATTTGTTTTTCTTCTTCTCTTATTTGTTTTTCTGTTTCTCTTATTTGTTTTTCTTCTTCTCTTATTTGTTTTTCTATCTTTATATTTCTCTTCATTTTTCTCTTTGTTTTTATGGCACCCCCTACTTGGTTTAACATCCCGTCCTATTTCACGTACTTGTTTTTTCTTTGTCTGTCTCTTGTCTTTAAGTTCTCTTCTTGTTTTTATGGCACCCCCTGCTTGGTTTGACATCCCGTCCTTTGTTGTTCATGTTCTCTTTGTTTTTCTCTTTCTGTGTTTGTTATACGTGACTTCTCTTTTTACTTTTTCTGTTTTTACGTGACTTCATGTCTTTCTTTCTGCTTTTCTTTGACTCTCTTGTCTTTTTTGTCTTAATTGTTTTTTGTTTTTTATAGGGACCCCCCTGGTTAGGGTTAGGATTTGTTATAGGGCAGGGGCACCCCCAACCCCACGAGGCACTGGCTGGTTAGGTGTTAAGTAAGGAACAGGCCACCAGCAAGCTGGTAGCCTGGCGTGCACGGGCCATCGATGGGGCTGGGTGGTGGTGTCCCTGCCCTGGTTCAAAAAATTACCCATATCTTGGGTTCAGTGCACTTTATTGGGCCTTCGCGACGTTTCGGCGTATTTTCGCCTTCCTCAGGCTGGCCCAATATGTTTCTATCTGTTTGTTCTCTGTGTGCCTCTCTTGGCTTTTATACTTGTGTTGTCTCCTCCCACTTTTAGGTTTTCTGTTTGTGTTTCTTTCAAACTTTCTTTCTTAGTTTCTCACTTGTTTTTCTGTTTCTCTCTTTCTCTTACTTGTTTTTCTATTTCTGTTACTTGTTTTTCTGCTTCTCTTATTTGTTTTTCTTCTTCTCTTATTTGTTTTTCTGTTTCTCTTATTTGTTTTTCTTCTTCTCTTATTTGTTTTTCTATCTTTATATTTCTCTTCATTTTTCTCTTTGTTTTTATGGCACCCCCTACTTGGTTTAACATCCCGTCCTATTTCACGTACTTGTTTTTTCTTTGTCTGTCTCTTGTCTTTAAGTTCTCTTCTTGTTTTTATGGCACCCCCTGCTTGGTTTGACATCCCGTCCTTTGTTGTTCATGTTCTCTTTGTTTTTCTCTTTCTGTGTTTGTTATACGTGACTTCTCTTTTTACTTTTTCTGTTTTTACGTGACTTCATGTCTTTCTTTCTGCTTTTCTTTGACTCTCTTGTCTTTTTTGTCTTAATTGTTTTTTGTTTTTTATAGGGACCCCCCTGGTTAGGGTTAGGATTTGTTATAGGGCAGGGGCACCCCCAACCCCACGAGGCACTGGCTGGTTAGGTGTTAAGTAAGGAACAGGCCACCAGCAAGCTGGTAGCCTGGCGTGCACGGGCCATCGATGGGGCTGGGTGGTGGTGTCCCTGCCCTGGTTCAAAAAATTACCCATATCTTGGGTTCAGTGCACTTTATTGGGCCTTCGCGACGTTTCGGCGTATTTTCGCCTTCCTCAGGCTGGCCCAATATGTTTCTATCTGTTTGTTCTCTGTGTGCCTCTCTTGGCTTTTATACTTGTGTTGTCTCCTCCCACTTTTAGGTTTTCTGTTTGTGTTTCTTTCAAACTTTCTTTCTTAGTTTCTCACTTGTTTTTCTGTTTCTCTCTTTCTCTTACTTGTTTTTCTATTTCTGTTACTTGTTTTTCTGCTTCTCTTATTTGTTTTTCTTCTTCTCTTATTTGTTTTTCTGTTTCTCTTATTTGTTTTTCTTCTTCTCTTATTTGTTTTTCTATCTTTATATTTCTCTTCATTTTTCTCTTTGTTTTTATGGCACCCCCTACTTGGTTTAACATCCCGTCCTATTTCACGTACTTGTTTTTTCTTTGTCTGTCTCTTGTCTTTAAGTTCTCTTCTTGTTTTTATGGCACCCCCTGCTTGGTTTGACATCCCGTCCTTTGTTGTTCATGTTCTCTTTGTTTTTCTCTTTCTGTGTTTGTTATACGTGACTTCTCTTTTTACTTTTTCTGTTTTTACGTGACTTCATGTCTTTCTTTCTGCTTTTCTTTGACTCTCTTGTCTTTTTTGTCTTAATTGTTTTTTGTTTTTTATAGGGACCCCCCTGGTTAGGGTTAGGATTTGTTATAGGGCAGGGGCACCCCCAACCCCACGAGGCACTGGCTGGTTAGGTGTTAAGTAAGGAACAGGCCACCAGCAAGCTGGTAGCCTGGCGTGCACGGGCCATCGATGGGGCTGGGTGGTGGTGTCCCTGCCCTGGTTCAAAAAATTACCCATATCTTGGGTTCAGTGCACTTTATTGGGCCTTCGCGACGTTTCGGCGTATTTTCGCCTTCCTCAGGCTGGCCCAATATGTTTCTATCTGTTTGTTCTCTGTGTGCCTCTCTTGGCTTTTATACTTGTGTTGTCTCCTCCCACTTTTAGGTTTTCTGTTTGTGTTTCTTTCAAACTTTCTTTCTTAGTTTCTCACTTGTTTTTCTGTTTCTCTCTTTCTCTTACTTGTTTTTCTATTTCTGTTACTTGTTTTTCTGCTTCTCTTATTTGTTTTTCTTCTTCTCTTATTTGTTTTTCTGTTTCTCTTATTTGTTTTTCTTCTTCTCTTATTTGTTTTTCTATCTTTATATTTCTCTTCATTTTTCTCTTTGTTTTTATGGCACCCCCTACTTGGTTTAACATCCCGTCCTATTTCACGTACTTGTTTTTTCTTTGTCTGTCTCTTGTCTTTAAGTTCTCTTCTTGTTTTTATGGCACCCCCTGCTTGGTTTGACATCCCGTCCTTTGTTGTTCATGTTCTCTTTGTTTTTCTCTTTCTGTGTTTGTTATACGTGACTTCTCTTTTTACTTTTTCTGTTTTTACGTGACTTCATGTCTTTCTTTCTGCTTTTCTTTGACTCTCTTGTCTTTTTTGTCTTAATTGTTTTTTGTTTTTTATAGGGACCCCCCTGGTTAGGGTTAGGATTTGTTATAGGGCAGGGGCACCCCCAACCCCACGAGGCACTGGCTGGTTAGGTGTTAAGTAAGGAACAGGCCACCAGCAAGCTGGTAGCCTGGCGTGCACGGGCCATCGATGGGGCTGGGTGGTGGTGTCCCTGCCCTGGTTCAAAAAATTACCCATATCTTGGGTTCAGTGCACTTTATTGGGCCTTCGCGACGTTTCGGCGTATTTTCGCCTTCCTCAGGCTGGCCCAATATGTTTCTATCTGTTTGTTCTCTGTGTGCCTCTCTTGGCTTTTATACTTGTGTTGTCTCCTCCCACTTTTAGGTTTTCTGTTTGTGTTTCTTTCAAACTTTCTTTCTTAGTTTCTCACTTGTTTTTCTGTTTCTCTCTTTCTCTTACTTGTTTTTCTATTTCTGTTACTTGTTTTTCTGCTTCTCTTATTTGTTTTTCTTCTTCTCTTATTTGTTTTTCTGTTTCTCTTATTTGTTTTTCTTCTTCTCTTATTTGTTTTTCTATCTTTATATTTCTCTTCATTTTTCTCTTTGTTTTTATGGCACCCCCTACTTGGTTTAACATCCCGTCCTATTTCACGTACTTGTTTTTTCTTTGTCTGTCTCTTGTCTTTAAGTTCTCTTCTTGTTTTTATGGCACCCCCTGCTTGGTTTGACATCCCGTCCTTTGTTGTTCATGTTCTCTTTGTTTTTCTCTTTCTGTGTTTGTTATACGTGACTTCTCTTTTTACTTTTTCTGTTTTTACGTGACTTCATGTCTTTCTTTCTGCTTTTCTTTGACTCTCTTGTCTTTTTTGTCTTAATTGTTTTTTGTTTTTTATAGGGACCCCCCTGGTTAGGGTTAGGATTTGTTATAGGGCAGGGGCACCCCCAACCCCACGAGGCACTGGCTGGTTAGGTGTTAAGTAAGGAACAGGCCACCAGCAAGCTGGTAGCCTGGCGTGCACGGGCCATCGATGGGGCTGGGTGGTGGTGTCCCTGCCCTGGTTCAAAAAATTACCCATATCTTGGGTTCAGTGCACTTTATTGGGCCTTCGCGACGTTTCGGCGTATTTTCGCCTTCCTCAGGCTGGCCCAATATGTTTCTATCTGTTTGTTCTCTGTGTGCCTCTCTTGGCTTTTATACTTGTGTTGTCTCCTCCCACTTTTAGGTTTTCTGTTTGTGTTTCTTTCAAACTTTCTTTCTTAGTTTCTCACTTGTTTTTCTGTTTCTCTCTTTCTCTTACTTGTTTTTCTATTTCTGTTACTTGTTTTTCTGCTTCTCTTATTTGTTTTTCTTCTTCTCTTATTTGTTTTTCTGTTTCTCTTATTTGTTTTTCTTCTTCTCTTATTTGTTTTTCTATCTTTATATTTCTCTTCATTTTTCTCTTTGTTTTTATGGCACCCCCTACTTGGTTTAACATCCCGTCCTATTTCACGTACTTGTTTTTTCTTTGTCTGTCTCTTGTCTTTAAGTTCTCTTCTTGTTTTTATGGCACCCCCTGCTTGGTTTGACATCCCGTCCTTTGTTGTTCATGTTCTCTTTGTTTTTCTCTTTCTGTGTTTGTTATACGTGACTTCTCTTTTTACTTTTTCTGTTTTTACGTGACTTCATGTCTTTCTTTCTGCTTTTCTTTGACTCTCTTGTCTTTTTTGTCTTAATTGTTTTTTGTTTTTTATAGGGACCCCCCTGGTTAGGGTTAGGATTTGTTATAGGGCAGGGGCACCCCCAACCCCACGAGGCACTGGCTGGTTAGGTGTTAAGTAAGGAACAGGCCACCAGCAAGCTGGTAGCCTGGCGTGCACGGGCCATCGATGGGGCTGGGTGGTGGTGTCCCTGCCCTGGTTCAAAAAATTACCCATATCTTGGGTTCAGTGCACTTTATTGGGCCTTCGCGACGTTTCGGCGTATTTTCGCCTTCCTCAGGCTGGCCCAATATGTTTCTATCTGTTTGTTCTCTGTGTGCCTCTCTTGGCTTTTATACTTGTGTTGTCTCCTCCCACTTTTAGGTTTTCTGTTTGTGTTTCTTTCAAACTTTCTTTCTTAGTTTCTCACTTGTTTTTCTGTTTCTCTCTTTCTCTTACTTGTTTTTCTATTTCTGTTACTTGTTTTTCTGCTTCTCTTATTTGTTTTTCTTCTTCTCTTATTTGTTTTTCTGTTTCTCTTATTTGTTTTTCTTCTTCTCTTATTTGTTTTTCTATCTTTATATTTCTCTTCATTTTTCTCTTTGTTTTTATGGCACCCCCTACTTGGTTTAACATCCCGTCCTATTTCACGTACTTGTTTTTTCTTTGTCTGTCTCTTGTCTTTAAGTTCTCTTCTTGTTTTTATGGCACCCCCTGCTTGGTTTGACATCCCGTCCTTTGTTGTTCATGTTCTCTTTGTTTTTCTCTTTCTGTGTTTGTTATACGTGACTTCTCTTTTTACTTTTTCTGTTTTTACGTGACTTCATGTCTTTCTTTCTGCTTTTCTTTGACTCTCTTGTCTTTTTTGTCTTAATTGTTTTTTGTTTTTTATAGGGACCCCCCTGGTTAGGGTTAGGATTTGTTATAGGGCAGGGGCACCCCCAACCCCACGAGGCACTGGCTGGTTAGGTGTTAAGTAAGGAACAGGCCACCAGCAAGCTGGTAGCCTGGCGTGCACGGGCCATCGATGGGGCTGGGTGGTGGTGTCCCTGCCCTGGTTCAAAAAATTACCCATATCTTGGGTTCAGTGCACTTTATTGGGCCTTCGCGACGTTTCGGCGTATTTTCGCCTTCCTCAGGCTGGCCCAATATGTTTCTATCTGTTTGTTCTCTGTGTGCCTCTCTTGGCTTTTATACTTGTGTTGTCTCCTCCCACTTTTAGGTTTTCTGTTTGTGTTTCTTTCAAACTTTCTTTCTTAGTTTCTCACTTGTTTTTCTGTTTCTCTCTTTCTCTTACTTGTTTTTCTATTTCTGTTACTTGTTTTTCTGCTTCTCTTATTTGTTTTTCTTCTTCTCTTATTTGTTTTTCTGTTTCTCTTATTTGTTTTTCTTCTTCTCTTATTTGTTTTTCTATCTTTATATTTCTCTTCATTTTTCTCTTTGTTTTTATGGCACCCCCTACTTGGTTTAACATCCCGTCCTATTTCACGTACTTGTTTTTTCTTTGTCTGTCTCTTGTCTTTAAGTTCTCTTCTTGTTTTTATGGCACCCCCTGCTTGGTTTGACATCCCGTCCTTTGTTGTTCATGTTCTCTTTGTTTTTCTCTTTCTGTGTTTGTTATACGTGACTTCTCTTTTTACTTTTTCTGTTTTTACGTGACTTCATGTCTTTCTTTCTGCTTTTCTTTGACTCTCTTGTCTTTTTTGTCTTAATTGTTTTTTGTTTTTTATAGGGGTTAGGGTTAGGGGTTAGGGTTAGGGTAGGGGAATTGATTCCTCCTACGAGGGTAGAAGGAAGGCGCACGGGCCATCCCACGGGAGAACCCCCGATCCCTGTCTGGGTTCTCAAGGAAGGGACGTTGGCGTCGTCTTCCGTAGCGGACTACTTGCCACTCGTCCGCCATGACGAGTGGTTTTTAATTTACTATTGTAAATATAAATGAAATAAAACAAACTTGTTTTTAAACAACTAAAAGAGAGCCCAAGGCTTCAAAATCCCTTAAAATAAAACACCGTAAATTCGGTTCCAAACAACTAAAAGAGAGCCCAAAGGCTTAAAAATCCCTGAAACTAAAATACCGTAAATTCGGTCCCAAACAACGAAAAGAGAGCCCGAAGGCTTAAAAATCCCTTAAAAGAAACCCGGGTATTCGGTTGTTTAGTACAAACAAAAAAATAAAAATTCTGCAAACAACTAAAAGAGAGCACAGGGGCTTGAAAATCCCTAGAAACAAAAAACCGTGTTTTCCGGTTGAAAAAAATCAAACGTGCCTCAGGCAACGTTTCGACCCAAAAGGTCTTCCTCAGGCCTGTGAGGCACGAAAGAAAATAAAACCAACAAAAATCCAAGCGCTCAAAACAATGGCTGGCTGCTGGAGATGTGCACTGTTTGGCTGTCGAAAGCAGAATGAGCTCTCTCTCCTGCCTGCGCTCCTTTTATATCCTCTGGTCTGTTGTGCGTTGTAAACCGTTCGTTTTAAATGTTTTTCCAATTTCCCTGTGTCCTTTTAAAACTAGGGCTTGACCTTACACTAAAATGAATTACACAACATGAATTGAAATTATACACTATTTAAATTAACTTATTTATTTATTTATTTATTGGCGTGAGTACCTTTTTAATATTTGAGTGTATAATTGTATATTTATACTTTGACAGTACAATAATGAATTTACTGTCATTAATCCAACCCCTTTTCAGAAGATTAAAATATTTAAATATTCCAACCTGATATTAGGGTTGGACATAAAGCCAATTGGGGTTATTAGGGGAAGGGGAAAGGTTAGGGTTAGGGAAAGGGAACATGGGTGGGGTTAGGTTTAGGGGAAGGGAAGGGGTTGGGGTTAGGGAAAGGTAGTGGGAGGGGATAGGAAGTAAAGGGGAAGAGGGGGAGTGGTTAGGGTTAGGAAAAGGATCCGGATTGGGGATAAGGGGTTGGGATAATAGAAATTTGGACCAGACCAGGGCACATTTCAATTAGGGTTGGACAAAGAACTGGGATCCGGAGTTGGGTCAAATTGGAAATTAAACTAAATTTGCATATTTAGGCCAGATGGGTCTTTAGTACCTAATAAATAAATCCAGTACTTTTCCTTCTTTTTACGTTCCCAATCCGTCCAGCTTACATTCCGTTGCAGGCCAGCCATTCTCATCGCTTCTTCGCCATGAATTAAAAAATGTTGAACTAAAAGAGTGTCTGTTGACTTCTTTCTCTTCACATTGTATCGATGTTGCATCATACGTGTGGACAATGTGTTCTTGGTTTCTCCAACATACTGAACACCACACTTTGAACAAAAGATAACATATATACAATTTTTTGAGTCGGTGCTGAACCCTTGCTCAACCCGAAAAACTTTCTTATCAGCGCTCTTAACAAACCTAAGCCTGACAAATTGGGATTCCAATAGCTGTGGTTTCCGCACGGTTAGAGAGGGTAACCTGGCTTTAACCAAATAATCCCGCAAGTTCTTATTCCGTCTATAGGCTGAGATAACCTTACATGACGGAAGAAATTGCTGGACATCCGGAACCGTATCGAAATTAGTCTTAAACTTCCCATTTAGAATCTTGGAAGTGCTCGAATAAGACGTAATTAGTGGTATGATATTCCGATCATCCAACGCCTTCGATTCCCTAAAGGTTTTGAAGCAGTCCCTCAGGAATGACCTGGGATAACCTCTGTTCCTCAAGGCCTTAAAGAGTGTCCTCACTGCTTCAAGAAACTCCGCTCTTCTTGTGCAAATCCGAGCAAACCGTAAGAGCTGTGCTTTCACAATCCCTCTGAAACAGTGTGTCGGATGAAAGCTCCTCCTGTGGAGTAATGCGTGTGTATCAGTCGTTTTAAAATGCACCTTAATGTCTAATTTATGTGTCTGTAAGAAATCCGGTCCTTTAAAGACCGTGGTATCTAGGAAATCAATTGAATATTCATCAAATTCCTTTTTTAATGTAATTGAGGGATCGTGTGTATTGAGGATTTGCACAAAGTTATCAAATTCCCCACGCGACTTCGTCCAGACACCCCAAATGTCATCTAAATACCTAAGATAACATTTCGGCTTCGTCTCACACTTGGCTAAAACTTCTTGTTCCCAATTGGCCATAAAGATGTTGGCATAGGCCGGTGCAAATCTTTTGCCCATTGCCGTGCCTTTCACCTGAAGATAATATTTTTCATTAAAGACAAAATCGTTTCTAGTTAAACTAATTTCTAACAATTTTAAAAGTTCCTGATCTGGTCTTTTGGGGTCTGGATTCCTTTCAAACACCTTCCTCACACAATTGATTCCAGCCCCAATGGGAATATTGGTGTAAAGGTTATCTACATCCATACTAAAGAAGGCGGAATCCGATGTGAGGGTTAAACTCTTTACAACCTCAATAAAATGATAAGTATCTCTGACATAGGCAGGGTGAGTAATGGACAAGGGATTAAGATAATAGTCTAAGTATTCGGCTATCAAATATGTCTCACTCCCACAGTCCGAAACTATCGGTCTACCGGGAGGTATTTCAAACGGGACTGTCCACTTATGCGGCTCCTTATGAATTTTGGGTAAAATATAAAATCTCCTCTCCCTGGGCTCAAATTTGCCAATCAAGTATTGTCTTTGCTTCGCATTTATGAATTTCTTCTTTTTTAGTGTGTCCAACATGTCAATCACCATGGGAACTGTGTCCATGTACATAGGTTTTTCCAATTTTTTATAATACACCGGATCATTAAGTTGTCTTTCCACCTCAAACATGTATTGTTCCCTACTCATTATGACAACAGCTGATCCTTTGTCAGCTGGCTTGATTACCATATGTTTGGTTTTAATTAGCTCCCGTAGCGCTTTTACTTCCTGCCATGAAATATTGGGTTTCTCATTCTGAGATTTATAATGTGTTCTAAAAATCTCCCCATCCGTATTAATTAAATTTTGGACTGGGGTTGGTATCAGATTCCATGAAGGTTCCCAAATGGAAGGGCCAATGAAAGGAAGTTTGTCTCGCTTTTTAGAGTTCCTATAATGGGTTGCCAATTTGAGCTTCCTATGATAGTTTTGCATATCTAACTGAAATTGGTCCCTGCCATCCCTGCCTATGTCGAGGGTTGGGACATATGTCAACCCCTTACTGAGCAACCTACGTTGTGAATCAGTAAGTTTGAAATTTTTTGCCAAAACTACTACTTCCTGAGCCTGAACGGACTGCGAGCCTTCCGCCCCCTCTCGTTCCAGGCTCAAGGGGCAGCAGAGTTTAGCGTCACCATCCAATGTTCAAACATTGCCCTTGCAGTGTCACTGGTCCAGTGTACATCATCCAGCTCGGTCTCAAAATCCTCCTCCGGTAAGAGGGGGATGTAGGGCATGTTCCTGATCAGATGCTCATTCAAGGTCTGGAGGTTTTCCTTTTCCTCTGTTGGGAGGCTTGGCGAAAAGTTGATCAGTGGTACCCATATCTCCGCATAGGGGAACTTCCTCTTCGCAGAACGAAGTGCCCCCTGCAGATTCTTCACTGTGGTTTCCTTAGACTTATTCGCCCTACTGTTAATGCCAAAGGACAAAATGATCTTTTCCACCACTAAATCTGGAGGTGGTGTAGTTTTTTCCATTAATGCCTGTGCGTGTCGAAAATGAGCACCCGGAAAACTATCCACCTGTAGGTTGCTGGTGAGGAAATCTGGAAACCGACAAACGTTCGAATCGCCCATAATGAGCCACTTTTTCTCAACCTCCAACGACCAATCAGTGAGCTTCCGCTGAGTGTTTGGATGGTGCTTCACCCTAAACCTCGGCGGTTCTGGAGAAGTGAAGTGATCGAAGGAGTCTTCAAACAGATCATCACTGTGTGCCGAGTCTTCCTCTTGGTGGACCTCAACCTGAGATATCTGTGACACAGGTGACATCTGTATGTTGGCTCGCTCCAGGTCTTCACTTTGTGCAGAAGAGTGCAGGGCAGCCGCCGCTGCTTCAGCCGCTTCCTCCTCTCTCTGCATTTCATCAAACAGAGCCTCCAATTCGGGGTGCTCCGAACGATAGACTGGCGCCTCAGACTCCTCCTGGACCTCCTCGCTTTCAGCGATAACTTCCAGGAAGGCCTCCTGGTCACGGCGTTGTCTGACTCTCCGACGCTCTTTCGGAGGTTCCGCGTGACTTCCAACCTGAGGCCAATCCTCATCCTGAACCCTTAAATCAGTCATGGTTCCAGCCGAAACCATGACCTTGGGCCTCTGCTGGGGACCCTGCTGTCTAACCGAATCTCTACGTTCAGTTGAAGTAGCAGTTAAGGTTGAAACCCTAGGAGCGGTCATTGTAGCTGTAGAAGTTCCACGGGTTTGTGGAGCCTCGGGCTGAGCCGGGGTTTCCGTTTGCTGGGGGACCTGAGCCTGTCCTTGCTGTCCCTCCTCAGCAATGGACGTAATCAGGGCTTCAGCATGCTCAAGAACAGTGTGGGTGATACGCGACAGGTTCCGTTTCGCCCAACGCACTGCTACTTCAAATGCAGGTTTCCAATCAGGAACCAGAAGGGTGGACAACCCTTCCAAAAGATCCGTCAGACCAGCTTCATAGTGCTCCATAAGAATCTGGCAAGTGGTATAACCCCAGTTCTTCGCATTGGCCTGAATCAGGCTCAAAGTGTGCTCCGTTGGAGCGGCTGGTTTAATCATTCCAGACAGAACCTCCACCATTCTGGAAATCATTCTCGGCTCTGTAGTCTGTCCAGGCTTCAGAGCCACATTCTGCAAGTGGTGAACCATTTTGATCACCCCATGCATTTTTCGAACCAGTCTCCCAAACTGAGGGTCAGCTGGTTGCCGCCTGACCTCATTGCCTAAGCCCCGTGGAGAAGGACCTCTTCGGGGAGGTCTTGGGTAAGCTTGGCGTACCACATCCGCAAAAGAGCGGGACTGGGTGTTCCTGTACCGGAAGTTCCCCATGGGAGGCGCTGGCCGGCTAGGGTAGGGGAATTGATTCCTCCTACGAGGGTAGAAGGAAGGCGCACGGGCCATCCCACGGGAGAACCCCCGATCCCTGTCTGGGTTCTCAAGGAAGGGACGTTGGCGTCGTCTTCCGTAGCGGACTACTTGCCACTCGTCCGCCATGACGAGTGGTTTTTAATTTACTATTGTAAATATAAATGAAATAAAACAAACTTGTTTTTAAACAACTAAAAGAGAGCCCAAGGCTTCAAAATCCCTTAAAATAAAACACCGTAAATTCGGTTCCAAACAACTAAAAGAGAGCCCAAAGGCTTAAAAATCCCCGAAACTAAAATACCGTAAATTCGGTCCCAAACAACGAAAAGAGAGCCCGAAGGCTTAAAAATCCCTTAAAAGAAACCCGGGTATTCGGTTGTTTAGTACAAACAAAAAAATAAAAATTCTGCAAACAACTAAAAGAGAGCACAGGGGCTTGAAAATCCCTAGAAACAAAAAACCGTGTTTTCCGGTTGAAAAAAATCAAACGTGCCTCAGGCAACGTTTCGACCCAAAAGGTCTTCCTCAGGCCTGTGAGGCACGAAAGAAAATAAAACCAACAAAAATCCAAGCGCTCAAAACAATGGCTGGCTGCTGGAGATGTGCACTGTTTGGCTGTCGAAAGCAGAATGAGCTCTCTCTCCTGCCTGCGCTCCTTTTATATCCTCTGGTCTGTTGTGCGTTGTAAACCGTTCGTTTTAAATGTTTTTCCAATTTCCCTGTGTCCTTTTAAAACTAGGGCTTGACCTTACACTAAAATGAATTACACAACATGAATTGAAATTATACACTATTTAAATTAACTTATTTATTTATTTATTTATTGGCGTGAGTACCTTTTTAATATTTGAGTGTATAATTGTATATTTATACTTTGACAGTACAATAATGAATTTACTGTCATTAATCCAACCCCTTTTCAGAAGATTAAAATATTTAAATATTCCAACCTGATATTAGGGTTGGACATAAAGCCAATTGGGGTTATTAGGGGAAGGGGAAAGGTTAGGGTTAGGGAAAGGGAACATGGGTGGGGTTAGGTTTAGGGGAAGGGAAGGGGTTGGGGTTAGGGAAAGGTAGTGGGAGGGGATAGGAAGTAAAGGGGAAGAGGGGGAGTGGTTAGGGTTAGGAAAAGGATCCGGATTGGGGATAAGGGGTTGGGATAATAGAAATTTGGACCAGACCAGGGCACATTTCAATTAGGGTTGGACAAAGAACTGGGATCCGGAGTTGGGTCAAATTGGAAATTAAACTAAATTTGCATATTTAGGCCAGATGGGTCTTTAGTACCTAATAAATAAATCCAGTACTTTTCCTTCTTTTTACGTTCCCAATCCGTCCAGCTTACATTCCGTTGCAGGCCAGCCATTCTCATCGCTTCTTCGCCATGAATTAAAAAATGTTGAACTAAAAGAGTGTCTGTTGACTTCTTTCTCTTCACATTGTATCGATGTTGCATCATACGTGTGGACAATGTGTTCTTGGTTTCTCCAACATACTGAACACCACACTTTGAACAAAAGATAACATATATACAATTTTTTGAGTCGGTGCTGAACCCTTGCTCAACCCGAAAAACTTTCTTATCAGCGCTCTTAACAAACCTAAGCCTGACAAATTGGGATTCCAATAGCTGTGGTTTCCGCACGGTTAGAGAGGGTAACCTGGCTTTAACCAAATAATCCCGCAAGTTCTTATTCCGTCTATAGGCTGAGATAACCTTACATGACGGAAGAAATTGCTGGACATCCGGAACCGTATCGAAATTAGTCTTAAACTTCCCATTTAGAATCTTGGAAGTGCTCGAATAAGACGTAATTAGTGGTATGATATTCCGATCATCCAACGCCTTCGATTCCCTAAAGGTTTTGAAGCAGTCCCTCAGGAATGACCTGGGATAACCTCTGTTCCTCAAGGCCTTAAAGAGTGTCCTCACTGCTTCAAGAAACTCCGCTCTTCTTGTGCAAATCCGAGCAAACCGTAAGAGCTGTGCTTTCACAATCCCTCTGAAACAGTGTGTCGGATGAAAGCTCCTCCTGTGGAGTAATGCGTGTGTATCAGTCGTTTTAAAATGCACCTTAATGTCTAATTTATGTGTCTGTAAGAAATCCGGTCCTTTAAAGACCGTGGTATCTAGGAAATCAATTGAATATTCATCAAATTCCTTTTTTAATGTAATTGAGGGATCGTGTGTATTGAGGATTTGCACAAAGTTATCAAATTCCCCACGCGACTTCGTCCAGACACCCCAAATGTCATCTAAATACCTAAGATAACATTTCGGCTTCGTCTCACACTTGGCTAAAACTTCTTGTTCCCAATTGGCCATAAAGATGTTGGCATAGGCCGGTGCAAATCTTTTGCCCATTGCCGTGCCTTTCACCTGAAGATAATATTTTTCATTAAAGACAAAATCGTTTCTAGTTAAACTAATTTCTAACAATTTTAAAAGTTCCTGATCTGGTCTTTTGGGGTCTGGATTCCTTTCAAACACCTTCCTCACACAATTGATTCCAGCCCCAATGGGAATATTGGTGTAAAGGTTATCTACATCCATACTAAAGAAGGCGGAATCCGATGTGAGGGTTAAACTCTTTACAACCTCAATAAAATGATAAGTATCTCTGACATAGGCAGGGTGAGTAATGGACAAGGGATTAAGATAATAGTCTAAGTATTCGGCTATCAAATATGTCTCACTCCCACAGTCCGAAACTATCGGTCTACCGGGAGGTATTTCAAACGGGACTGTCCACTTATGCGGCTCCTTATGAATTTTGGGTAAAATATAAAATCTCCTCTCCCTGGGCTCAAATTTGCCAATCAAGTATTGTCTTTGCTTCGCATTTATGAATTTCTTCTTTTTTAGTGTGTCCAACATGTCAATCACCATGGGAACTGTGTCCATGTACATAGGTTTTTCCAATTTTTTATAATACACCGGATCATTAAGTTGTCTTTCCACCTCAAACATGTATTGTTCCCTACTCATTATGACAACAGCTGATCCTTTGTCAGCTGGCTTGATTACCATATGTTTGGTTTTAATTAGCTCCCGTAGCGCTTTTACTTCCTGCCATGAAATATTGGGTTTCTCATTCTGAGATTTATAATGTGTTCTAAAAATCTCCCCATCCGTATTAATTAAATTTTGGACTGGGGTTGGTATCAGATTCCATGAAGGTTCCCAAATGGAAGGGCCAATGAAAGGAAGTTTGTCTCGCTTTTTAGAGTTCCTATAATGGGTTGCCAATTTGAGCTTCCTATGATAGTTTTGCATATCTAACTGAAATTGGTCCCTGCCATCCCTGCCTATGTCGAGGGTTGGGACATATGTCAACCCCTTACTGAGCAACCTACGTTGTGAATCAGTAAGTTTGAAATTTTTTGCCAAAACTACTACTTCCTGAGCCTGAACGGACTGCGAGCCTTCCGCCCCCTCTCGTTCCAGGCTCAAGGGGCAGCAGAGTTTAGCGTCACCATCCAATGTTCAAACATTGCCCTTGCAGTGTCACTGGTCCAGTGTACATCATCCAGCTCGGTCTCAAAATCCTCCTCCGGTAAGAGGGGGATGTAGGGCATGTTCCTGATCAGATGCTCATTCAAGGTCTGGAGGTTTTCCTTTTCCTCTGTTGGGAGGCTTGGCGAAAAGTTGATCAGTGGTACCCATATCTCCGCATAGGGGAACTTCCTCTTCGCAGAACGAAGTGCCCCCTGCAGATTCTTCACTGTGGTTTCCTTAGACTTATTCGCCCTACTGTTAATGCCAAAGGACAAAATGATCTTTTCCACCACTAAATCTGGAGGTGGTGTAGTTTTTTCCATTAATGCCTGTGCGTGTCGAAAATGAGCACCCGGAAAACTATCCACCTGTAGGTTGCTGGTGAGGAAATCTGGAAACCGACAAACGTTCGAATCGCCCATAATGAGCCACTTTTTCTCAACCTCCAACGACCAATCAGTGAGCTTCCGCTGAGTGTTTGGATGGTGCTTCACCCTAAACCTCGGCGGTTCTGGAGAAGTGAAGTGATCGAAGGAGTCTTCAAACAGATCATCACTGTGTGCCGAGTCTTCCTCTTGGTGGACCTCAACCTGAGATATCTGTGACACAGGTGACATCTGTATGTTGGCTCGCTCCAGGTCTTCACTTTGTGCAGAAGAGTGCAGGGCAGCCGCCGCTGCTTCAGCCGCTTCCTCCTCTCTCTGCATTTCATCAAACAGAGCCTCCAATTCGGGGTGCTCCGAACGATAGACTGGCGCCTCAGACTCCTCCTGGACCTCCTCGCTTTCAGCGATAACTTCCAGGAAGGCCTCCTGGTCACGGCGTTGTCTGACTCTCCGACGCTCTTTCGGAGGTTCCGCGTGACTTCCAACCTGAGGCCAATCCTCATCCTGAACCCTTAAATCAGTCATGGTTCCAGCCGAAACCATGACCTTGGGCCTCTGCTGGGGACCCTGCTGTCTAACCGAATCTCTACGTTCAGTTGAAGTAGCAGTTAAGGTTGAAACCCTAGGAGCGGTCATTGTAGCTGTAGAAGTTCCACGGGTTTGTGGAGCCTCGGGCTGAGCCGGGGTTTCCGTTTGCTGGGGGACCTGAGCCTGTCCTTGCTGTCCCTCCTCAGCAATGGACGTAATCAGGGCTTCAGCATGCTCAAGAACAGTGTGGGTGATACGCGACAGGTTCCGTTTCGCCCAACGCACTGCTACTTCAAATGCAGGTTTCCAATCAGGAACCAGAAGGGTGGACAACCCTTCCAAAAGATCCGTCAGACCAGCTTCATAGTGCTCCATAAGAATCTGGCAAGTGGTATAACCCCAGTTCTTCGCATTGGCCTGAATCAGGCTCAAAGTGTGCTCCGTTGGAGCGGCTGGTTTAATCATTCCAGACAGAACCTCCACCATTCTGGAAATCATTCTCGGCTCTGTAGTCTGTCCAGGCTTCAGAGCCACATTCTGCAAGTGGTGAACCATTTTGATCACCCCATGCATTTTTCGAACCAGTCTCCCAAACTGAGGGTCAGCTGGTTGCCGCCTGACCTCATTGCCTAAGCCCCGTGGAGAAGGACCTCTTCGGGGAGGTCTTGGGTAAGCTTGGCGTACCACATCCGCAAAAGAGCGGGACTGGGTGTTCCTGTACCGGAAGTTCCCCATGGGAGGCGCTGGCCGGCTAGGGTAGGGGAATTGATTCCTCCTACGAGGGTAGAAGGAAGGCGCACGGGCCATCCCACGGGAGAACCCCCGATCCCTGTCTGGGTTCTCAAGGAAGGGACGTTGGCGTCGTCTTCCGTAGCGGACTACTTGCCACTCGTCCGCCATGACGAGTGGTTTTTAATTTACTATTGTAAATATAAATGAAATAAAACAAACTTGTTTTTAAACAACTAAAAGAGAGCCCAAGGCTTCAAAATCCCTTAAAATAAAACACCGTAAATTCGGTTCCAAACAACTAAAAGAGAGCCCAAAGGCTTAAAAATCCCTGAAACTAAAATACCGTAAATTCGGTCCCAAACAACGAAAAGAGAGCCCGAAGGCTTAAAAATCCCTTAAAAGAAACCCGGGTATTCGGTTGTTTAGTACAAACAAAAAAATAAAAATTCTGCAAACAACTAAAAGAGAGCACAGGGGCTTGAAAATCCCTAGAAACAAAAAACCGTGTTTTCCGGTTGAAAAAAATCAAACGTGCCTCAGGCAACGTTTCGACCCAAAAGGTCTTCCTCAGGCCTGTGAGGCACGAAAGAAAATAAAACCAACAAAAATCCAAGCGCTCAAAACAATGGCTGGCTGCTGGAGATGTGCACTGTTTGGCTGTCGAAAGCAGAATGAGCTCTCTCTCCTGCCTGCGCTCCTTTTATATCCTCTGGTCTGTTGTGCGTTGTAAACCGTTCGTTTTAAATGTTTTTCCAATTTCCCTGTGTCCTTTTAAAACTAGGGCTTGACCTTACACTAAAATGAATTACACAACATGAATTGAAATTATACACTATTTAAATTAACTTATTTATTTATTTATTTATTGGCGTGAGTACCTTTTTAATATTTGAGTGTATAATTGTATATTTATACTTTGACAGTACAATAATGAATTTACTGTCATTAATCCAACCCCTTTTCAGAAGATTAAAATATTTAAATATTCCAACCTGATATTAGGGTTGGACATAAAGCCAATTGGGGTTATTAGGGGAAGGGGAAAGGTTAGGGTTAGGGAAAGGGAACATGGGTGGGGTTAGGTTTAGGGGAAGGGAAGGGGTTGGGGTTAGGGAAAGGTAGTGGGAGGGGATAGGAAGTAAAGGGGAAGAGGGGGAGTGGTTAGGGTTAGGAAAAGGATCCGGATTGGGGATAAGGGGTTGGGATAATAGAAATTTGGACCAGACCAGGGCACATTTCAATTAGGGTTGGACAAAGAACTGGGATCCGGAGTTGGGTCAAATTGGAAATTAAACTAAATTTGCATATTTAGGCCAGATGGGTCTTTAGTACCTAATAAATAAATCCAGTACTTTTCCTTCTTTTTACGTTCCCAATCCGTCCAGCTTACATTCCGTTGCAGGCCAGCCATTCTCATCGCTTCTTCGCCATGAATTAAAAAATGTTGAACTAAAAGAGTGTCTGTTGACTTCTTTCTCTTCACATTGTATCGATGTTGCATCATACGTGTGGACAATGTGTTCTTGGTTTCTCCAACATACTGAACACCACACTTTGAACAAAAGATAACATATATACAATTTTTTGAGTCGGTGCTGAACCCTTGCTCAACCCGAAAAACTTTCTTATCAGCGCTCTTAACAAACCTAAGCCTGACAAATTGGGATTCCAATAGCTGTGGTTTCCGCACGGTTAGAGAGGGTAACCTGGCTTTAACCAAATAATCCCGCAAGTTCTTATTCCGTCTATAGGCTGAGATAACCTTACATGACGGAAGAAATTGCTGGACATCCGGAACCGTATCGAAATTAGTCTTAAACTTCCCATTTAGAATCTTGGAAGTGCTCGAATAAGACGTAATTAGTGGTATGATATTCCGATCATCCAACGCCTTCGATTCCCTAAAGGTTTTGAAGCAGTCCCTCAGGAATGACCTGGGATAACCTCTGTTCCTCAAGGCCTTAAAGAGTGTCCTCACTGCTTCAAGAAACTCCGCTCTTCTTGTGCAAATCCGAGCAAACCGTAAGAGCTGTGCTTTCACAATCCCTCTGAAACAGTGTGTCGGATGAAAGCTCCTCCTGTGGAGTAATGCGTGTGTATCAGTCGTTTTAAAATGCACCTTAATGTCTAATTTATGTGTCTGTAAGAAATCCGGTCCTTTAAAGACCGTGGTATCTAGGAAATCAATTGAATATTCATCAAATTCCTTTTTTAATGTAATTGAGGGATCGTGTGTATTGAGGATTTGCACAAAGTTATCAAATTCCCCACGCGACTTCGTCCAGACACCCCAAATGTCATCTAAATACCTAAGATAACATTTCGGCTTCGTCTCACACTTGGCTAAAACTTCTTGTTCCCAATTGGCCATAAAGATGTTGGCATAGGCCGGTGCAAATCTTTTGCCCATTGCCGTGCCTTTCACCTGAAGATAATATTTTTCATTAAAGACAAAATCGTTTCTAGTTAAACTAATTTCTAACAATTTTAAAAGTTCCTGATCTGGTCTTTTGGGGTCTGGATTCCTTTCAAACACCTTCCTCACACAATTGATTCCAGCCCCAATGGGAATATTGGTGTAAAGGTTATCTACATCCATACTAAAGAAGGCGGAATCCGATGTGAGGGTTAAACTCTTTACAACCTCAATAAAATGATAAGTATCTCTGACATAGGCAGGGTGAGTAATGGACAAGGGATTAAGATAATAGTCTAAGTATTCGGCTATCAAATATGTCTCACTCCCACAGTCCGAAACTATCGGTCTACCGGGAGGTATTTCAAACGGGACTGTCCACTTATGCGGCTCCTTATGAATTTTGGGTAAAATATAAAATCTCCTCTCCCTGGGCTCAAATTTGCCAATCAAGTATTGTCTTTGCTTCGCATTTATGAATTTCTTCTTTTTTAGTGTGTCCAACATGTCAATCACCATGGGAACTGTGTCCATGTACATAGGTTTTTCCAATTTTTTATAATACACCGGATCATTAAGTTGTCTTTCCACCTCAAACATGTATTGTTCCCTACTCATTATGACAACAGCTGATCCTTTGTCAGCTGGCTTGATTACCATATGTTTGGTTTTAATTAGCTCCCGTAGCGCTTTTACTTCCTGCCATGAAATATTGGGTTTCTCATTCTGAGATTTATAATGTGTTCTAAAAATCTCCCCATCCGTATTAATTAAATTTTGGACTGGGGTTGGTATCAGATTCCATGAAGGTTCCCAAATGGAAGGGCCAATGAAAGGAAGTTTGTCTCGCTTTTTAGAGTTCCTATAATGGGTTGCCAATTTGAGCTTCCTATGATAGTTTTGCATATCTAACTGAAATTGGTCCCTGCCATCCCTGCCTATGTCGAGGGTTGGGACATATGTCAACCCCTTACTGAGCAACCTACGTTGTGAATCAGTAAGTTTGAAATTTTTTGCCAAAACTACTACTTCCTGAGCCTGAACGGACTGCGAGCCTTCCGCCCCCTCTCGTTCCAGGCTCAAGGGGCAGCAGAGTTTAGCGTCACCATCCAATGTTCAAACATTGCCCTTGCAGTGTCACTGGTCCAGTGTACATCATCCAGCTCGGTCTCAAAATCCTCCTCCGGTAAGAGGGGGATGTAGGGCATGTTCCTGATCAGATGCTCATTCAAGGTCTGGAGGTTTTCCTTTTCCTCTGTTGGGAGGCTTGGCGAAAAGTTGATCAGTGGTACCCATATCTCCGCATAGGGGAACTTCCTCTTCGCAGAACGAAGTGCCCCCTGCAGATTCTTCACTGTGGTTTCCTTAGACTTATTCGCCCTACTGTTAATGCCAAAGGACAAAATGATCTTTTCCACCACTAAATCTGGAGGTGGTGTAGTTTTTTCCATTAATGCCTGTGCGTGTCGAAAATGAGCACCCGGAAAACTATCCACCTGTAGGTTGCTGGTGAGGAAATCTGGAAACCGACAAACGTTCGAATCGCCCATAATGAGCCACTTTTTCTCAACCTCCAACGACCAATCAGTGAGCTTCCGCTGAGTGTTTGGATGGTGCTTCACCCTAAACCTCGGCGGTTCTGGAGAAGTGAAGTGATCGAAGGAGTCTTCAAACAGATCATCACTGTGTGCCGAGTCTTCCTCTTGGTGGACCTCAACCTGAGATATCTGTGACACAGGTGACATCTGTATGTTGGCTCGCTCCAGGTCTTCACTTTGTGCAGAAGAGTGCAGGGCAGCCGCCGCTGCTTCAGCCGCTTCCTCCTCTCTCTGCATTTCATCAAACAGAGCCTCCAATTCGGGGTGCTCCGAACGATAGACTGGCGCCTCAGACTCCTCCTGGACCTCCTCGCTTTCAGCGATAACTTCCAGGAAGGCCTCCTGGTCACGGCGTTGTCTGACTCTCCGACGCTCTTTCGGAGGTTCCGCGTGACTTCCAACCTGAGGCCAATCCTCATCCTGAACCCTTAAATCAGTCATGGTTCCAGCCGAAACCATGACCTTGGGCCTCTGCTGGGGACCCTGCTGTCTAACCGAATCTCTACGTTCAGTTGAAGTAGCAGTTAAGGTTGAAACCCTAGGAGCGGTCATTGTAGCTGTAGAAGTTCCACGGGTTTGTGGAGCCTCGGGCTGAGCCGGGGTTTCCGTTTGCTGGGGGACCTGAGCCTGTCCTTGCTGTCCCTCCTCAGCAATGGACGTAATCAGGGCTTCAGCATGCTCAAGAACAGTGTGGGTGATACGCGACAGGTTCCGTTTCGCCCAACGCACTGCTACTTCAAATGCAGGTTTCCAATCAGGAACCAGAAGGGTGGACAACCCTTCCAAAAGATCCGTCAGACCAGCTTCATAGTGCTCCATAAGAATCTGGCAAGTGGTATAACCCCAGTTCTTCGCATTGGCCTGAATCAGGCTCAAAGTGTGCTCCGTTGGAGCGGCTGGTTTAATCATTCCAGACAGAACCTCCACCATTCTGGAAATCATTCTCGGCTCTGTAGTCTGTCCAGGCTTCAGAGCCACATTCTGCAAGTGGTGAACCATTTTGATCACCCCATGCATTTTTCGAACCAGTCTCCCAAACTGAGGGTCAGCTGGTTGCCGCCTGACCTCATTGCCTAAGCCCCGTGGAGAAGGACCTCTTCGGGGAGGTCTTGGGTAAGCTTGGCGTACCACATCCGCAAAAGAGCGGGACTGGGTGTTCCTGTACCGGAAGTTCCCCATGGGAGGCGCTGGCCGGCTAGGGTAGGGGAATTGATTCCTCCTACGAGGGTAGAAGGAAGGCGCACGGGCCATCCCACGGGAGAACCCCCGATCCCTGTCTGGGTTCTCAAGGAAGGGACGTTGGCGTCGTCTTCCGTAGCGGACTACTTGCCACTCGTCCGCCATGACGAGTGGTTTTTAATTTACTATTGTAAATATAAATGAAATAAAACAAACTTGTTTTTAAACAACTAAAAGAGAGCCCAAGGCTTCAAAATCCCTTAAAATAAAACACCGTAAATTCGGTTCCAAACAACTAAAAGAGAGCCCAAAGGCTTAAAAATCCCTGAAACTAAAATACCGTAAATTCGGTCCCAAACAACGAAAAGAGAGCCCGAAGGCTTAAAAATCCCTTAAAAGAAACCCGGGTATTCGGTTGTTTAGTACAAACAAAAAAATAAAAATTCTGCAAACAACTAAAAGAGAGCACAGGGGCTTGAAAATCCCTAGAAACAAAAAACCGTGTTTTCCGGTTGAAAAAAATCAAACGTGCCTCAGGCAACGTTTCGACCCAAAAGGTCTTCCTCAGGCCTGTGAGGCACGAAAGAAAATAAAACCAACAAAAATCCAAGCGCTCAAAACAATGGCTGGCTGCTGGAGATGTGCACTGTTTGGCTGTCGAAAGCAGAATGAGCTCTCTCTCCTGCCTGCGCTCCTTTTATATCCTCTGGTCTGTTGTGCGTTGTAAACCGTTCGTTTTAAATGTTTTTCCAATTTCCCTGTGTCCTTTTAAAACTAGGGCTTGACCTTACACTAAAATGAATTACACAACATGAATTGAAATTATACACTATTTAAATTAACTTATTTATTTATTTATTTATTGGCGTGAGTACCTTTTTAATATTTGAGTGTATAATTGTATATTTATACTTTGACAGTACAATAATGAATTTACTGTCATTAATCCAACCCCTTTTCAGAAGATTAAAATATTTAAATATTCCAACCTGATATTAGGGTTGGACATAAAGCCAATTGGGGTTATTAGGGGAAGGGGAAAGGTTAGGGTTAGGGAAAGGGAACATGGGTGGGGTTAGGTTTAGGGGAAGGGAAGGGGTTGGGGTTAGGGAAAGGTAGTGGGAGGGGATAGGAAGTAAAGGGGAAGAGGGGGAGTGGTTAGGGTTAGGAAAAGGATCCGGATTGGGGATAAGGGGTTGGGATAATAGAAATTTGGACCAGACCAGGGCACATTTCAATTAGGGTTGGACAAAGAACTGGGATCCGGAGTTGGGTCAAATTGGAAATTAAACTAAATTTGCATATTTAGGCCAGATGGGTCTTTAGTACCTAATAAATAAATCCAGTACTTTTCCTTCTTTTTACGTTCCCAATCCGTCCAGCTTACATTCCGTTGCAGGCCAGCCATTCTCATCGCTTCTTCGCCATGAATTAAAAAATGTTGAACTAAAAGAGTGTCTGTTGACTTCTTTCTCTTCACATTGTATCGATGTTGCATCATACGTGTGGACAATGTGTTCTTGGTTTCTCCAACATACTGAACACCACACTTTGAACAAAAGATAACATATATACAATTTTTTGAGTCGGTGCTGAACCCTTGCTCAACCCGAAAAACTTTCTTATCAGCGCTCTTAACAAACCTAAGCCTGACAAATTGGGATTCCAATAGCTGTGGTTTCCGCACGGTTAGAGAGGGTAACCTGGCTTTAACCAAATAATCCCGCAAGTTCTTATTCCGTCTATAGGCTGAGATAACCTTACATGACGGAAGAAATTGCTGGACATCCGGAACCGTATCGAAATTAGTCTTAAACTTCCCATTTAGAATCTTGGAAGTGCTCGAATAAGACGTAATTAGTGGTATGATATTCCGATCATCCAACGCCTTCGATTCCCTAAAGGTTTTGAAGCAGTCCCTCAGGAATGACCTGGGATAACCTCTGTTCCTCAAGGCCTTAAAGAGTGTCCTCACTGCTTCAAGAAACTCCGCTCTTCTTGTGCAAATCCGAGCAAACCGTAAGAGCTGTGCTTTCACAATCCCTCTGAAACAGTGTGTCGGATGAAAGCTCCTCCTGTGGAGTAATGCGTGTGTATCAGTCGTTTTAAAATGCACCTTAATGTCTAATTTATGTGTCTGTAAGAAATCCGGTCCTTTAAAGACCGTGGTATCTAGGAAATCAATTGAATATTCATCAAATTCCTTTTTTAATGTAATTGAGGGATCGTGTGTATTGAGGATTTGCACAAAGTTATCAAATTCCCCACGCGACTTCGGGTTAGGGTTAGGGGGGTTAGGGTTAGGGGGTTAGGGTTAGGGGTTAGGGTTAGGGGTTAGGGTTAGGGGGTTAGGGTTAGGGTTAGGGGGGGTTAGGGTTAGGGTAGGGTTAGGGTTAGGGGTTAGGGTTAGGGGTTAGGGGAGATCAAAGTTGGGAGCACGGTCCCCAAAGGGGGCCGTGCTCCAATGCACAGACCATACCTGCTCCCTTCTCAGGCGTCCAGGACCCCACCAGTGGGGTTTCAAACTCGTGTCCAATCAGATTGGCAAATGGTTAGGCTTAGGGCAGGGGGTCAATTATTCTGGGGGTCACTGAGGTTAGGGTTAGGGCCAATTTCAAGGCCAGGATGCTCCCTTGTGAGACCTGAAAAAGGCGAGGTCCCCAGAGCAGTGACAAAATGTCCATAAATACACACATGAAAGTAATGAAATGTTAACTATATACACGTTGTTGTATTAATACCTCCTATAACCCTTTTCGTTGAGGCCATTTGGATAAACTGTATTTAGTTTAGCTATCCAAATCCTCTCAGCTCTCCACCTCTGTTGTGTTGTCCACCCTGAGTTGATTTGAATGGCTGTAGCTGTGATAGAATCCCAGCCATGCAATAGAAAGTGCTTAACAAGGTGAGTGTGAGTGTTCTTTTTCCGTGTGATGTTGTACCTGTGTTGAGTGAATCTGGTGAGCAGTGTGTTACCAGTTTCTCCCACATACTGGATCCCACATCTCTTGCATGTAATCAAATATATACAGTTTTTGGACCTCGGGGTCCCTTTGCACAAAGACAGAAAAACCTGGCCATTGGAGTGGCTGCGGACCAATCTGTGATGTTGGAAAAATTGTCCTTGATGTCTCTGTCTAGGCACAGAGAGAGGTGTGATTTGGGCTCTAATGAGGAGATCACCCAGATTTTTATGCCTCCTGAAGGCAGCAATCACTCTGTGAGTATGGAGTGTCTGGACATCTCGAGACAGGTTCTGGAAATTGTTCTTAAGAGCCCTGACTAATTTGCAGGTGCAGGGGGCATATGTGATGACCACTGGAAGTAAGGGGGAGACATCAATTGGTTTTGTCAGCAAAAATGATTTGAAGCATCCCCTTAGGAAAGACCAATTGTACCCCCTAGTGGAGAGAGCAGAGAATAACGTCTTGACAGCAGTTCCAAAATCAGATTTCTGTGTGCAGATTCTGTGGAATCTTAACAGCTGAGATTTGACAATTCCTGCGAATGTGTGTCTGGGATGAAAGCTTGTTTTGAATAGTAGGGCATGAGTGTCTGTAGGTTTAAAGAATACCTTTATGTCCAATTTGTGATCATTCATGAAATTTGTGCCCTTAAAGGTGGTTGTGTCAAGAAAATCAATAGAGGTCTTACTGATGGTTGATTTAAGCTTAATAGAAGCATTGTGGTCATTTAAAGTCCTAAGAAACATCTCAAAATCCTGCTCAGAATGTTGCCAGACACCCCATATGTCATCCAGAAAGCGATAATAATGCAGTGGTTTCTTTATGCATTTATCTAGTGCAGCAGTTTCCCACTCTGCCATGAAGATGTTTGCATATGCTGGGGCAAACTTTTTCCCCATAGCTGTCCCCTTGATTTGTAAATAGAAGTCACCATTGAATTCAAAATCGTTCCTTGTGAGGTTTATTTCTAAAAGTTGTAGTAATTCTTTTTCTGGCCTTTTCTTATCCGGGTATCTTTGAAAGACTCTCTTAATGGAGTCAATGCCTTCACCAATGTCAATGTTTGTGTAAAGGCTGTCAATGTCTATGGAAAACAGAAAAGCATCAATGGGGACTTCTATTTGCTTCACTTTATCCACAAAATCATATGTATCTTTGATATAGCTTGCATGTTTTGTGGATAAAGGAGTCAGGAAATAGTCCAGGTATTCAGCTGTATAATACGTCTCACTATCACAGTCTGAAACGATTGGTCGTCCTGGGGGCACCTGAAAGGGGACACTCCATTTCGCCGGATCCTTGTGGATCTTAGGCAGCATGTAAAAAAGTCTTCCTCTTGGCTCAGCGGAGCCCAGTAAATAGTTCTTTTGTTTTAGGTTTATAAATTTCTTTTGGTTCAAATTATTAATAATCTTTTCCACTAGTGGTACTGTTTCGTGGTAAATGGGTTTTTTTAGTTTCAAATAATATTTTTTGTCGTTCAATTGTCTGTAGCCTTCCTCCAAATACTGTTCTCTATCCAAAATTACGACTGCGCTTCCTTTGTCTGCTGGTTTAATGATAATTTGTTTGTTTCCTTTCAATTCTGTTAGGGCCTTTATCTCTTCTACTGTCAAATTGGACTTAAGTCGTCCTATATTAAAGTGGTTTTGAAAATATTCATTATCTGTTTTGATCAAATTAAGAATTTGGGATGGAAGCTGAGCGTTGGGTGGTGACCAGTATGATTTTGGAGTGAAGGGCTGAGATCGAGACTCATTTTTATCTCCATAAAAGGCAGCCAATTTGATCCTCCTATGGTACTGCTGAATGTCATATTTACACTGTAATTTTAGATTTTTGTTATAGCCTTTTGTGGGGATAAAAGTCAGGCCTCTATTCAGTAGGGTCCGCTGAGCAATGGAAGGACGGAATTTTTTGGACAAGTTCATAACACCATTTACAACATGTAAATCACTTGACCCCTCCCGTCTCAGGCTTGTGGGGATTCCCCATTTACATACTTCTCCCAGTGCTGAAGCATTGCCTCTGCAGTTTCAAGCGACCAGTGAACATCATCATCTTCTGTGGAGAAGCTGTCTGGGGCGAGGGCTGGGATGTGCTCTTTTAAACCTGTAATAAAGGTGTTCATGTGCAGCAAAGTGTCCTGTTCGATCTGAGGGAGAGCAGAGGAAAAGTTAACCTCAGGCACATAAATGTCTGCCTCAGGGAATTTCTCCCGGGCTGTCTTAAGGACTCTCTTTAGTTCTAGAACAGGCACATTTTTGTCTCTCTGGGACCTGTTGTTAATGCCAAAAGACAGGATCAGATGTGTCACCGTAGTGTCAATAGTGGCCTTCTGTAGGATGAACTCTGCATGCCACCATTTAGCCCCCGGGAAACTGTCAATCTGAAGGCTGTCGGTTGCAAAGGGAGGCAATTTGCTAACATTAGAATCGCCGACGATGAGCCAGGGGTCCCCGACGTGTAGATGCCAGTCTGTCAGTTTCCTGTATGTGTTGGGATGTCTGGTCGGGGTCCTCACCTGCTGTCCCGGTACGGTCGGTGAAGAAGGAAGAGATGGTGGAGGAGATGGTGATCCTTCTGCTGGCTGAATCTGGAGCCGAGTTTGCACACAGGAGCTGAGTCTGTCTAAACCGCTGCGAGGTGGGCCCTGGTGAGAAGCTGTTTGTGGTTTAAACCCTTTCACAGGGCCAATGCGTCTTGCCTTAATAGGGGTGGACTCCCCCTGTGTGAGGTCCAGCACCTCAGTGTGTGACACCTGATCAGGTTGCGGTGTTTGGGTGGAGGGGGAAAGTGGTCGTTCCTGGCATGTTGTCTCTTGAAGCGAGGCGAGGAGCCTGCCCACTCTCTGGTCTTTCGGAGTCTCCAGATTTGGCTCCGTTAGTTGTAAAGGCTCCAGAGGAGGGGAAGGTGTTGGTTCCCTCTCTGGCTGCTGCTCCGTCTCACCGAAGGGCGACCAGTCCCCCGCGACGTGGTCAGTCATCGTTGCCGTTGTTGTTTTGGAAGTTCTGCATGGTGCGGGCGGGGCGTGCACCTGTGCAGAAACAGTCACCATCCGACCAGCGCCGGTCTGTATCGGGGCGGTTTGTGTGACAATAGCATTAGGCTGCGTTACCTCGCTAAGGAGTTCAATGGTGTCCTGCTGCAGTCTCATCACACAACCACTTGGCCCCCGTGTAGTTGTCGTGGTGGTGTCCTCCTCCTCTGTCGCAGTGGTAGGTCCCAGGTCACTCCACTTGGCTACGATCTCAGCTCTGGCCTGTTCTAGAGAGTCTGGTAGGAGGCGGCGGCCCAGGTTCCTCCTAGCCCAGGAGGCGGCTATTTGGAATGGGCCCTCCCAATCCTGTTTGGAAAACTCAGAGAGACATTTGATCTCCTCCTCCACACTCTGAGTGTAATGTTGCCGGAGAATCATCATGGTCGTGCTGGCCCAATTTTTTGCGTTCTCCTCAATCCTGGTCTGTGTTTTTTTCGTGGGGACTGCTGGCTTAATGACAGTCTTTAAATTGTGTGTTATTTTATTTAGCGAAGGAGGATAATTGTCATTAGTCACATTCTTTAAGTGATGTACAGCTTTGATCAGTCTGTGAATGACGCGGACTTTCGCAGAAAAGTCTGGATCCTCCGACGGTATTTTATGAACAGGAGGACCAGCTCGTTCAATTCGAGTGTTTCTCACATACCGGTTGTCCTGAGCTGGTCTCCGTTCAAAGCGTCGGTCCCGTCCGGTCCGATTCCCTGGTCCGGTTGCAAAGCGACCTGTCGTCTGCTGTCGTCCCCTCTGACGTCGCTGTGGCGCGTGGAAGAAATCTGGATCATCACCGCGGTGCTCCTCTCTCACGGCCGCTGCATGAATCCTCCGAGTCTCTCGAGACGGGTAACTGGTGTGTCGGGGCGGTCTACGTTCACGGACATCGGGAACACAGACTGTCAGGCGTAAGAGTGGAAAAGAAACTTTTTTTACCCATGAATACGGGTGTGGAACATGTTTACATTAAGTCTTTAAAACACAGAGGGCAGATTGCACTCAGCCACAATCGTGTTGTACAGTTAAACATTGTGGAGAGATTTTCTCACACAATAAAGTCCAGAATATGAAATATTTACATACAAGTAGTCCATACAATATAGTGAAAAGTCACAGGTGATATATACAGTGTATGATTGGTATAAAGTGATGTAATGGTCCATTGTCATACATCATAGAGGTTGGTCATAAGCATAGAACAGAACAGATATGTAATGCACCAAGTCCATACCATCACACATAGTTGACCTTATGACCCCTGAATGTTACACCGGTGTTATAGTTGATACATTTACATGTGTTTTATTTTCCTTTTTTGTAACAGGGCATCACAGTGAGGGGTCCCAGAATAACCCAAGAGGGTGGTCAGGCGGCACAGGCCGGTTAGGGGAGATCAAAGTTGGGAGCACGGTCCCCAAAGGGGGCCGTGCTCCAATGCACAGACCATACCTGCTCCCTTCTCAGGCGTCCAGGACCCCACCAGTGGGGTTTCAAACTCGTGTCCAATCAGATTGGCAAATGGTTAGGCTTAGGGCAGGGGGTCAATTATTCTGGGGGTCACTGAGGTTAGGGTTAGGGCCAATTTCAAGGCCAGGATGCTCCCTTGTGAGACCTGAAAAAGGCGAGGTCCCCAGAGCAGTGACAAAATGTCCATAAATACACACATGAAAGTAATGAAATGTTAACTATATACACGTTGTTGTATTAATACCTCCTATAACCCTTTTCGTTGAGGCCATTTGGATAAACTGTATTTAGTTTAGCTATCCAAATCCTCTCAGCTCTCCACCTCTGTTGTGTTGTCCACCCTGAGTTGATTTGAATGGCTGTAGCTGTGATAGAATCCCAGCCATGCAATAGAAAGTGCTTAACAAGGTGAGTGTGAGTGTTCTTTTTCCGTGTGATGTTGTACCTGTGTTGAGTGAATCTGGTGAGCAGTGTGTTACCAGTTTCTCCCACATACTGGATCCCACATCTCTTGCATGTAATCAAATATATACAGTTTTTGGACCTCGGGGTCCCTTTGCACAAAGACAGAAAAACCTGGCCATTGGAGTGGCTGCGGACCAATCTGTGATGTTGGAAAAATTGTCCTTGATGTCTCTGTCTAGGCACAGAGAGAGGTGTGATTTGGGCTCTAATGAGGAGATCACCCAGATTTTTATGCCTCCTGAAGGCAGCAATCACTCTGTGAGTATGGAGTGTCTGGACATCTCGAGACAGGTTCTGGAAATTGTTCTTAAGAGCCCTGACTAATTTGCAGGTGCAGGGGGCATATGTGATGACCACTGGAAGTAAGGGGGAGACATCAATTGGTTTTGTCAGCAAAAATGATTTGAAGCATCCCCTTAGGAAAGACCAATTGTACCCCCTAGTGGAGAGAGCAGAGAATAACGTCTTGACAGCAGTTCCAAAATCAGATTTCTGTGTGCAGATTCTGTGGAATCTTAACAGCTGAGATTTGACAATTCCTGCGAATGTGTGTCTGGGATGAAAGCTTGTTTTGAATAGTAGGGCATGAGTGTCTGTAGGTTTAAAGAATACCTTTATGTCCAATTTGTGATCATTCATGAAATTTGTGCCCTTAAAGGTGGTTGTGTCAAGAAAATCAATAGAGGTCTTACTGATGGTTGATTTAAGCTTAATAGAAGCATTGTGGTCATTTAAAGTCCTAAGAAACATCTCAAAATCCTGCTCAGAATGTTGCCAGACACCCCATATGTCATCCAGAAAGCGATAATAATGCAGTGGTTTCTTTATGCATTTATCTAGTGCAGCAGTTTCCCACTCTGCCATGAAGATGTTTGCATATGCTGGGGCAAACTTTTTCCCCATAGCTGTCCCCTTGATTTGTAAATAGAAGTCACCATTGAATTCAAAATCGTTCCTTGTGAGGTTTATTTCTAAAAGTTGTAGTAATTCTTTTTCTGGCCTTTTCTTATCCGGGTATCTTTGAAAGACTCTCTTAATGGAGTCAATGCCTTCACCAATGTCAATGTTTGTGTAAAGGCTGTCAATGTCTATGGAAAACAGAAAAGCATCAATGGGGACTTCTATTTGCTTCACTTTATCCACAAAATCATATGTATCTTTGATATAGCTTGCATGTTTTGTGGATAAAGGAGTCAGGAAATAGTCCAGGTATTCAGCTGTATAATACGTCTCACTATCACAGTCTGAAACGATTGGTCGTCCTGGGGGCACCTGAAAGGGGACACTCCATTTCGCCGGATCCTTGTGGATCTTAGGCAGCATGTAAAAAAGTCTTCCTCTTGGCTCAGCGGAGCCCAGTAAATAGTTCTTTTGTTTTAGGTTTATAAATTTCTTTTGGTTCAAATTATTAATAATCTTTTCCACTAGTGGTACTGTTTCGTGGTAAATGGGTTTTTTTAGTTTCAAATAATATTTTTTGTCGTTCAATTGTCTGTAGCCTTCCTCCAAATACTGTTCTCTATCCAAAATTACGACTGCGCTTCCTTTGTCTGCTGGTTTAATGATAATTTGTTTGTTTCCTTTCAATTCTGTTAGGGCCTTTATCTCTTCTACTGTCAAATTGGACTTAAGTCGTCCTATATTAAAGTGGTTTTGAAAATATTCATTATCTGTTTTGATCAAATTAAGAATTTGGGATGGAAGCTGAGCGTTGGGTGGTGACCAGTATGATTTTGGAGTGAAGGGCTGAGATCGAGACTCATTTTTATCTCCATAAAAGGCAGCCAATTTGATCCTCCTATGGTACTGCTGAATGTCATATTTACACTGTAATTTTAGATTTTTGTTATAGCCTTTTGTGGGGATAAAAGTCAGGCCTCTATTCAGTAGGGTCCGCTGAGCAATGGAAGGACGGAATTTTTTGGACAAGTTCATAACACCATTTACAACATGTAAATCACTTGACCCCTCCCGTCTCAGGCTTGTGGGGATTCCCCATTTACATACTTCTCCCAGTGCTGAAGCATTGCCTCTGCAGTTTCAAGCGACCAGTGAACATCATCATCTTCTGTGGAGAAGCTGTCTGGGGCGAGGGCTGGGATGTGCTCTTTTAAACCTGTAATAAAGGTGTTCATGTGCAGCAAAGTGTCCTGTTCGATCTGAGGGAGAGCAGAGGAAAAGTTAACCTCAGGCACATAAATGTCTGCCTCAGGGAATTTCTCCCGGGCTGTCTTAAGGACTCTCTTTAGTTCTAGAACAGGCACATTTTTGTCTCTCTGGGACCTGTTGTTAATGCCAAAAGACAGGATCAGATGTGTCACCGTAGTGTCAATAGTGGCCTTCTGTAGGATGAACTCTGCATGCCACCATTTAGCCCCCGGGAAACTGTCAATCTGAAGGCTGTCGGTTGCAAAGGGAGGCAATTTGCTAACATTAGAATCGCCGACGATGAGCCAGGGGTCCCCGACGTGTAGATGCCAGTCTGTCAGTTTCCTGTATGTGTTGGGATGTCTGGTCGGGGTCCTCACCTGCTGTCCCGGTACGGTCGGTGAAGAAGGAAGAGATGGTGGAGGAGATGGTGATCCTTCTGCTGGCTGAATCTGGAGCCGAGTTTGCACACAGGAGCTGAGTCTGTCTAAACCGCTGCGAGGTGGGCCCTGGTGAGAAGCTGTTTGTGGTTTAAACCCTTTCACAGGGCCAATGCGTCTTGCCTTAATAGGGGTGGACTCCCCCTGTGTGAGGTCCAGCACCTCAGTGTGTGACACCTGATCAGGTTGCGGTGTTTGGGTGGAGGGGGAAAGTGGTCGTTCCTGGCATGTTGTCTCTTGAAGCGAGGCGAGGAGCCTGCCCACTCTCTGGTCTTTCGGAGTCTCCAGATTTGGCTCCGTTAGTTGTAAAGGCTCCAGAGGAGGGGAAGGTGTTGGTTCCCTCTCTGGCTGCTGCTCCGTCTCACCGAAGGGCGACCAGTCCCCCGCGACGTGGTCAGTCATCGTTGCCGTTGTTGTTTTGGAAGTTCTGCATGGTGCGGGCGGGGCGTGCACCTGTGCAGAAACAGTCACCATCCGACCAGCGCCGGTCTGTATCGGGGCGGTTTGTGTGACAATAGCATTAGGCTGCGTTACCTCGCTAAGGAGTTCAATGGTGTCCTGCTGCAGTCTCATCACACAACCACTTGGCCCCCGTGTAGTTGTCGTGGTGGTGTCCTCCTCCTCTGTCGCAGTGGTAGGTCCCAGGTCACTCCACTTGGCTACGATCTCAGCTCTGGCCTGTTCTAGAGAGTCTGGTAGGAGGCGGCGGCCCAGGTTCCTCCTAGCCCAGGAGGCGGCTATTTGGAATGGGCCCTCCCAATCCTGTTTGGAAAACTCAGAGAGACATTTGATCTCCTCCTCCACACTCTGAGTGTAATGTTGCCGGAGAATCATCATGGTCGTGCTGGCCCAATTTTTTGCGTTCTCCTCAATCCTGGTCTGTGTTTTTTTCGTGGGGACTGCTGGCTTAATGACAGTCTTTAAATTGTGTGTTATTTTATTTAGCGAAGGAGGATAATTGTCATTAGTCACATTCTTTAAGTGATGTACAGCTTTGATCAGTCTGTGAATGACGCGGACTTTCGCAGAAAAGTCTGGATCCTCCGACGGTATTTTATGAACAGGAGGACCAGCTCGTTCAATTCGAGTGTTTCTCACATACCGGTTGTCCTGAGCTGGTCTCCGTTCAAAGCGTCGGTCCCGTCCGGTCCGATTCCCTGGTCCGGTTGCAAAGCGACCTGTCGTCTGCTGTCGTCCCCTCTGACGTCGCTGTGGCGCGTGGAAGAAATCTGGATCATCACCGCGGTGCTCCTCTCTCACGGCCGCTGCATGAATCCTCCGAGTCTCTCGAGACGGGTAACTGGTGTGTCGGGGCGGTCTACGTTCACGGACATCGGGAACACAGACTGTCAGGCGTAAGAGTGGAAAAGAAACTTTTTTTACCCATGAATACGGGTGTGGAACATGTTTACATTAAGTCTTTAAAACACAGAGGGCAGATTGCACTCAGCCACAATCGTGTTGTACAGTTAAACATTGTGGAGAGATTTTCTCACACAATAAAGTCCAGAATATGAAATATTTACATACAAGTAGTCCATACAATATAGTGAAAAGTCACAGGTGATATATACAGTGTATGATTGGTATAAAGTGATGTAATGGTCCATTGTCATACATCATAGAGGTTGGTCATAAGCATAGAACAGAACAGATATGTAATGCACCAAGTCCATACCATCACACATAGTTGACCTTATGACCCCTGAATGTTACACCGGTGTTATAGTTGATACATTTACATGTGTTTTATTTTCCTTTTTTGTAACAGGGCATCACAGTGAGGGGTCCCAGAATAACCCAAGAGGGTGGTCAGGCGGCACAGGCCGGTTAGGGGAGATCAAAGTTGGGAGCACGGTCCCCAAAGGGGGCCGTGCTCCAATGCACAGACCATACCTGCTCCCTTCTCAGGCGTCCAGGACCCCACCAGTGGGGTTTCAAACTCGTGTCCAATCAGATTGGCAAATGGTTAGGCTTAGGGCAGGGGGTCAATTATTCTGGGGGTCACTGAGGTTAGGGTTAGGGCCAATTTCAAGGCCAGGATGCTCCCTTGTGAGACCTGAAAAAGGCGAGGTCCCCAGAGCAGTGACAAAATGTCCATAAATACACACATGAAAGTAATGAAATGTTAACTATATACACGTTGTTGTATTAATACCTCCTATAACCCTTTTCGTTGAGGCCATTTGGATAAACTGTATTTAGTTTAGCTATCCAAATCCTCTCAGCTCTCCACCTCTGTTGTGTTGTCCACCCTGAGTTGATTTGAATGGCTGTAGCTGTGATAGAATCCCAGCCATGCAATAGAAAGTGCTTAACAAGGTGAGTGTGAGTGTTCTTTTTCCGTGTGATGTTGTACCTGTGTTGAGTGAATCTGGTGAGCAGTGTGTTACCAGTTTCTCCCACATACTGGATCCCACATCTCTTGCATGTAATCAAATATATACAGTTTTTGGACCTCGGGGTCCCTTTGCACAAAGACAGAAAAACCTGGCCATTGGAGTGGCTGCGGACCAATCTGTGATGTTGGAAAAATTGTCCTTGATGTCTCTGTCTAGGCACAGAGAGAGGTGTGATTTGGGCTCTAATGAGGAGATCACCCAGATTTTTATGCCTCCTGAAGGCAGCAATCACTCTGTGAGTATGGAGTGTCTGGACATCTCGAGACAGGTTCTGGAAATTGTTCTTAAGAGCCCTGACTAATTTGCAGGTGCAGGGGGCATATGTGATGACCACTGGAAGTAAGGGGGAGACATCAATTGGTTTTGTCAGCAAAAATGATTTGAAGCATCCCCTTAGGAAAGACCAATTGTACCCCCTAGTGGAGAGAGCAGAGAATAACGTCTTGACAGCAGTTCCAAAATCAGATTTCTGTGTGCAGATTCTGTGGAATCTTAACAGCTGAGATTTGACAATTCCTGCGAATGTGTGTCTGGGATGAAAGCTTGTTTTGAATAGTAGGGCATGAGTGTCTGTAGGTTTAAAGAATACCTTTATGTCCAATTTGTGATCATTCATGAAATTTGTGCCCTTAAAGGTGGTTGTGTCAAGAAAATCAATAGAGGTCTTACTGATGGTTGATTTAAGCTTAATAGAAGCATTGTGGTCATTTAAAGTCCTAAGAAACATCTCAAAATCCTGCTCAGAATGTTGCCAGACACCCCATATGTCATCCAGAAAGCGATAATAATGCAGTGGTTTCTTTATGCATTTATCTAGTGCAGCAGTTTCCCACTCTGCCATGAAGATGTTTGCATATGCTGGGGCAAACTTTTTCCCCATAGCTGTCCCCTTGATTTGTAAATAGAAGTCACCATTGAATTCAAAATCGTTCCTTGTGAGGTTTATTTCTAAAAGTTGTAGTAATTCTTTTTCTGGCCTTTTCTTATCCGGGTATCTTTGAAAGACTCTCTTAATGGAGTCAATGCCTTCACCAATGTCAATGTTTGTGTAAAGGCTGTCAATGTCTATGGAAAACAGAAAAGCATCAATGGGGACTTCTATTTGCTTCACTTTATCCACAAAATCATATGTATCTTTGATATAGCTTGCATGTTTTGTGGATAAAGGAGTCAGGAAATAGTCCAGGTATTCAGCTGTATAATACGTCTCACTATCACAGTCTGAAACGATTGGTCGTCCTGGGGGCACCTGAAAGGGGACACTCCATTTCGCCGGATCCTTGTGGATCTTAGGCAGCATGTAAAAAAGTCTTCCTCTTGGCTCAGCGGAGCCCAGTAAATAGTTCTTTTGTTTTAGGTTTATAAATTTCTTTTGGTTCAAATTATTAATAATCTTTTCCACTAGTGGTACTGTTTCGTGGTAAATGGGTTTTTTTAGTTTCAAATAATATTTTTTGTCGTTCAATTGTCTGTAGCCTTCCTCCAAATACTGTTCTCTATCCAAAATTACGACTGCGCTTCCTTTGTCTGCTGGTTTAATGATAATTTGTTTGTTTCCTTTCAATTCTGTTAGGGCCTTTATCTCTTCTACTGTCAAATTGGACTTAAGTCGTCCTATATTAAAGTGGTTTTGAAAATATTCATTATCTGTTTTGATCAAATTAAGAATTTGGGATGGAAGCTGAGCGTTGGGTGGTGACCAGTATGATTTTGGAGTGAAGGGCTGAGATCGAGACTCATTTTTATCTCCATAAAAGGCAGCCAATTTGATCCTCCTATGGTACTGCTGAATGTCATATTTACACTGTAATTTTAGATTTTTGTTATAGCCTTTTGTGGGGATAAAAGTCAGGCCTCTATTCAGTAGGGTCCGCTGAGCAATGGAAGGACGGAATTTTTTGGACAAGTTCATAACACCATTTACAACATGTAAATCACTTGACCCCTCCCGTCTCAGGCTTGTGGGGATTCCCCATTTACATACTTCTCCCAGTGCTGAAGCATTGCCTCTGCAGTTTCAAGCGACCAGTGAACATCATCATCTTCTGTGGAGAAGCTGTCTGGGGCGAGGGCTGGGATGTGCTCTTTTAAACCTGTAATAAAGGTGTTCATGTGCAGCAAAGTGTCCTGTTCGATCTGAGGGAGAGCAGAGGAAAAGTTAACCTCAGGCACATAAATGTCTGCCTCAGGGAATTTCTCCCGGGCTGTCTTAAGGACTCTCTTTAGTTCTAGAACAGGCACATTTTTGTCTCTCTGGGACCTGTTGTTAATGCCAAAAGACAGGATCAGATGTGTCACCGTAGTGTCAATAGTGGCCTTCTGTAGGATGAACTCTGCATGCCACCATTTAGCCCCCGGGAAACTGTCAATCTGAAGGCTGTCGGTTGCAAAGGGAGGCAATTTGCTAACATTAGAATCGCCGACGATGAGCCAGGGGTCCCCGACGTGTAGATGCCAGTCTGTCAGTTTCCTGTATGTGTTGGGATGTCTGGTCGGGGTCCTCACCTGCTGTCCCGGTACGGTCGGTGAAGAAGGAAGAGATGGTGGAGGAGATGGTGATCCTTCTGCTGGCTGAATCTGGAGCCGAGTTTGCACACAGGAGCTGAGTCTGTCTAAACCGCTGCGAGGTGGGCCCTGGTGAGAAGCTGTTTGTGGTTTAAACCCTTTCACAGGGCCAATGCGTCTTGCCTTAATAGGGGTGGACTCCCCCTGTGTGAGGTCCAGCACCTCAGTGTGTGACACCTGATCAGGTTGCGGTGTTTGGGTGGAGGGGGAAAGTGGTCGTTCCTGGCATGTTGTCTCTTGAAGCGAGGCGAGGAGCCTGCCCACTCTCTGGTCTTTCGGAGTCTCCAGATTTGGCTCCGTTAGTTGTAAAGGCTCCAGAGGAGGGGAAGGTGTTGGTTCCCTCTCTGGCTGCTGCTCCGTCTCACCGAAGGGCGACCAGTCCCCCGCGACGTGGTCAGTCATCGTTGCCGTTGTTGTTTTGGAAGTTCTGCATGGTGCGGGCGGGGCGTGCACCTGTGCAGAAACAGTCACCATCCGACCAGCGCCGGTCTGTATCGGGGCGGTTTGTGTGACAATAGCATTAGGCTGCGTTACCTCGCTAAGGAGTTCAATGGTGTCCTGCTGCAGTCTCATCACACAACCACTTGGCCCCCGTGTAGTTGTCGTGGTGGTGTCCTCCTCCTCTGTCGCAGTGGTAGGTCCCAGGTCACTCCACTTGGCTACGATCTCAGCTCTGGCCTGTTCTAGAGAGTCTGGTAGGAGGCGGCGGCCCAGGTTCCTCCTAGCCCAGGAGGCGGCTATTTGGAATGGGCCCTCCCAATCCTGTTTGGAAAACTCAGAGAGACATTTGATCTCCTCCTCCACACTCTGAGTGTAATGTTGCCGGAGAATCATCATGGTCGTGCTGGCCCAATTTTTTGCGTTCTCCTCAATCCTGGTCTGTGTTTTTTTCGTGGGGACTGCTGGCTTAATGACAGTCTTTAAATTGTGTGTTATTTTATTTAGCGAAGGAGGATAATTGTCATTAGTCACATTCTTTAAGTGATGTACAGCTTTGATCAGTCTGTGAATGACGCGGACTTTCGCAGAAAAGTCTGGATCCTCCGACGGTATTTTATGAACAGGAGGACCAGCTCGTTCAATTCGAGTGTTTCTCACATACCGGTTGTCCTGAGCTGGTCTCCGTTCAAAGCGTCGGTCCCGTCCGGTCCGATTCCCTGGTCCGGTTGCAAAGCGACCTGTCGTCTGCTGTCGTCCCCTCTGACGTCGCTGTGGCGCGTGGAAGAAATCTGGATCATCACCGCGGTGCTCCTCTCTCACGGCCGCTGCATGAATCCTCCGAGTCTCTCGAGACGGGTAACTGGTGTGTCGGGGCGGTCTACGTTCACGGACATCGGGAACACAGACTGTCAGGCGTAAGAGTGGAAAAGAAACTTTTTTTACCCATGAATACGGGTGTGGAACATGTTTACATTAAGTCTTTAAAACACAGAGGGCAGATTGCACTCAGCCACAATCGTGTTGTACAGTTAAACATTGTGGAGAGATTTTCTCACACAATAAAGTCCAGAATATGAAATATTTACATACAAGTAGTCCATACAATATAGTGAAAAGTCACAGGTGATATATACAGTGTATGATTGGTATAAAGTGATGTAATGGTCCATTGTCATACATCATAGAGGTTGGTCATAAGCATAGAACAGAACAGATATGTAATGCACCAAGTCCATACCATCACACATAGTTGACCTTATGACCCCTGAATGTTACACCGGTGTTATAGTTGATACATTTACATGTGTTTTATTTTCCTTTTTTGTAACAGGGCATCACAGTGAGGGGTCCCAGAATAACCCAAGAGGGTGGTCAGGCGGCACAGGCCGGTTAGGGGAGATCAAAGTTGGGAGCACGGTCCCCAAAGGGGGCCGTGCTCCAATGCACAGACCATACCTGCTCCCTTCTCAGGCGTCCAGGACCCCACCAGTGGGGTTTCAAACTCGTGTCCAATCAGATTGGCAAATGGTTAGGCTTAGGGCAGGGGGTCAATTATTCTGGGGGTCACTGAGGTTAGGGTTAGGGCCAATTTCAAGGCCAGGATGCTCCCTTGTGAGACCTGAAAAAGGCGAGGTCCCCAGAGCAGTGACAAAATGTCCATAAATACACACATGAAAGTAATGAAATGTTAACTATATACACGTTGTTGTATTAATACCTCCTATAACCCTTTTCGTTGAGGCCATTTGGATAAACTGTATTTAGTTTAGCTATCCAAATCCTCTCAGCTCTCCACCTCTGTTGTGTTGTCCACCCTGAGTTGATTTGAATGGCTGTAGCTGTGATAGAATCCCAGCCATGCAATAGAAAGTGCTTAACAAGGTGAGTGTGAGTGTTCTTTTTCCGTGTGATGTTGTACCTGTGTTGAGTGAATCTGGTGAGCAGTGTGTTACCAGTTTCTCCCACATACTGGATCCCACATCTCTTGCATGTAATCAAATATATACAGTTTTTGGACCTCGGGGTCCCTTTGCACAAAGACAGAAAAACCTGGCCATTGGAGTGGCTGCGGACCAATCTGTGATGTTGGAAAAATTGTCCTTGATGTCTCTGTCTAGGCACAGAGAGAGGTGTGATTTGGGCTCTAATGAGGAGATCACCCAGATTTTTATGCCTCCTGAAGGCAGCAATCACTCTGTGAGTATGGAGTGTCTGGACATCTCGAGACAGGTTCTGGAAATTGTTCTTAAGAGCCCTGACTAATTTGCAGGTGCAGGGGGCATATGTGATGACCACTGGAAGTAAGGGGGAGACATCAATTGGTTTTGTCAGCAAAAATGATTTGAAGCATCCCCTTAGGAAAGACCAATTGTACCCCCTAGTGGAGAGAGCAGAGAATAACGTCTTGACAGCAGTTCCAAAATCAGATTTCTGTGTGCAGATTCTGTGGAATCTTAACAGCTGAGATTTGACAATTCCTGCGAATGTGTGTCTGGGATGAAAGCTTGTTTTGAATAGTAGGGCATGAGTGTCTGTAGGTTTAAAGAATACCTTTATGTCCAATTTGTGATCATTCATGAAATTTGTGCCCTTAAAGGTGGTTGTGTCAAGAAAATCAATAGAGGTCTTACTGATGGTTGATTTAAGCTTAATAGAAGCATTGTGGTCATTTAAAGTCCTAAGAAACATCTCAAAATCCTGCTCAGAATGTTGCCAGACACCCCATATGTCATCCAGAAAGCGATAATAATGCAGTGGTTTCTTTATGCATTTATCTAGTGCAGCAGTTTCCCACTCTGCCATGAAGATGTTTGCATATGCTGGGGCAAACTTTTTCCCCATAGCTGTCCCCTTGATTTGTAAATAGAAGTCACCATTGAATTCAAAATCGTTCCTTGTGAGGTTTATTTCTAAAAGTTGTAGTAATTCTTTTTCTGGCCTTTTCTTATCCGGGTATCTTTGAAAGACTCTCTTAATGGAGTCAATGCCTTCACCAATGTCAATGTTTGTGTAAAGGCTGTCAATGTCTATGGAAAACAGAAAAGCATCAATGGGGACTTCTATTTGCTTCACTTTATCCACAAAATCATATGTATCTTTGATATAGCTTGCATGTTTTGTGGATAAAGGAGTCAGGAAATAGTCCAGGTATTCAGCTGTATAATACGTCTCACTATCACAGTCTGAAACGATTGGTCGTCCTGGGGGCACCTGAAAGGGGACACTCCATTTCGCCGGATCCTTGTGGATCTTAGGCAGCATGTAAAAAAGTCTTCCTCTTGGCTCAGCGGAGCCCAGTAAATAGTTCTTTTGTTTTAGGTTTATAAATTTCTTTTGGTTCAAATTATTAATAATCTTTTCCACTAGTGGTACTGTTTCGTGGTAAATGGGTTTTTTTAGTTTCAAATAATATTTTTTGTCGTTCAATTGTCTGTAGCCTTCCTCCAAATACTGTTCTCTATCCAAAATTACGACTGCGCTTCCTTTGTCTGCTGGTTTAATGATAATTTGTTTGTTTCCTTTCAATTCTGTTAGGGCCTTTATCTCTTCTACTGTCAAATTGGACTTAAGTCGTCCTATATTAAAGTGGTTTTGAAAATATTCATTATCTGTTTTGATCAAATTAAGAATTTGGGATGGAAGCTGAGCGTTGGGTGGTGACCAGTATGATTTTGGAGTGAAGGGCTGAGATCGAGACTCATTTTTATCTCCATAAAAGGCAGCCAATTTGATCCTCCTATGGTACTGCTGAATGTCATATTTACACTGTAATTTTAGATTTTTGTTATAGCCTTTTGTGGGGATAAAAGTCAGGCCTCTATTCAGTAGGGTCCGCTGAGCAATGGAAGGACGGAATTTTTTGGACAAGTTCATAACACCATTTACAACATGTAAATCACTTGACCCCTCCCGTCTCAGGCTTGTGGGGATTCCCCATTTACATACTTCTCCCAGTGCTGAAGCATTGCCTCTGCAGTTTCAAGCGACCAGTGAACATCATCATCTTCTGTGGAGAAGCTGTCTGGGGCGAGGGCTGGGATGTGCTCTTTTAAACCTGTAATAAAGGTGTTCATGTGCAGCAAAGTGTCCTGTTCGATCTGAGGGAGAGCAGAGGAAAAGTTAACCTCAGGCACATAAATGTCTGCCTCAGGGAATTTCTCCCGGGCTGTCTTAAGGACTCTCTTTAGTTCTAGAACAGGCACATTTTTGTCTCTCTGGGACCTGTTGTTAATGCCAAAAGACAGGATCAGATGTGTCACCGTAGTGTCAATAGTGGCCTTCTGTAGGATGAACTCTGCATGCCACCATTTAGCCCCCGGGAAACTGTCAATCTGAAGGCTGTCGGTTGCAAAGGGAGGCAATTTGCTAACATTAGAATCGCCGACGATGAGCCAGGGGTCCCCGACGTGTAGATGCCAGTCTGTCAGTTTCCTGTATGTGTTGGGATGTCTGGTCGGGGTCCTCACCTGCTGTCCCGGTACGGTCGGTGAAGAAGGAAGAGATGGTGGAGGAGATGGTGATCCTTCTGCTGGCTGAATCTGGAGCCGAGTTTGCACACAGGAGCTGAGTCTGTCTAAACCGCTGCGAGGTGGGCCCTGGTGAGAAGCTGTTTGTGGTTTAAACCCTTTCACAGGGCCAATGCGTCTTGCCTTAATAGGGGTGGACTCCCCCTGTGTGAGGTCCAGCACCTCAGTGTGTGACACCTGATCAGGTTGCGGTGTTTGGGTGGAGGGGGAAAGTGGTCGTTCCTGGCATGTTGTCTCTTGAAGCGAGGCGAGGAGCCTGCCCACTCTCTGGTCTTTCGGAGTCTCCAGATTTGGCTCCGTTAGTTGTAAAGGCTCCAGAGGAGGGGAAGGTGTTGGTTCCCTCTCTGGCTGCTGCTCCGTCTCACCGAAGGGCGACCAGTCCCCCGCGACGTGGTCAGTCCATCGTTGCCGTTGTTGTTTTGGAAGTTCTGCATGGTGCGGGCGGGGCGTGCACCTGTGCAGAAACAGTCACCATCCGACCAGCGCCGGTCTGTATCGGGGCGGTTTGTGTGACAATAGCATTAGGCTGCGTTACCTCGCTAAGGAGTTCAATGGTGTCCTGCTGCAGTCTCATCACACAACCACTTGGCCCCCGTGTAGTTGTCGTGGTGGTGTCCTCCTCCTCTGTCGCAGTGGTAGGTCCCAGGTCACTCCACTTGGCTACGATCTCAGCTCTGGCCTGTTCTAGAGAGTCTGGTAGGAGGCGGCGGCCCAGGTTCCTCCTAGCCCAGGAGGCGGCTATTTGGAATGGGCCCTCCCAATCCTGTTTGGAAAACTCAGAGAGACATTTGATCTCCTCCTCCACACTCTGAGTGTAATGTTGCCGGAGAATCATCATGGTCGTGCTGGCCCAATTTTTTGCGTTCTCCTCAATCCTGGTCTGTGTTTTTTTCGTGGGGACTGCTGGCTTAATGACAGTCTTTAAATTGTGTGTTATTTTATTTAGCGAAGGAGGATAATTGTCATTAGTCACATTCTTTAAGTGATGTACAGCTTTGATCAGTCTGTGAATGACGCGGACTTTCGCAGAAAAGTCTGGATCCTCGACGGTATTTTATGAACAGGAGGACCAGCTCGTTCAATTCGAGTGTTTCTCACATACCGGTTGTCCTGAGCTGGTCTCCGTTCAAAGCGTCGGTCCCGTCCGGTCCGATTCCCTGGTCCGGTTGCAAAGCGACCTGTCGTCTGCTGTCGTCCCCTCTGACGTCGCTGTGGCGCGTGGAAGAAATCTGGATCATCACCGCGGTGCTCCTCTCTCACGGCCGCTGCATGAATCCTCCGAGTCTCTCGAGACGGGTAACTGGTGTGTCGGGGCGGTCTACGTTCACGGACATCGGGAACACAGACTGTCAGGCGTAAGAGTGGAAAAGAAACTTTTTTTTACCCATGAATACGGGTGTGGAACATGTTTACATTAAGTCTTTAAAACACAGAGGGCAGATTGCACTCAGCCACAATCGTGTTGTACAGTTAAACATTGTGGAGAGATTTTCTCACACAATAAAGTCCAGAATATGAAATATTTACATACAAGTAGTCCATACAATATAGTGAAAAGTCACAGGTGATATATACAGTGTATGATTGGTATAAAGTGATGTAATGGTCCATTGTCATACATCATAGAGGTTGGTCATAAGCATAGAACAGAACAGATATGTAATGCACCAAGTCCATACCATCACACATAGTTGACCTTATGACCCCTGAATGTTACACCGGTGTTATAGTTGATACATTTACATGTGTTTTATTTTCCTTTTTTGTAACAGGGCATCACAGTGAGGGGTCCCAGAATAACCCAAGAGGGTGGTCAGGCGGCACAGGCCGGTTAGGGGAGATCAAAGTTGGGAGCACGGTCCCCAAAGGGGGCCGTGCTCCAATGCACAGACCATACCTGCTCCCTTCTCAGGCGTCCAGGACCCCACCAGTGGGGTTTCAAACTCGTGTCCAATCAGATTGGCAAATGGTTAGGCTTAGGGCAGGGGGTCAATTATTCTGGGGGTCACTGAGGTTAGGGTTAGGGCCAATTTCAAGGCCAGGATGCTCCCTTGTGAGACCTGAAAAAGGCGAGGTCCCCAGAGCAGTGACAAAATGTCCATAAATACACACATGAAAGTAATGAAATGTTAACTATATACACGTTGTTGTATTAATACCTCCTATAACCCTTTTCGTTGAGGCCATTTGGATAAACTGTATTTAGTTTAGCTATCCAAATCCTCTCAGCTCTCCACCTCTGTTGTGTTGTCCACCCTGAGTTGATTTGAATGGCTGTAGCTGTGATAGAATCCCAGCCATGCAATAGAAAGTGCTTAACAAGGTGAGTGTGAGTGTTCTTTTTCCGTGTGATGTTGTACCTGTGTTGAGTGAATCTGGTGAGCAGTGTGTTACCAGTTTCTCCCACATACTGGATCCCACATCTCTTGCATGTAATCAAATATATACAGTTTTTGGACCTCGGGGTCCCTTTGCACAAAGACAGAAAAACCTGGCCATTGGAGTGGCTGCGGACCAATCTGTGATGTTGGAAAAATTGTCCTTGATGTCTCTGTCTAGGCACAGAGAGAGGTGTGATTTGGGCTCTAATGAGGAGATCACCCAGATTTTTATGCCTCCTGAAGGCAGCAATCACTCTGTGAGTATGGAGTGTCTGGGACATCTCGAGACAGGTTCTGGAAATTGTTCTTAAGAGCCCTGACTAATTTGCAGGTGCAGGGGCATATGTGATGACCACTGGAAGTAAGGGGGAGACATCAATTGGTTTTGTCAGCAAAAATGATTTGAAGCATCCCCTTAGGAAAGACCAATTGTACCCCCTAGTGGAGAGAGCAGAGAATAACGTCTTGACAGCAGTTCCAAAATCAGATTTCTGTGTGCAGATTCTGTGGAATCTTAACAGCTGAGATTTGACAATTCCTGCGAATGTGTGTCTGGGATGAAAGCTTGTTTTGAATAGTAGGGCATGAGTGTCTGTAGGTTTAAAGAATACCTTTATGTCCAATTTGTGATCATTCATGAAATTTGTGCCCTTAAAGGTGGTTGTGTCAAGAAAATCAATAGAGGTCTTACTGATGGTTGATTTAAGCTTAATAGAAAGCATTGTGGTCATTTAAAGTCCTAAGAAACATCTCAAAATCCTGCTCAGAATGTTGCCAGACACCCCATATGTCATCCAGAAAGCGATAATAATGCAGTGGTTTCTTTATGCATTTATCTAGTGCAGCAGTTTCCCACTCTGCCATGAAGATGTTTGCATATGCTGGGGCAAACTTTTTCCCCATAGCTGTCCCCTTGATTTGTAAATAGAAGTCACCATTGAATTCAAAATCGTTCCTTGTGAGGTTTATTTCTAAAAGTTGTAGTAATTCTTTTTCTGGCCTTTTCTTATCCGGGTATCTTTGAAAGACTCTCTTAATGGAGTCAATGCCTTCACCAATGTCAATGTTTGTGTAAAGGCTGTCAATGTCTATGGAAAACAGAAAAGCATCAATGGGGAC
>NC_141362.1:32802424-32802631 GCF_057382095.1 Aulonocara sp. 'chitande type north' Nkhata Bay | reverse complement strand
TTCTAGTGCATTGATGAAGCTGCCTTGCAGGCTATAGTGGAGTATGCTTATACCGGGACGGTGTTTATCTCCCAGGAGACAGTGGAATCTTTGCTACCCGCTGCCAACTTACTCCAGGTTAAGCTTGTACTTAAGGAGTATTGTTCCTTCTTAGAGAGCCAGCTGGACGCTGGAAACTGTATAGGCATTTCCCGCTTTGCAGAGACT